>NC_044278.2:85945922-86263922 GCF_004027225.2 Strigops habroptila
TTCAGTCCATGGTCCACTGAATGAGGAAATGTGTTCAGTCAGTCAAGCACAAATGACAAGGACATATGTATGCTATTATGTTAGTATGAACTCTGAATTTTACTAGGGTCCCAGGTGTTCTATATTGTCTGTCTGGCATATAAATTAATTCATGCAGTTTTCATCGTGTGAAATGGAGGAGTTACACTGATGAGAAAACTAACTCAGTCTTGTGGACAGAGCCTCTTAGACCTCTTCATGGGCATGCAGTTTTCTGATCCAGACCTGGCTCCCAGGGACGACAACGCAGCATACACTGTTTCCAGACTTGACTAGCTGTGGACACACTTGCCCTCAGGGTGGGGGAGGGGAGTGGGACTCAGCATCGTCTGTTCCAAGGCTACCATCAGCGTAAGGCTTCAGACCCTGCCGGATGGATAAAGATAGTGAAAAGTTTTTATTGACTAGCTTGTATCAGGGACTGAAGCTCAGAGATTAGTTGAACTGGAGGACAGGACAGTGAAACACTAGTTTTGGAAACGGATGCATCAGGATTACGGACAAAGAGAAAGGGGGCAAGACTGTGAGCCAGTAGGTGCAATTCACAGGTGTCTGAATCCTCATGTGCCTGAAGACTTTGAGTTGCCTGCCTCCACATTAAGCACCCCTAAGGACATGCAGGACCTGGCTGTCTGTGTAGCTTACTACTTAGGTTACCAAAAGCATAGTAAGTATCAGCAATTTATTTGTAACTTACATGCATTTCCTGGAAGTTTTGAGTTAGTTTTAAAAAACTGATTTTATGGTGAAAGTGCTATGTTCTTTCCTGCCCTTCTGAATATTGCTGGTTTGGCCACACTTGTCCTCTGTGTGACAACAGGTAGATGCTGTGGAAGAAGAATACTAGATGTATTGTTCCAGTCATTACTGGAATATGGATCTAAATGAACAATGTGTACGTGAAATAAACTGAGCAGCAATTCTAGAATGGCTTTATCTGTGGAAAAGTACCACCATTGGGTAGGTAGCCTTCATGAGAATAAATGATTGCCTCTGTTAGTTATGTCTGAGCCCACAACATGAAAAATAACAGTCTTTGTCATCTAGTGGCTTGTGGTGGGCAGACAGGAAAAGGTGCTACATTTGTAAGGACAGAGAGAAAATAATCATGGATGTGCATACAGATCTAGATGGTTTAATTCTATGTATGTGATATTGTGATAGAGAAGTCTATAGTGCCAAGCACAACTACCTTATTTGAGATTGCCTGACTCCCTCCCATAAAGGGGTTATTCTGTGGTCCTCTTCAGTCCAAACCTATAGAAAGAACAGCAAAGAGCAACCATTGCTGTGCAATGATTGCAACATGCGTACTGAACGGATCTGGGCATGTCTTTCAGGAAGCAAGTAGGAAGCAGACAAATCCAAGGAAGATTTGTGGTGTTGAAACATACAGAATGATGTGATGATGTTTGTACAGCAGTGGCAGTCTGTCCAGTGTGCAGAATGGACACAGCTACCTACTCCAAAAGGTCTCAACACTCTGGAGTATTGCATGCACATATGCTTTGTTGAAGTGAGTGTTTGTCCAGGAAACTATGTGTTGAGCACAACTGCCTAAGATTGTAAAGATGTAGTCAAAGTCATCTAGGAAAAAAGTCAAAAGAAGAAGGGTCATAGGATCATAGAGTGGTTAGGGTTGGAAGGGACCTTAAAGATCATCCAGTTCCAAACCCCCTGCAACAGGCAGGGACACCTTCCACTAGAGCAGGTTGCTCAAAGCCCCATTCAGTCTGGCCTTTAACACTACCAGGGATGGGGCATCCACAGCTTCTCTAAGCAGAGTTCTCTGCCAGCAGAATGTCCAGCAAGGCTAACTTAGGTCACCTGTGCATTCAGGCCATTCTGTTCATGATGATCCAGTCTGACCTACTCTCTCCTGAGAAGACTGTAGTCATGATGTTGATAACTCTGCAAAAAGTAGCATTAGTATCACAGTAATTCTGTGCTCCTGACATGATGTGACATGGAGTTCAGTCAACTATCCACATAAATGTGAACTGCAGCAGGACACTGAAGTCCATGTTACCAGAATGCGTAGCTCTGCACACCTTGTGCATTGACAAAGCATTAGCCACCCAAGCAACATTTTCACTAATCAGGGATGCAGCTAAGGAATAGAACATTTACAGAGTAGACATTCCCAGGTATATTTGGACTTGATTGTTATGAAGTAGGAATTTTTTAAGGACCTAAATTGCCCACTTATGCAGGATATGGCTAGATCAGGTTCAGTCATCTCTTTACTCATATTTAGCTGGCAGAACTCATAGAATTAAAGCCTTATCAGAAAAAGCGAAAACTAAAATGCTAAGAAAAAAGGATGAACTTGTACATGTGATGTAATTGGGGGAATAAAAGAGGGAAAAAGCCCAGCTTGTTTGAAAGTAATAGCCATCTAACATAGATACCGTGAAGAAAAAATACATTTACTGGAATTATTAGAGGTTATATGTAAAGGTCAAATTAATCTTATGAAGCTTTCTGTAATCCAATTGTATTCAGTTCTGTAGCAAATACAGTATTTGTCCAGCTTTGAATGCAGATCAAATATTATGGTTGAAGCACTATTAAGTGAAATGGTATTTTGACAATCAAAGAAGATCTGTAAATATTATTTTCTGTGGGTTGCATGCATGGATATAACACATGCTAGTCTACTTATCAATTGGACATTAAAATACTGGGGTCAGCTAACATTTTTTTAGTAGAAAATGATGTTGTAAGCTCAAGTTCTAGCTTTAGCTCTATGCTTATAATTTACCTATTCACAAGAAATGTAAAGTTATTAAATTCTGTAGTTGAACCCTCAGAAAATTAAATGGAACTTTCATAAAAGTCATTTGTTGCTAGAAGTCATTTATTGGAGTCTTAAAAGACTAAAAGCTTTTCTTACTGATTATGTGCATATGCTGCATATAAACTATATAAACATGAAACACTTCAAATACACTTGATGGTCTTCTTCCAGAAAAAAGTATGTGTATTGGGGTACTGTGACTGAGGAAGACAAAAATACTTGTGCTCTCATTTGCATGTCTGCAATTTGGCAGCAGCTCTAGCATTAATGCTTTAAAAATTATGTGCAAGTAATTCATTGCTTCCTCTTCCTGTGCATTTTAATATATTCCAAAGGTTCTAATTCATCTTAATGCCTATCAATAAATATTTGATTAAATGTAAATGCAAATGCTGCATTAGCAACTATGTGCTTTTACCACATCTGTACTTTGAGCGTAGAAGAGCTGAACTGTTTGGGTGGCATCCAGGTACGACAATCTGCAGCTTCAGTAGGTTACTCTTATTTCATAGAGGCTGAGAACAATACTTCTTGTTTTCAAAGGAGATTGGTTTTTAGTCTTCCATTAGTATCCTAACTGGTATTTATTTTATTATTACATTCCCTAAATGCCACTGTTTTCCTCCATTCCTTCCCATATCCCTGAATCCTATAATAAATGAAACAAGACACATTCTTTAGAAATTACCTTTACAGGAATAAGCTTTCATGCTGGAATATTTCAAGAGCAGTGTTTCTTTTTTGATTCTTATTTTATATTCTTTTATATTCTGAACCAATTAAAATCTCATCTTTATCAACATTCAGAGAAATCTTGATTATAATATTTTGCTCAGAATTCATTTGTTTTCCTCTTCAGAAGGTCATAAACAAGCTAGAGGTGAGAAACTCAGATTTCATGGCTACTTCCTAGAGGCATAATGAACTGATTGTAATATCTCTTGTCATACCGACATAAGAGAGAAAACAAAAGGGAAAAAGGTAGTTTTGTAATGGAGAAGGGAGTAGATGGAGTACATAGATGGGAGACTGTTTTTTATTGTGAGGGTCAAATTTGGCTTCAAAACACATTTGTTGGTCTACATAATAACAAATAACACTAAACCAAACTACCAACCAACCAAAAAACCCTAAGTGAAACAACAATAACAACTGTAATAAATATAATCCAAAATCTTAAAGATGTGAATTTTCACTTGAGTTGCTAATGTGATTAAGTTTTTAGACTGCATTTAGCATATGGAATACAAGTTGCAAATAGATGACTGGATTTCTTTGTGAGGAAGTCTGTCTTGACATATGGGTCTTCTGCTTTGCAGTGACTATTGTTCCTGGAGGAAGTTTAGCATATAGTGTGGATTTTTTGTGTCCTTCACAGAGGGCACTGTTCCCTCTGAGCAATGAAAATCTTTAAAATCACCCTCATAATGGGAAAACTGTGAGAGTTAGAAGGATTGTGATTCGGTGGTGTGGTAGACTTCAGATGACAAGTTTAGTCACAGCAAATGGCTTAAGTCCCTTCCTTGCATTACCTTTGAGTTTTCTTGCACATGGGGCTATGCCATATGACTATTCTTACTACATCTTTGTGATGTGCATTTCCTGTTCTTATCAGCATGATGGCAGTTATCATTGCTGAAAGTCATGTAGGGCAGTATTTGTGAATAAGAAACTAGCTGACGATATATTAACCAAAGAAAAGAAAGTGTTCTCTCACTACACAGGAAAAGCAGAAGCATTTAGCTGAATTGACAGCTACAGTTTGCATCCAACTTTTACTACTTCAAGAGACTCAATAAAGTACTAAAATGTTGTACAACATAATTTCATATATCCATTAAAATTGTCTCTCCTTTTTCAATCATGTATTTTTAATAAAGTATGTTAAAAGAAACTCAGATAAATATTGAAAAGCCATAGGGGTAGAGAAAGCAACTGTTCACAAATGAGCAGAATGAAGACTTCCGAAAAATAAGAAAAATTAGTACTATCTGATATTCAAAATGTGAATGCCATGCTTTATTCACGGTTTCAAAGACAGTGGAAATCTTTAGTGGCTTAACAGTGAGCCCTCCGGCTTCTAGCTGTGCCAGTTAAAACAGAAGAAGCAAGCATCCTTTTATCACTAGTAGGTATTGGCACAAAAAGTAAAACCAGCTGATTTAAGGCTCTGCTGGATATTCAACAATGCACATCACAACTGTAAGGATATATAATGTCCTAGAGGCAAGATGTTCAGAACAACTTAGTGGAACTCATAAAACATAAGTGGATGGCATATCTGGAAGGCATGCTCCTGTAAAATGCAATGCAGGAGGATATTTATTGATCCCTAATTTGGTTTAGGCACCATAATTACTTCAGTGTTGTATTACCCTATTTCATCTTTGACGAACATGCCATAGCCTGAATCTTATTTTTGCTAAGGTGCTGTTACTCTGCTGTGTCCATAAAAATGGAACTTCAAGTGGGTGTGGACGTAATTCACTGTGAAAGAGCATTATAACCTCACATGCAGAAACACAGAGCAGTAGTGATGTCATTAATTTTTTTTTTTTTTTGAAGGACAAACATACTGACATATAAAAGAAGAGATTGAATTTGTCTGCTCCTTACCAGAGAAGAGAAATCGTACCGAAATGGACTATTTTCATTCACCGTTGATAAATTATTTGAGTTTCAGTACCTGATAAACAAGAGTAACTGATCTGAAGCTGTCTGCTGTTTCTCACAATTTATCATTTGGTTCATTCATGGCCATCACATTTTATATTGTTTCTGAACTAAAAACATTTATATAACTTTGGGTTGATATTCAGGATATCTACTGTAACATCGTAAAATATCCAGAAAAAGTAAGTAGCTCTTTTCTATCATAACATGCATCAAAACAATGTAATTAATGTTGTCATTCAATACTTAATAGAAGCACAGTGTTTAAATGATAATTCATGAGAATAGAAGACCTGTTAATCTTTCATTGTGACTCATCAAGGATGACAGTTAATGCCTACTTTTATAGGACAAGATTATTAAAAAAACACCCAAATTAAAGATCTTCCTAGAAAAGTTTGGTTAACAAACCCATTAGATTAAACAATGAGAGAACAATTGTGAAACATAGAATTGAAAATAGTCAGCAAAACTCATTTTGTCCCTATAGTACTTGCACCCTTAATTTTAAAATCATTCAAAACCTTCCATTTATGACACAATTTGTTAAAATGATACCTCTATTTTATACACTAGTGAAAATACACACTCTAAAATGTTCTTAATGTAATACTGTCAAATGTTGTTCAGTATTTCTCTACCTTTCTGTCTTTCTTCATTGTTCTTATGAAGATCTGAGAATTTGGAAGTTATCATTTGCACATTTTGGACATTGCAATTCAACATCACACGAGCATAACCTCAGGAAAGTTAAAAAAGTTACATATTCAAAAGTGCATGTATCTCAGAAAAGTTTACAAACTTGTATATTAAAAAATGCATACTTTCGAAGATTATTTGAACTTTGCTATTTATATCTTTACAGGTTAATTCTTAGAAGATACATGAAAAAATATTCCTTGGTTATGTCAAGTTGTGCTAATATTACAAACACTTTACAGCACTTTGAGGGCCTGTGGGTATCTGAAACTAAAGCAGAACATCTAAATAATTAATAAAGCATCAAAATACTCAAAATGCTCTGCTCTAGCCTAATGGTAGATAGTGGATGGAAAGGTTACTGAACTGAAGATAAGAAAGAATGAAATGAATATAAATTAACTTCATGATGCTGAAAAGCAGCTTGATTACTAAGATTCTGTTCAGAAGCTATGTAACAAAGACTAATAAAAGTCGAAGGCTGGAGTCCAGCTTTTTGAAGTTTGAAACAGAAAGCAACATTTGACAGCTGAATAATTAAAAAAAAAAATAAAAAATTCATTTGTACCAAGAAAAAAATGCATTTAAGTACTTTGTTTCATTATCATTTAAGAATTGTTTTATGTCTTTCTCTCTATTATTACAATGATGGACATTAAAAAAGGCTCACAGGTATGAGGAATGAAATGAAGTCCAGCTGTCCCCTTTCTTTTGTTCTTTTTGTTTCTGGGATGATTTTGACTAATAGAGATGTGCAGGAAAATTGTTACTGCTTTGTATAGTGACTAGAGCTCTTTTTCTTTCTGATACCTCTGTTTTAGATGTGATGGTCAAGTATCTGTTTTACTTTGAGTATGCAAGGAATGGTGTTAATGTAGGCATGGGCAGATCACATAAACTGTGGACATAAAGCTGAAGGCCTCTGATGGTACAATGTATGCACTTGCTATTAAACAGAAGGAGCTAGCTTAAAATGTCAAGGTTTTGGCAGAATGGCAGGAAATAAATCTTTATATTGTGATGCCTTTAAAATAGTTATAGGGTGAGAGAAACTATTCAAGTGATTTTGATAGAAACTCAGGAGAACGAACTAGGGCAATTTTTGCTTTCATTTACACCAACATAAATCTGGAGTGCCTCCACTGAAACAGATAGCTAATCCTGAACATACTCAAACGTAATTTAAATTCATCAGAAAATAAGCAATAATAATTGTTGTAAGTTATAGTTTTGTGGCCTAATGGATTTTGCTCAGGGCTTCTCTTTGGAGTAGAATTTATTGAGAATCTGCATTTAGCTATTATAATAGATGATGTGCCCTTTTAAATTCCTTTATTTCATCTGGCCACTTCTCCTTGAACCCTACAGCTAATTCTTTTGTGATCTCAAGTAGGGTTTTATTGTTAGAGAGCGACACTGAGGCACCAGCTGACATATCCCCTTCTCCCAGACTGGGCTACAAGGCAATCTGTAAATAAGGCTGTCTGTGTATCTGACTTAAGGGTATGATCCCGCCCCATGTTGTTGTCATTCAGGTTATACAATGTTCACTCTCCAGTTAGCACAATGCATAAGAGACATGACACCTGCCCCAAGCAGTTTACAATCTAAAATTAGGTATGCTACAGTGAGTAACAAATAATGATTTTTGTTGCAGTTTAAGAGCTGGTGGGCTCGTAAAAGAAAAAAAGGGATGAAGAAGTTATTATAATAAGTTTGCATGAATTTTCAACTTCCAGACCAATGGTAGTTATAGGCATTGTATTAGCTAGTCAAAAGGCTTCCAATAGCTAAGGTAATTTATCTGGACTAGAGATTGTGGATGCAAATTAAAGAGCATAAGAGGATACCGGAGCAAGAAGTACAACTTATCAGCACCATTAGATCATTTTAATTACTGTAGAGGACATGATATAGTTTTAACTGTCTTAGCTGCATAGCATAGGATGATGGCTAATTTAGGAAGTCAGTGAAATATCTGGAAAGACTTTCTAAGGCAGTACCCTGCAATAAACGAGATGATACAATTAAAGCTGGTGTCAGTGGTATTTTTTATTTGATGTTCCATAAAAAAATGCTCTCTAGCATATTCCAAATTCATTGCATTGACATGTTAAGTGGCTTGCTAGAGACAATATCAGAGGAAGATAAACAAAAGATCTGTATTTTTAGTGTTTATGTTGAAATTGAATAATTACATTGATCCCAGCGTTAAGCTTAACTGGCTGGTATGTGAACAATATTTTGGAAATGTAAACAGTGGTGTGTTTGTGCACAAGGGACTATTATTATCATGTGCTCCTTCAGGAAGGATCCACTTGGTTCTTTAGTCAGAGTTAAGAGAAGTCTGAAAAAGGGATGCAAACAGTATCTCTTAAGTGACCCATGTAGTATATTCATTTTAGTTCTCATTGGCTTCTATGTCAACTTTTGCATGTTAGATAGCATGAAGTCTATTTAGTTCATGTGCCATCAAACTGAACATGTGAAAGGACTCACGGGAAGAGGATAAATTTGCAGTATGCTTTTTCTTGCACTTCAGATTCTCTAACAGTCTATTCTATCTGTTACGATTACTCTTTGCTGTGGAAGATTACCTCTGTCCTGAGGCCAAACTGCAAATGCCCAGTTCAATTCCGTTTCAGGGTATTTTGGAACAGCATTTATCAAAAGTAATATTTTATAAACCCCATTTCTATTTTTTATTATTTATGGAATTTTCAGGAATTCTTCCTTTCCTATAGCCCTTAAAATCTGCGTAGTAGTCAAAGGGACTTTATAACATTCAAATTAATTTATTTATTTTTTTGGAAGGAATAGAGTTATGGAAAGGTAATAACCTCCCTCTCTCTAGGCAGTGGGGGTACTATAGAAATTCATGGCACAATGGAGCCCGTGGGTGAAGTAAGTACTGGTGAAAAAAGGACTGAAAGGCTTTGAGACATGAGGAGACATATTTTGATCTTCTAAAGAATTTCTAGGTTCTCCTCCTTTTGAATCAGACATGCAGATTTCTGCTTCCTTGACACTGTTTCTCCAATTAGAGACTGCATGTGTAACTTGGAGATAAGTCTAATTTAAACTCATAAAAACTTCATCTTCTGAAATCTCTGTGATCTTCATTTGAGTTTTAGGTAGTACATAAATAGCCTTAACCAGTCTCTCTTCAGATGTACAGCTACTTATTTATTACTCTTTTCATTTTTGTTGCACTGCTTTTTGTAAGATTTGATTTTAAACTACTGTCTACTAGAACAAACAATTATGCAAATGAAAAATTAGATCCTTCAACACTTCAGAGAACTGCTACACATTTAATTGCTACAAGGAACCAAAAAGAATAAGTTAATTCCAGAATAATTCAACAGCTGCTAGCAAATTTAAAGAAGATACTGAATTTATTGTAGATCTGTAAATACTCTGTAACTTGGCAGGTGGTATTTTTATGGAGCAGAGAACAAAATGGGAAAAAAACCCCAAAGCAACAAAGACAAACCTAATCTTCCTGGGTAAGGGACATTGCTGTAGCATATATGTATATAAAATATTATAACCTTTTACACTTGGGAAGGTTTTTTTCATTGCTGTTGATATACTTCTTTAAAGATTCTATTACAACTTTGGAGCTTATTTCATTTGGTGTTACATATGGAATCGTCTGGGCTAAATTTGCTGTCTCAGTGATTCAGGTATCACATTTCTGACATATTGCAGAAAACATCAGGCAGTTTATTTCCATGGGACGTTTAAAAGGGTGTTACAGTCACAGCAGAGCCTGAAGAAAGAATCTCATGGAATCTAATGGAAGGCTGCTGATCTCTACCAAGTTCAGTTTATGTTGCAAAGAATGACATGTGAAACCTTTGCTTGAAAGTGTCATCTGAGCTGGCACAATTGTCACATGACAAGAAGCTGCATATTGAGTACAGATAGCTGAGAGACATAACTACAAGGCAGGATCACTTGGGATCACAGATGGTAATTCCTGAAACAGTTAATTTATAAGGATGAGCTTTTTAACTTTGATTCTCAGTTTGCTATCATCTTAAGGCTATAAGGGTTGAGCCAAATAGTCTTTGAAGTCTGAAATCAAAATTAAAAGCTTTCAAATATTAAAAATTATATTTAAAATATTTCTTACAGCTGATCCAGTAAAATATTAAAAATGTGATCACTTCTATAAAACACATTGAGGCTGAATTGTTTTTCCCAGTAAAAGGATATAGCTAGTGACCATGGACAGATGTCTTCCATTTTCTGTGAATATAAATGATTTCCTAATGTTATACCTGTCTGTGCAAATGACTAACACTGAGTCATAGACAAAATGGACTTTAAAAATAGGCAAAGAAATCAGTGGTCTGTGGCAGGAAAAAAAATGGATAAAGGGTGCCTATGATCGTGTTGCTTATTTGCCTTTTCCTAAATTTGTTTGCATTAGGCAGAAGGGGAAGGAGGATGAAGACACAGTGGCTGAGAACAGTTGCTGGTAGCGTGCAGCCCTTTATTAACCTTAAGAGGACTCAGTGAAGCATCAGAAGGATCAGAGAGATATAAAGAAAATGGCAGCTTAAATTTATGAATTGCTGGGGATTTTTGGTCCATTTAACTTTCCCTCATACTCTTGGTGTCACCTACAGAAAAGTAATTTGAAAACAAATCTCTATGGTAATCTTACTGAATCAAAGTGGAGATTAATTCTTGGAAGTCTTTAAAATGAAAAACTATTAAAAAAACCCTAGAATTTAGCTCAAAGTCAGTTATTGTTAATGTTTGACAATGATGAAGACTTTCAGATACTCATATATGGTCAGGAACACATAAGAGATTGATTTAATCACATATCACAATTAGGATTTCTCTTTTTTTAAATCATTAGCCAGATGATAGCTAAATAAATATTAGCCAGGTCTTTGGCTATACCCCTATTAGAATACAAGACTAATTAGGTTGTATGCAGTAGGGTTCTTAAAATATTAATTTCTTTAACTATTGTTTCTGTTCATTCTTATTCCATTTTCTCATTATGCACATGGAACATTTTTCTGTGGCACTCTGAAGTCTCTCAAAAACAAATCTTGAACAAAGGTACTGTCATTTCAGTGTGAGACAGAAATTCCCAACTGCTACTCCCTTTATTCTTTGGAATACGTTGTATCTATTTAGAAAAGAACTCTGCTTATACCTGCTTCCTAAAATGTGAGATGATGAGATACTTTCCAGCTTACATATCAAAATGCACTGATAAAAAGGTCTACAGTGTGCAAATGCCAACTGTCTTTGGAGTTAGGTTATGAACTGAAAAGAAATTCCATTGAAGATAGCACATATCTGGGGGGAAATATTGAACTTCATCCATTTATAACTATCAGCATTGTAATTTAGAGTAATCAATGTCCTACCAAGATGTGAAAAGAAATTCCATACTTATTGTTGCTAAATATTTAACTTTTAAATTTATAATGAAAATAGTTCTGGTTAAACAAAACAAAGTGACCATCCAAGTTAAAGACCTGTCAAGCTGAGGAGTAGTGTTTGGACTTAAATATTATGCAAATAATGATACCACTAATGATCCGTTGTAGGTAGAATAGTGTCAGAGGCGGTTTGTTTGTACTGGCTTTCTAGCATGCTGTGCCAATGAAGAGTTCCCTGAATAAGCACAGTTCTAATGGCAAAGCTCTACTGTGGACATATATTGCTATAGATGTAAGCATTTATGTATATTTATACTGCAATAGAAGTTTAAATAGAGAAAGCAAGCAATACAGTTAGTTAAAGCTCTTTTAGTATGAGCTGATCTGTCTTCATACCTCTGATGGAAATAGCAATGCTGACAGAAAACTGACATGAAGGCCCACTCTTAAGTATATTTATCTAACTTCCAACTTTTGTCACATACAATTTTAGACTAACGCTGATGGTTTTAGTTTTTACAGAAGTTTGATGGTATATTGTAAGATCGCAACATTTTGAAACTGATCTCACATGTAATTCCAGTTGACATCGCTCACTACTGCAGGATCTAGAGTTTCTTTCTGTCACAAGGGAAAATGATTAGCAATATTTAACCTTGGTGCTAACTTATGCAACCATACTGAATGTGCAGAATCAAAATGTAAAGCCTTTCACTGGCATTTGTTGTATATAATGATTTAAACATAAATCACCCATACCAGACTAGTAATACAGAAGACACAACTACAGCATAGATTCTCAGAAAAAAATCTGAATAGCCATACGCACATGTATAGATAAATACGTTTCTAAAACAGCTTGTCTTTGCAAGGCAAATCTGATATAAAACCCAGAAATCTTTGGAGAGAGTCAGAGTATACCATGGAATTGTCAGATTAGATCAGTGTAAGGAATTTATTTTTCCCTATATTCAAACACAGTTTAAGTGCATAATCTTTGTAGATTATCAAGCATAGTTTTAAATTGCATAATGAAACTTCACAGCAAAATTGTGAGTTTCTTCAAATGCTATTCTCATAGAAGACTTAGATTTGCAGATTATGACATTTAAAACTATGCTTATGAATATGTGTGGTGGATCTGGTATATATTTCATTATTATTGTCACTAAAAAATGCATGACCAAGTTGATTCCTTTTAGTCATTATAGTGTCATTTTCATGTTGTGTTACTTTGGTATTTGAAAAGAGTCGCAACCTTTCCATTATTTAGCTGTAGTTAGCTAAGTAAACAAAAATGAAAGTTGAATCTTGTAGCATAGCAGCTTTTACCTAACAATTTGGTATCTGGAAAATTGTTCTCTGTGAAACAATAACAATAAACCCTTTATACATTGACTGAAGAACATTTTTTATCATTAATAACTTCAATTCTACTGAGGATCAGGAAACTTTTAAAAAATACTATATTGGGTTTTTTTACATATTTTCCAAAGATTTCTTGCTACAGAAGGTGGTAAAACATTAATCTTATATCCTGGTTAAGAATAATTTCCTTAAACTCAAAAAATGTACTTTCATATTTAAGCTATGCCTTGTACAGGATGACAGAAAAAAATCTACAATGATTTTTACCTCCTTGTAGTGTATAACTTTCATAAATATTTACAGAGCAAATTACCTATCTTTAAAAAAAAAAAACCACCTTAAAATATTGTTGAAAATTACTTTCTATAAAATTTATTATTGTGTATAATCTTAAGATCTGTAAAAACTTTCAGATAATATATTGGAGGCTACAGTCTGATAAAAAGAGGATTTGTCTCTTATCATACTTTTATCTGAACACTGAATTAGAATAAAACAACAAATAACCCTTGGCAATACAAGGTGCCATTGCAGATTCCCACTCTATCATGAAGATGTGGGTTATGTTTTGCATAAGAATTACTCGAGGCCTTTTTCTCATCTGGAAATCAGAAACTGAGTATGTTAGTATAGTGGTTGCACATATGCAGTGTCAAGCTTTCTGGGATGGGCCTTTTTTGTTTCCCTCAGAATAAATTTTGTCCTGTGGCCCTGGATGTAAATTGCAAATAACACATTTCAGATCTTGTGTATTTACTGATAATACTGTAGAGCCTTCTTTCTCTCAGACTTGACTTAGGCTGGGCACGCTTTGACATGATCCTGAGCAAGAATAAAACATCAGCTGCATCTTAGAAGACAGTTAGTTGCAAGTAAGCAAGGCATTGTTCCAGGTATCGTGTTCTCTCCTCCTCCTCCTCTTTTCTTAGCTAAACACCTCTCATAGTCTCAAGGTCATTGACTGGGGGTGAGCATGCAGGACCCCTGTCACATTAGGGAAGAGGGAATGATGGTCCTATGGCTGTATAGGGACAGTGAGGGTGAATTGGTGCCACTCTGTATTCTCTTTTTACTGCTCTCCACTCTCCAAGCTGTTTGCTAGAGCTCTTGCAGTGACAAGGCCAAAGCAGACTTCCAGTTTCAGATGAGGAAAATGTTTTGGGGTTTTTATTTTTCTTCCGTACAGCAAAATTGCTAAATGTATGTGGTCTTTTTAGGTGAGTTGGGGTAGATCTAATTAACACTGAAGACATTCCTTTATTTTCCCATTCATTTATAATTCCTGGGCTTTCAAGTTTGGAAAAGGATGGACTTAAAGCCTCTGTGAACCACTGACATCCAACCATCCAAGTTAAAGACCTGTGAAGCTGAGTAGTAGTGTTTGGACTTAAATATTATGGAACTAATGATACCACCAATGATGCATTGTGGGTGGAATAGTATCATTAAAAAAAAAATAAAAATCAAGATACATCTGTTTAGTTCACTTTTCTGAATACAGACACTTAAAGGATGTCTATATTCAGAAAAGATGTCTCTCCTGGCGCAGGGAGAGATGTTGTCATTCAGATACTTATTTTTCTTAGCTTCTATTTTTTTCCAGACTTGTGAAGATAATGGATTTAGAGGAAGAACAGAGAGATTGCAGCTGCTGCTTTGTGGTGTTTTGGGGGTTTGATATGCTCTGTTCCGTTTGTTTCATTTGCTTTTATTTCCTGCAGTTATCCAGAATACAGGTAATTGAAGCCTTCAATTACTTGGTTTCCATGGTCTAATGTTTTAAATGGTCTGTATTGGCCAATGCTTTATAATTTGTACTCTGTGTCCTATGCTGGTAAGAGTTCAGCAACTTGGCAATGGCGAGGTTCCCCTTGGACAGTATTAACTGAAGGAGCAGATGCAATGGAATAGTCAGAATTTCCTTGAGATTGAAGATTCTGTTCTAGCCCTCCAGACATGCTCTGCAAGAAAAAGAAGAAAAGGAGCTCAGGGATGAAATAGCCCATCTACTAAATGGGGTTTATAGCCTCTTCTTAAAGGCAACTTTGTCCCACATGCTTGAGTTAGACAGGATGATTGATGACTGTAACACAGTGCGTTCTTAGATCTGGGAAAACACAAACCTCGTCAGTGGAGAGCTGTGTTCGATAAATTAGTAGGAAGTATAATAAAAGATATAATCAGTAGATGGCTGGATAAATATGATACATTGAGGAAAAAAACCCAAACCCCACAACTTTGTTATAGAGAAATCATGTCTTAAAGTGTTTTAGAATTCTTTGAGACGATCATGCAGGTAAAGATCTGGGTTGATATAATCTGTTTCTATTTCACACAGAGATTAAACATAGCTTCTTACCAAATGTCCTTGAAGAAGCTAAGCAAGTAAGGGACAAGAGATGTTATGATGGTCAGGAAATCCTTGTGTGTGTCACAACTCGAGGAGAGAAGGAGCTGAGGGAGGCTCAGCGCCTGCTGGTGGTGAGCAGCGTGCTGTTGGTCAGGGGCAGAGCAGGGATCGGCTCCACGAATGTGGGGGATGATTTTCCTGTGGTGTCTGCCCTGAGGCCGCGAAGATCAACGGCCCCCGCAACAGCGGGCCCAGCGCCAGCGGCACAGAGCCCGCGGCTGCCGGCACCGCGCTGCGCCTCAGGGCACAGAGTGACCGGGCCCGGGGCTCTCCACAGACCTGGCACCGCCTGGAACGTTCCAGAGCAGCTCACGGCGCGTGTGCAGGCGTGGGAATGAGTCTGCGCTGCGGGAGGGCTCCGACAGAGCCTGACCCGGTAGAAAGGGCAACGGCCGCGCTGCAGCCGCGTGGTGCGAGCCCCTGCGCAGCGGGAGCCCGAGCTGAAACAGGAAGGGCTGCAACCACTGAAAGGCTTTCACCTCGACGGCCAAGACGACGTCGCTGGATCCACGAAGTGGTGAGCCTGCTTCTTTGTTTTCTTTCCTTTCTCCTTCTGTTTCGGATTTTTTCCGAAAACTAGACATTGTTAAAAACTAAAGACAACAAACAACAACATAATAGCAAATGCCCTTCCCTCAAAACACAGACAAAAACCCTTAAGCCAAACCTCTCAGAATCATGTCACTTCACAAGTTGCTCTTGGGCTTGCATGTTGAATATTGTGTGCAATCCTGGGCCTGGTATCTTGAAAAGGATATGGTAGAACAGGAAAAAGTTCAGATAAGACAACAAATGGTTGGAGTCTGAGAAAGAGTTGTGCTTTGCCTTTTAACTATGATTTTTTTTAGCTATATTTAGAGACACGTATGAACAGCATGGATCTTTGGCCTCCTCTACTCCGTTTATTCTCAAATGATTATGAAAATATGTATGGTGACAATTTATCAGTGTTCTTATCATTGTTTTCTAATGTTTCCTAGCATTTTGTTTTCTGTTCCCTTATGATACTTATCTTGCAGTCTCTCCTTGAAAGCTTTGGTTTACTTGATTTTTAAAATAAAGTGGTTAAGTTTAGGATGAAATCTTAAAAAAGTTATAATGGGAATGTTGGAATCGGAGAAGACAGTGCAAGAATTCTAATATTAAGAAGTAGGTAGAAAAATATAGAACAAAGAATTGATCAAATGTTGTAAGATATCTATCTAAGAATCACAGGACAATTTTATATTGAAAAAAAGATTAGGTTTATTGAAAGTTATACTCAATTAAGAGAATCCAGATGGTATAGCTGAGGTGTTATTTTTACTTATCACAAATTGTCTAATGAATGACTTGGTTTCACTTGGATCACAATAAACTATGGTATCATCAAATCAGTTCTTATTAGCTGCCTCAAAATAAGCAGGACTTGTTAACTTCTATGTCCAGGAGGGACATGAATAAATGAATGCCTGAAGTTTCTGAGAACAGTTTCACTGCACAGATTAGTGAACCAAAAGGATTATGCACATTCAAATTGAACTGTAGTAAAAATGAATAAAAAGCCATCACCCCGTAATGCAGGCTTCCTAACTAATCATTGTTAAGACACATCAGTTAATGAGAATATTTAAAGAGGTCGTTAATAATAAATGTTTTTTAAGAGAACCCGCTGATCTTTACAATAAAAAAGTGATGAATTTTATACACTATGTATTTTTATTTTTTATAAGCCACATAACTTTTAGTAAACAAAATAATCCAGATTCTTCAAAATAACATCAGGATGCCCTCAGGCTATTAAAATAGTAACTCACCAACTGCATGCTTTCCCCTTTTCTACAGAAGGTTTATTTAAGTTTCTTCTACATGATAATGATAATTTCAGTAGTTTTGCACAATTGATCACAGCTGGCTTCAAGATATTCATTAATTATCTAAGCAGTTTCAATGGGTAACTGACCTGTTTTAAACAGCTGAACTGTGGCAGGGGCTGTTATTTTGTGTTTTTACAAATACATCACTGAGGTTTTTGGCAATATCATCTAATATTAACAGCACTCTGAAATTACAAAATATGAAATACCGATTGTTTATCCTCCCTTATAAACAGTGTATGAATGGTTCCTCAAATTGAATAAAATTAGAGTGTGTGTTTATTACTGCTCAAGATTCTTTGTTTTCTTCTGGCTGACATATGGCCATCTTCCAGTTCTCTTAATTTTCAGGGCTGGTGGGACATAGTCACTGAAGGTGACATGTAGCATGTGTCACAATTATACCTTTGAGGTCCAACAGATGTTCCAGTAAGTCTTTCCTATCTTTTGAGTTTATTCCTTAATTCTTCAATTTAATTTTGAAGGAGGCTTGTAAGTATGCTTAGGTGTATAATGCCCGCTGCTATCACTCTCAGAAATCTGGCCTTATTCAATGGAATATATGTATATAAATGTAACTCAAATTTCAGCAAATAATTCTACTTCAATGATTATGAAAAAAGAAATGATTGTTTAGTTTGAAAGGGATATTAATTTATCTGCACAGTAATGACTACATAGTCAGAAATGGCAAATGCCACAACTTGACCCAGACTTTTAAAAGAGGTTAGCTTCCATAAAATCGGCAACAAATAGGAGGGAGGAATGTGCTTTAGAAGACCAAGCATTACTCTAGTGCCCACATAGGACTGGTTCCAAATTTGGCTATTCTCTCTGTTTTGTCCCAGATGTCTAGGAACATGCATATGACCACTGAACAATCCTCCCCCTGCCCTGAAAAATAAAATGTGTTAGTGAAAAATTATATGAATTAGTATCTGTTGGCCTGGTAAGAACAGTTACTAACTAAAACATAACCTTTCAAAACTTACTTTACATTAGTGTCTTAGCAGCAAAATTTAAAACTGTGAAATCTTTAGAGTAATGATAAACTGTGGCAGTAAGAAAGAGCCATCTGTGAATAAAATACTCAACTTGTTTATCAGCAAGTGCTATATAATCACATTTTAAGAAAAATGTACTGCAAAAAACCACTCGGGCACAGCAGCTGAACAGTGAGCACTACTGAAGCTGGATGTTAGGAGCAGAGAATGGCATATGTGAAATATGAAAATTTTGGGACCTAGAGGCAAGGTCAAATTGTCTATAATGTCTCTAACCATAAGAAGCTCTCAGCTTGCAGCCTCTGAACAGTGAAATCTTCTGTGTCATATTTCTTACCAATTCCCATATTTCTCGCTTTGTCTGCAAGATAACCTGTGGTTATTGTGGTATGTTGTTTTGAGATGAGCACTGTCAACAATATGCACTGGCTGTAAGCATCTGTGCTGTTCGTCTCAATTCACTATAAACTGCTCTCTTCAGGCTCTTAATTCAAACTCCGCTGTTGATTATCTCATATAACATGTAGTCTATTTATTGAAAAAAATGAATACCCAGCTCAGCAAAACAAAGTATTTAATCAACTGCCAGTTTTGCAGGTATAAAAGCAGGTGGTTTTCTGTCATTCATGCATATTTTGCAATTAAGCTAGATTTCAGTGGTTGTTACACTTCACATTACTGTTTTGACTCTGTGCATTTTAATCATAATAAAGAGTTCAAGAGTTTTGTTTGCATGTACATAAAGCAAACAAAGAAACCCCCTAGAAAACTAGATATTTTTTTGCAAGTGAAATGTGAGAACATTGTTTAAAACCTGAGAATCTGACCAGTGAAGTAAATTACTTGTAACAGGACCTGATCCTGTCCCTCCTCAGTCTAGCAATTCTTTTCCAGTTGTCAGTATTTAGTAAGTGTTTCAAGATGCTGTTTTTCCACGTAAGTAGCTGATAAAATTTTCTTGTGGGTTAACATAGCAGGCAGCTCAGCCCCAAACAGCTGCTCACTCACTCCCCCACAGTGGGATGAGGGAGAGAATCAGGAGGGTAAAAGTGAGAAAACCCATGGGTTGAGATAGAGACACTTTTAATAGGTAAAGCAAAAGCTGTGCATGCAAGCTGAACAAAAAACAAAACAAAACCAAACCCAAAATACTCATTGACTGATTTCCATCAGCAGGCAGATGTTTAGCCATTTCCAGGAAAGTAGGGCTTCCTCACGTGTGGCAGCTACTTGGGAAGACAGACATCATAAACCTGAATGTTCCATCTTCCTCCTTCTTTCCCTGAGCTTTCATTGCTGAGTTCAACACCATATGGCATATCCCTCTGGTCAGTTGGGGTCAGCAGTCTCAGCTGTGTCCCCTCCCAGCTTCTTGTGCACACGCAGCATACTTGCTGACTGGGCACTGTGAGAAAAACAGATAAGGACTTGCTTCACACTGTTACAAGCACTTTCATCAACAACTAAAACATAAATGTGTTATCAACACTGTTCTGTTCACAAATCCAAAACGTAACACCTTATGAGCTACTTGGATAATTCTATCCCCACCAAAACCAGTACAATCTCCATTCCGTATTCCATACAGTTTGTCATGAACAGTACATCCTCATTAGGTACTTCTTCCCTTCCCATCTTTTGATACATACATAGACATCGTTATCCTAGTCTATGGACCATTCCTATAAAGTGTCCATAAAATATCTCTTGAGTTCATGTATCCCATCATTTTGGTTATGTCTGTTACGGTGGCCACTCAGGACAGGAGTGTGTTGCATGGACTTCTTGGGCACCAAAGCCAGCTCAGGTCAGGTCACTGCTGCACTTGCATTGATTTTTGTGAGGCCTGTCTTCCATTGCTTCATGTGTTTGTTGCTACAGTACTTTCTATAACATGCAACACAAATCATGGCTTAAAATAGTTTAAATATACATCCATTAAACAAATAATTTTATGTTTATTTCCAAGAACTGTACTTCTGCTGCTGTTTCATAAGGAAATGAATGTTACATTTTTAGGATAAAATAAAAACTTGGCATTCCATTATGCACATATATAGAAAATTCCCCTGCTTTGACTGGAGATTGATTTTCAGGTCGATTGGAAACAAGCAGTAGGTAAATAGAAGCATCACAGAAATTAATTCAACTCTCTCTGTACAGCTGAGAATTTGCCCCACAAAATAATTCAAGTAACAAAAATTGGGTAAAAAAACTGTATTTAAAATGAAAGCAGAGAGTCAAGCAAGTCTAATTCAGACCGAAAGTGTCAAGACAGTACACAAAATTAGAGTAACCTTATCTGCTTTTGTGTTTTTTTGTTTTTTTTTTTTTCCCCCCTTGCCTTTCTAGCTGTGATACAGATTGCAGGCCAATCATCAAGACTAATAAAGATATGCAAATATAAGAAAAAATGTGTATCATCTCTGTAGCTTTCATTGAACAGATTGGTGGGAATACACTTCAAACATGATTCTAGAAGTTAATTATCCTGGCAAGAAAGAGAAATAACAATGTGTCTTATTTGTGTGATAAAACTAACCAAGCTACAGCTCTTCAGATCTCAGTAGGAAATGGTCATGACAAGCTGTTTATCATCCAAGGAGACTATCAAGCAACTGTGTAACCCTAAACTCATTAGATTGTTTTAAAATATAACTCGCATAATTAGAGAAACAACTGTATTCCTACTCTAGCCTAACCAGCTGTATAACCGCTAGCTGTGGGCTACCTGTAGTTGTAAACAGGTGTGGTGAGTTGACCCTGGCTGGATGTCAGGTGGCCACCAAAGCTGGTCTATCACTGCCCCCCCTCAGCTGGACAGGGGCATAAAAAACACAATGAAAGGCTCATGGGTCAAGATAAGAACAGGGAGAGATCACTCACCAGTTACTGTTGCGGGCAAAACACACTCAACTCTGGGAACTCGGTTTGATTTATTAACAGTCAAATCAGACTAGGGTAATGAGAAATAAAACCAAATCTTAAAACACTGTCCCCTACCCCACCATTCCACAGGGTGCAGTCCTTCAGGAACAGACTGCTCCAGCATGGGTCCCCTGCATGACCACAAGTCCTGCCAGCAAACCTGCTCTTGTGTGGGCTTCCCATGGGGTCACAGCCTCTTCTAGGCATTCACTTGCTCCACCTCCATGGGCTACAGGTGGGTATCTGCTCCACTGTAGACCTCAATGGGCTGCAGGAGAAGAGCCTGCCTCACTGTGGTCTGCACCACAGGATGCAAGGGAATCTGCTCAGGTGCCTGTAGCACTTCTTCCCTCTCCTCCTTCACTGAGCTTGGTGTCTGTAGAGCTGTTTCTATCACATATTCTCACTCCTTTCTCTGGCTGCAGTTGCATAGCAGATTTTTTTTTTCCCCTTCTTAAATACGTTATCTCAGAAGCACTACCACCATTGCTGATAGCCTTAGCCTTGGCCAGCAGTAGGTCATCTTTGATCTGGCTGGCATTGGCTCTGTCAGACACAGTGGAAGTTTCTAGCAGTTTCTCACAGAAGCCACCCCTGTAGCCTCCCCACTACCGAAATCTTGCCATGCAAACCCAATACAACAGGAGAGTGCAGTGGTCAAGTTCACTGAGAAGCTTGATTGACAGACATCTTAACCTAATACAATGAACCCTTGCCAATAAGCAGTCACAATTACTTCATTTAAAAACTAACAAAAGACCTCCTCCCCCAGAAAAAAAAAAACAACCCAAAACCCTGAAGAAGAGCTGAAAACTTCCTTTTAGACAATAAAATTCATGATGTGTGATGGGGGAAGGAGACGTAAGTATTTTATTGTATCTAATTCCCCAGAGTAAAGTTCTTTAAGGGAAAAAAAGACTAAAGTAAACTTTTAACTGAGCGCCCCTCAAAGCCCACTTAGGAAGACTTAGATACCTTGTGTCTAAACTTTCATCTTAGTTATGAGTCAGAAACAGAGGAAAAACATTGTATTAATTTACCTTGAGCATTAAGAGCTTTATTGGCATGGCAAGATGAGGATATGCTGATTGAATTTTGACTTTATAGAGATCCAAGTCCTGCTTCGGACTGTAGGACTTGGGTACAGAGGATGACAGATTGTCATAGGTGATTCTTCCTAATTATGAAAAACTGAAGGAATTTTATGCAGAAATCATGTCTGGATAGTTGTCCGTGGGACATATGGCAGAATGCTAATGAATATGTACTTTACACTTACACATATATTCAACAGAGAACAGTTACTGACAGGCAGTATAACACACATACTGAGTAAGGACCTTGTGATTGTAGATTACATTTTTAAACATTTGCCAAACCAGATTTGTTTGTGTGTTTTGATTACCTGGTGTGTAAAGAGACTACGTTATCACTGGTACAGCTAGGTAGATAAAATATTGTACTCACTACACACAACAATGATGTTCTCTGTAATTGTTACCATAATATAAAATCAAATCTAAAGTGATGAGAATAAATTGAACATATTTATGTAAACTTACAATTTGCAGACAAAAACAGGTTTTTACACTCAACATGGGGAAGTTGCAGTAATCTGTTTTGTGTCCTCTTTGTCAAAGATAGCTGGAAGAAATAAAACATTCAACCACCTAGGCATAATCAGACCGCCTGCTCAGCAAAATAGCTTCTGAGATGACCCTATCTGGAGAATACATGATCTATTCTATGGCTTGCAGTCTGGGGTTTAGAAAGCCGTCCATTTGACTCTCCACCTGCAACTATCTTTGTCCCAACTATCTTTGCCCCATTTGACTCCCCACCTGCAACTGTCTTTGCCCCTAAAGATAGTTTAGGGAAAAACTATCTTTTTTCCCCACTGGAGAAGGGGAAAAAAGAAATTCCAATACGTCTCTAAAATTATTCATGAGCAGTAACTGAGGTCACATTTTAAAAAGTTACCTCTATGTCAGAGGTTTTTACCTTTTCAAACCTCTGGAGTAAACTCTCAATGGTTTCTGCCACTGTAAGATACTTTTCATATACTCTTCATATTGACAGTATTTCTTTGCAGAATGGTACTAACTTTGTAAAAATTACTTTAATGAAGAATAGTTGCCATCAACTCTGTAGCACTGTATGCTAGCTGGGTATTATGCAAGTTACCCCTGAAAAATCTTACATGTTTCGTCCACATTGGTACTATCATAGAATGGTTTGGGTTGGAAAGGACCTTAAGATCATTTAGTTCCAACCCCCCTGCCATGTGCAGGGACACCTCGCACTAGACCATGTTACCCAAGGTTCTGTCCAACTTGGCCTTTAGCACTTCCAGGGACGGAGCATTTACCACTTCTTTTGGCAACCTGTTCCAGTGCCTCCCCACCCTCACAGTAAAGAACATCTTCCTTATATCTAATGTGAACTTTCCCTGTTGAAGTTTGAACCCATTACCCCTTGTCCTGTCACTACAGTCCCTGATGAAGAGTCCCTCCCCAGCATCCTTATAGGCCCCCTTCAGGAGGGTTGCTATGAGGTCTCCACACAGCGTTCTCTTCTCCAACCCCAACTTTCTCAGCCTGTCTTCATACAGGAGGTGCTCCAGCCCTGACAGAATCCTAGAATCAACTAGGTTGGAAAAGACCTTCAAGATCATTGAGTACAACTGTCACCCAGGACTGCCAAGTCCACCACTAAACCGTGTCACTAAGGGCCTTGTTTACACAGTTTTTGAATACTTCCAGGGATGGTGATTCCACCACTTCCCTGGGTACAACCTGTTCTCTGCATGCAGCAGATCCCACACTATGTTCCCTTCTACACATAGGGTGACCCAAGGTCACACTAGCATGACAGCTAATGCCTTCTGCCCAGAGGAACCCATAAAAAGGTACACAGAATATCTTATGAATGCTTCTGTCAATGGAGAACCTCCTTCTCTCTGGCCAGAAGATTACTCAGGGACTCCCAGGTAACTTATTTCCTCCTCTGGGTGAACCGTATGTGATATACAGTCTATAGATTTAATATGTTTTGTAGTCATAAATGACAAACTGGTTTCAGAGGAAATAGTTCTTTTGAAGTTCTTAAAAGCCTGCTACCCTCGCACAGCCCTGTAGCATTAAACGGCTGTTTGTGAAAACTCTTTCAGTGAGAAATGCAGTCCTGCTGAATAATGGCCTGTGCATATGGGTGTCCAGCATAAAATGTTCATGGCAGAAAAACAGCTAATTGTGGAAAATAGAGAATTTTTTTTAATTGTAATCTTTATAAATTCATGAGATCACTTGTGAACCAAGCCTTCATCACCTCAGACATGGTACCTGTCAGAAAGGGGAGGGAAGCTCTAGGTATATGGTATTCAAACACATACCCAGGGAGAAACACTGGCTTTTACAACTTCTGTCTGCTTTCTTTTACCAAATCTTAGAGAAGTAAGAAAATGAGGATTTCACCTTTGTAAAAGGAAAACAAATCTGGTGATGCACAAACATACTTCCAAATAAATTAAAAATTAGGTTGGTGGTTTTTTTTTTTTTTGGGGTTTTTTTTGGGTTTTTTTGTTTGAAGTGTGTATTGAAAATATATGATTAGAGGTAGCAGCTTAGCTATGGAACATTCTGGCTTGTAAAAAAATACAGTAGTACAACTGAAAGGGAGAAACGTTAAACATTTATTTGAGAGGGAAACCAATAGCCTATAGGGGATAGAGTCTGAAGAAGTTAAATAGAGGAAGAGAAAATGGAACTGGTTTTCTTATAAAAACATAAAATAGAATAACAGATACCTGTGAAAGCCAAGAGTGAAGGAATGTACTCCCCCCCCCCCTTTTTTTTTTATTTGGAGGTGTAAGTGTAAAGCATATTTATCTTTCAGAATACTTGTGGTAGGGCCAATCCACTCAAAGAAAATTTTCAGCCCTCTCTGATATCGAAGTCTAGTAAACCAAAGAGCTAAAATAGAGAAAGACAGACCGTGAAATGTAAGTGTGCATAAGTACAGTAACATTTTTGCATAAGATACAGAGACTTTTGCATATGAAGAAATCTCAGTCTAAACTAGACAAGAGAAGCTTCTTTGTTAATGTTTTGAGCACTACAAAGTGACTGTCCATACTAAGTTATGCTTTTAGATGAAAGATGTTTTGCTTTTTGTAGGGAAAAATATAATACAGTTAATGTAAAATATTATGTTTTAAATGCATATTTTTTTGTTCTGAATAAATAAATTTAAAAGTAAGTAGAGTGCTTCCAGAAAAAAATGCATTTAAAAAATTGTAATTTCTTTATTGAAGTATATTTAGCATCATAAGACAACCTAAGACCAGAAGGACTCTCTGGGCAAGTGCAGAGTGTTATTATTACATACTTTCTTGTCATACAAACTTAAACACTTACTGTGTTACTTCTTAGATCTAAGTAGTTATTCACAGCAGCATTACTTATGTAGAAACTCATTCTTTTAGGGGTTGAATGCTTTCTAATTGCCTCATAATCGCCTTTTACCCATATATTAATGAATGAACATTGTATTTAAATGCAAAGTTGCTCTACCTATGAGCTGTTACTATAGATGCTGTAATACTGGTGAAGACTCAGTTGTGGGATAAAGCTATAAAACTAATATTGTTTCTAGGATTTCTGGAGACATTCTATAAAATAATAATGAGAAAAATTGTATCTTTGGAGTTCACTAGGGTGGCTCAGATATATAAAGAATTCTCTATAAATATTTTCTCTGCCGAATACCTGTGTATGATTTGTCCATAAATTCCAGGTTCTTTCTGCCACATTGAAGGCTCAAAGTATCCATAAACTGAAGTTGAATGACCATTTAAGACTCTTCTAATAAATTTGTGTTCGCTGAATCGACACAAAGCAACTAAAGCATATTTGTAATTCTGTTCATGAGGGCTTTAAAATAAGTCTGTTTACTATCCTATAACAATTCTGAAGAATTATATTGAGTTTGTATGTGTAAAGATCTACAGGAATTTTCAGTTGGAGCTAAAGACGTGTGTAACCTTTCTTTCACAGTTCTGTTTAGCATGATTATTTCAAAATATGTTGAATGCTGAATGGCTTTTTTATGAGGATTCAGGTAATACATATTTTTTTCAAGCACTGTATATTAACTATTATGTTAAAAAATAATTTGGTTCCACATATAAATTATGAACTCAAGAGTTTATTTTGTTTCAGTAGAGTAGATCGCAAAAGTTAGCTTCAGTATTTGCACAATTTTTTCTCCTAACTTCTAGTATTTAACATGTTGTCTCGCTTGAGAATGAAGAAAAGTCAAATAGAAGTGATCCCATTATTTAACTCAGGGTAGGCTTTAGCTGTGTCCTTACAGCTAGTTTGGTGAAAATGCCATTTCAATCCTCAGTACAGGTGAAGAAAACAAATTTTACTGTTAAGAAGGACATACAGAAGAAAATAACACCTGTATAATCATGTCACTACTTAGAAATCTATGACCTGTCAGCATCTTGAATACGTTCTACAGTTCTGATCTCCCAAAAGATAAAGCCCTCAAGAACTGGGATAAAAAGAAAGTGGTCAAATGCACAACCAAGCAAATGACCATTCAGCCTGAAAAGCAAACATCTGGGAATGAATAAGAAAGAAGTTGTAAAATCATAATAACATGGAAGAAATAGAAGGATAAGAATTGTTCATGATGAGCTGTTACCATGTTGGCTATTAGCACTGGGAACAGTGTAGTGTTCAAAGTAATAGTTTCCTCCTCCTCAGTCCTGGGCTCTGCTTGGATCTGGTTTTAATAGTTTCCTGTTGCAGTGTGCTTCATTGTTGTGGGATTTCAGCTAAAGTTTGAATGCTGCATGACAGCTTCTTCACAGAACTGGAAAGGGAAACGGTAGAAGGGAGGAGATCTTTTCTGTTGCATGACAATTACTTGTTAGAAGGATTTCTGCCTTTCATAGACTTTATACCTGTGGACTTGTTTAATTTGTGTTCAACAATGACAATTCATTTATGGACAATAATGTTAGTAGGTAAAATGTTACCTAGATATAATAGATCCAATCAATATAGTGGATCTCAGTAACTACTGGATCTTTGTAAACTGCAGAAGATTATGATGATTTTTCTGTCTTATTTGTAACTTGCTTGACAGAAAATGGCCATGTCATTCACTAACAAACCTTTTTTACTATTACATGGCATAACTATGCACCATAGCAGTTGATGTGAGTTTTGTCAATAACTTCAAAAGTCAATTGGAGGGTTAATTCTTTTTTTCTCATAGATATTGTCTTCCACCACATTTTCCCACTCCCAAACAAAATATTCAAAGATATGCATATATACTTACAAGTACTGTAATTTAGCAACTGTAGTGATAACTCAATCAAGAACTCTGTGTTCAGTTTTCTATTAAAAGTCTATCTTGGATCATAAGTGCTAGTAGAAAGAAGAGGATGGGAAAAAGAAAAGAAGAAATATAATCTTTTCTCATCAGGATCCAAAATGTTTCCATGGAGCATGTCCAGAACAGTAAATCTATTGTCCGTTAGTTCCTCATTCCTTCCTATTATGCTGCAACCACATCTGTGGTAAACATAAAATGTGGGCACCACCTTGGTTGTGAAAATGCTGTTGACTGAGTTCATTGCTGTACATATATTAAAAAAAAAAACATCCTCTAGTGAATATCCACTAGCACATCTGGCTTAGTGGTTTTACTTCTTGTTTGCTCCTGTCATGAAAACCCCTGTTCTTATTGTTAGAGAGGATACATTTGTATCTCTTTAATGGTATCTTCACTGTATTCACTAAAACATCAAGTAAGTATTGCTCCAAACTGTGTCACAGATAATAGTGGGTGCTTTTGTCTGCCGTGATATTCTGTTCCTCATTATGCTCGCGCTTGGCACAATACTACGGTGTTACTAAGACACAAGATAGATAGGGAAAAACTCGCTGGTTGACAGTTCTAAGCTAAGCTGAGTGGAAATTTGAAGAAGCCTCAGGGAAGTAGGATATTAAATATCAAACCAATATTTGCAGACAGGTTTTGGCATGGCAGAAGGAAGAGAGTGGTAAGTTTACTGAAGAGAAAAACAAAAACTGAATCAAGGAATAGAAATGGAATTAGTAGAGGACATGTCAGTAAACATGAAATGAGAAATATCTTTTGTTGTCTCCATGCTCTACAAAGTAAGTGATTATAAGAACACGTGTTTTTCTTGAAACCCTCAGGTGATTATACTGGCACAGCTTTAATGCGTACATTTGAAGGCCTTCCATTATGGGTTAGAGGAGGAGTTGAGTAACTTCGAAAACTTGGTAACTGAGTAACTTGGTAACTGAGAAATGGACACAATGAACAAAATTAACTGTGATAAAAACTAAATCTTGTAACTTACTCCAAATGAGAATAACTGTGATTCTGCAGATTACATGGTGTTCAGCCTGTGAGCAGCTGCTGCTATATAAGCTTAACTATTTATTTATTTATTTATTTATTAATTTGTGGCAAGTCACTTAGGGTAATGTCACTATTTCCTTTTTTTTTTAATTAAACACTATTGCAGCAGGATTTAACATTTATGTTATCCAACTAACTTCTCCCTTCTATGACACATAACCACTGAATGGTAAGTTTCAAGCTCTTGTTTCCTGGTCAGAAATACTCTTTAAGTTCTGTCACAGTCAGTTGGAATCCCCCAGTTTCAAATGTCATTAGAAGTTGAGTCAGTGTAAAGCATTATTCTGGAAAAGGAAAACTTGAAAAGTATCTTTTTATGTAAACCTGCATATTCTAGCTGAATTTGAGCATTTGTCAGGAGAAATATATAACAGGAATTTCTGGAATTCCATTCATTCTCATACAAACCACATAGCACAAGCTGCTAAACGTTGTTGCATTGTTTGAAGACTTAGAGATAGAATCATAGAATCGTAAGGGTTGGAAAGGACCTTAAGATCATCTAGTTCCAACCCCCCTGCCATGGGCAAGGACACCTTGCCCTAAACCATGTGGCTCAAGGCTCTGTCCAACCTAGCCTTGAACACCGCCAGGGATGGAGCATCCATAACCTCCCTGGGCAACCCATTCCAGTGCTTCACCACCCTCACTGTAAAGAACTTCTTCCTTATATCTAATCTAAACTTCCTCTGTTTAAGTTTGAACCCATTACCCCTTGTCCTACCACTACAGTCCCTAAGGAAGAGTCCCTCCCCAGCATCCTTGTAGACCCCCTTCAGATACTGGAAGGCTGCTATGAGGTCACCACGCAGCCTTCTCTTCTCCAGGCTGAACAGCCCCAACTTTCTCAGCCTGTCTTCATATGGGAGGTGCTCCAGCCCTCTTATCATCCTCGTGGCCCTCCTCTGGACTCGCTCCAACAGCTCCATGTCATTTTTATGTTGAGGACACCAGAACTGTACGCAGTACTCCAAGTGGGGTCTCACAAGAGCAGAGTAGAGGGGCAGGATCACCTCCTTCGACCTGCTGGTCATGCTTCTTTTGATGCAGCCCAGGATACGGTTGGCTTTCTGGGCTGCAAGCGCACACTGCCGGCTCATGTTAAGTTTCTCGTCAACCAACACCCCCAAGTCCTTTTCTGCAGGGCTGCTCTGAATCTCTTCTCTGCCCAGCCTGTAGCAGTGCCTGGGGTTGCCCCGACCCAGGTGTAGGACCTTGCACTTGGCTTGGTTAAACTTCATAAGGTTGGCATCGGCCCACCTCACAAGCGTGTCAAGGTCCCTCTGGATGGCATCCCTTCCCTCCAGCGTATCAACCGAACCACACAGCTTGGTGTCATCGGCAAACTTGCTGAGGGCGCACTCAATCCCACTGTCCATGTCACCGACAAAGATGTTGAACAGGACCAGTCCCAACACCGATCCCTGAGGGACACCACTCGTTACAGGTTTCCAACTGGACATCGAGCCATTTACCACAACTCTTTGCGTGCGGCCATCGAGCCAGTTTTTTATCCACCGAGTGGTCCATCTATCAAATTGATGTCTCTCCAATTTAGAGACAAGGATGTCATGTGGGACAGTGTCGAATGCTTTGCACAAGTCCAGGTAGATGACATCAACTGCTCTGCCGCTGTCCATCAGTTCCGTGGCTCCATCATAGAAGGCCACCAAATTGGTCAGGCAGGATTTCCCCTTAGTGAAGCCATGTTGGCTGTCACCAACCACCTCGTTGTTTTTCATGTGCCTTAGCATGTTTTCCAGGAGAAACTGTTCCAAGATTTTGCCAGGCACAGAGGTGAGGCTGACTGGTCTGTAGTTCCCCGGGTCTTCCACCTTCCCCTTGTTGAAAATGGGGGTTATATTACCCTTCTTCCAGTCATCAGGAACTTCACCTGACTGCCAGGATTTTTCGAATATGACGGACAGTGGCTTAGCAACTTCATTCGCCAGCTCCTTCAGGACCCGTGGATGGATTTCATCAGGTCCCATGGACTTGTGCACGTTCAGGTTCTTAAGATGGTCTCGAACCTGATCCTCTCCTACAGTGGGCCTAAGGTCTTCGTTCTCACAGTCCCTGCATTTGCTTTCCAAGACTTGGGTGGTGTGGTCAGAGCATTTGCTGGTGAAGACTGAGGCAAAGAAGTCATTAAGAACCTCAGCCTTCTCCAAATCCATGGTAGCCAGTTCTCCTGATAGCTTCCGGAGAGGGCCTACATTGTCCCTAGCCTGTCTTTTATTTGCTACGTATCTATAGAATCCTTTCCTGTTATCTTTTACATCCCTTGCCAAACTTAATTCTAGCTGGGCCTTAGCTTTCCTAACCTGGTCCCTAGCTTCTCGGGCAATGCTCCTGTATTCTTCCCAGGCCGCCTGTCCTTGCTTCCACCTTCTATAAGCTTCTTTTTTCCCCTCTAAGTTTCCTCAGCAGCTCCTTGTCCATCCATGGAGGTCTCCTGGCCCTCCTGCTGCACTTTCTTCTAGTCGGGATGCAACACTCTTGAGCACGTAGCAGGTGATCCTTGAATACCGACCAGCAGTCTTGGGCCCCCCTGCCCTCTAGGACTGTATCCATGAAACCTTACTAAGGAGGTTCCTGAAGAGGCCAAAGTCTGCTTTCTTGAAGTCCAGGGCAGTGAGCTTGCTGCACGCTCTTCTCACTGTCCTGAGGATCTCAAACTCAACCATCTCATGATCACTAGAGCCAAGGCTGCCCTGGAGCGTTACATTTCCAACCAGTCCCTCCCTGTTGGTGAGCACAAGGTCCAGCATGGCACCTCTCCTCGTCGGCTCCTCTACTGCTTGAAAGAGGAAGTTGTCTTCCACACAATCGAGGAACCTCCTGGATTGCTTGTGCCGGGCCGTACCGTCCCTCCAACAGATGTCAGGATGGTTGAAGTCCCCCATGAGGACCAGGGCCTGCGAGCGTTAGGCTGCTCCTATCTGTCTGTAGAGCGCTTCATCCAGAGAGTCCTCTTGATCAGGCGGCCTGTAACAGATCCCCACCGTAATGTCCCCTATTGCTGTTTTCCCTTTGATCCTGACCCACAAACACTCTGTTACCTCATCACCCATCCCCAGACAGAGTTCCATACTCTCTAGCCTATCACTGACATAGATAGCAACGCCCCCTCCCCGTCTGCCTGGCCTGTCTTTTCTAAACAGCCTGTAACCTTCCATTCCGACATTCCAGTCATAGGAGCCATCCCACCATGTTTCTGTGATACCAATGACATCATATTCCCGTAACCTTGCACACATCTCTAATTCCTCTTGCTTGTTCCCCATACTATGAGCGTTTGTATAGAGGCACCTTAGTCGAGCTCCAAATGAAGCCGACTCAATGGCTGGGGCAGCCGGAACATCTCTACATCGCTCCAAGCACTTATTACAGGTGCTGGCAACTGACCAGGAATGTTGGGATGGATCAATGCTCCCCTCCCCCAACACATCTAGTTTAAAGCTTTCTTGACCAGCCTGGCAAGCCTCCTACCAAAACAGCTCTTCCCCTTCGTCAGACCAGCTCCACCAGCCTCCAGTAGACCTGGCCTCCCAAATGGAGCCCCATGTTCTAAATAGCCAAACCCCTGACTATGGCACCAGCTTTCTAACCATTTATTAACCTGCCAGACACGCCTAGCTTTTTTAAGGTCCTCCCCTTTGCCCTGGAGAATTGATGAAAAAACTATCTGAGCTCCAGAGCCCCTAACCACCTCTCCCAGGGCTCTGTAGTCCTTCTTAATGTCCTCCAGGCAACTGCTGTCTATATCTCTAGCACCCACATGGACCACTAGAAGGGGGTAATAGTCAGCAGGACTTACTAGAGCAGGCAGCCTCTCAGCAACATCCCTGATCCGAGCCCCCGGCAGGCAGCACACCTCCCTTGAGACTGGATCAGGCCGGCAGATGAGCGCCTCTGTGCCTTTCAAAGTAGAGTCCCCTACTACTATGACCCTCCTCTTTTTCCTGGAGGCACCAGTAGTGATCCTCTTTACTAGTGCATCAGCAGGGTGCTCATTAGGTGTGGTGGGTGCTTTCTCATTAGTCTCCTGCAGAACCGCGAAGCGGTTCTGTGTGGGGACATCAGATTTAGGAGGAAGCCCCTTGTCGTTAATTGTCCTCTTCCTCCTTTTTTTGTTAGTTTTTCTCGTGACTAATTCCCAGCTTCCTGGGTTGCTGCCCTCCTTCTTTCCTATACGAGCAATGCTGGATGTTTGCAGCCCCTGCGCAGTTTGGGCCTGGAGCAAGCAGCCCAGCTTCCTCTCAGCTTCCCTGGCGTCTTTTAGCTCTCCAACAGCCTCCCGCAGCTCAGCCACCTGCTGCAGGAGGACCTCCACCAGGGCGAACCGAGTGCAGCCCTGTCCATCGCGCACCCCCGCCTCACGAGACCAGTCGAGGCACTTTCCACACTCCGAGGTCTGCGCCGCAGCCTCCCCTTTCATCGGCTCTGTCTGGGTGCCTACGCTGGCCACCGCCGGGGCAGAGCTCCCAAAGCGGGCCCTGCTCCTGAGGCGAGTGCTCACCATCCCGCTCACTGCCCGCTCGCCCTGCCTGCGCGAACTGCCGCGCAAACTGCCGCGCAAACTGCCGCGCAAACTGCCGCGCAAACTGCCGCGCCACGCCCTGTTTGCCCGCCCTGGTCGCCGCGCTCCTGGTCGCTCGCGCTCCCTGGGATGGGTTTTCCCCACTGAGGGCTGGTGCCGTCACTCCTGGCACCGCCCCCTGTGAGTCAGCTGCTCGCGTCAGCTGAGCTGCCGGCTCCTGGGCAAGTCCTGTCGAGGACTTGAGGCTCCCTCGGTCGCTCTTGCCGCTCCGAACTGAGGCTCCGGGACGCTGTGCTTCCCCCCGCTCCGGTGTTAAAGGCGTCCTCTCTGGAGATACCTCGGCAATTCAATGATGATAGATGCTTGCACTGATTGAAAGACTTAATCACTGCTAGCTGTCAAACATTAAAAGCTATGGAGTGATGCATTATTGTCATTTGCTTTTATGACTTCCCTTTTTAAGGGAAAAAAAATACAGAGCATATTTTAGGGCAAAGGAAATTTCCCAAGGCAACAGAACCCAATTTCCAGCATTTGCATACTAAAGGACAACGTTTAGTCTTCAGATGAACACTTGTGAGACTTGTATTAAAGCCTAAGGGCCAGCTCTGATTCCTGATTAGAAATAGTTGAAGGGATACGTGTCTATACATTTATAGAGAATTTTGCTGTTTTGTCTAGAGACCTTAATGAAAGTCACTTTGTAAATTGAAATACTCACACACATATGTAGGTACAACCCCACACATCCCGATGAGTTTAAATCTTTAGCTGTTAGCCTCTAGTCAGTGTTCAAGAGGAAAATTAAATATTGCAAACAGGGCTCACTTTATAGTACTTAACTCTTCCATCTGGGTTTGAATTTTATTAATTATGCTGCTTCTGTCTCTTTCCTTGCCCTTTTCATTTTGTTTTCGATCTGTGTGAAGCTTCTTTCTGGCTGGGCCCACTCCATGTTTATTCCGTTGTAGTTCTCTCACGACTTCCTTTGTTCCAAACCCCAGGTCAAGGTTTACATTACTTTTCACTCATTCAGAATACCCTTTCCTAAATTTCAGAAAGAAAACATTAACTGAAAACAGAGAGAACAGGAATTCAGTCTGCTTTATGTGAATAGCAATAAAAAGGTGAAGTTTCTTTCCTTAAAATGTGCCAGACCTTGTGAGACTGTAAGGAAACAAGGAGGTGATCAAGAATATAAATGCAACTGATGCAGTCGTAATTGCATCAAACTGTTGAGTATGCGAAAGTCTAGAATGAAAAAATCAGGTACATGTTCGTACAAATACACCTGAAAATATATTTTTAATGAAAAGGGGGATCTAAAATGAGACACTCCTGATGAAATACTGAAAATCAATTATTTTCTATCAATCAGGGAGCCACCACATGGCATGAGGGTGTTGGGGTAGTGTGGCCACAAAAGCAGAACTACACTGTTCAGTGACATATAATACAGACCTTGCTGCAACACACACACTCCACATAACACGTATCAGTCAAGGTCCCTGGCCCTCCAGTCCAGTTTAGACCAGCACAATTAACTCAGCCTAGTAGGATGCTCACTCTCTTGAGTAGATGTGTCCTTGTTCTGAGTGGCATCATGGTTTCTACATGTAGCAGTTTCATCTCATCTCAGCCTTTTCCGCTGTCTGACAACCATGTGTGTATTCACCTGACCAAGTAGCTGTTCTTTTAATTACTGTTTTCTAAATTAGTTTAGACCTTGAAGGCCTTACTAAACACATAGCTGTGGGTCCATCTCTTTGGCCAGTCACTGATTACTAAAGGATTTCCTAACATGTTCTGGTCTCCTGCCCCAAATATGTGATATCAGTGTGAGTTTAGAAAGAGCTATACATCAAAGTTTGTCAGCCAGGAAAGTGTAATGAAGGTCACGCTTATCTGAGCAGTCTTTCTGGGTAGGCTTTATGCGGTGATGCCATACCATTCACCAGCCACTTTCCTTATATTTCCAATAGGTTCACTTAGGTACTCACCTTCAGAATATCTTATTTTTGTGCCTCCCTAGAAAGGAGAAGAGGGCAGTGGAATGCGAAGTGACATTAAATAGCGTTAACATACACACACTATTTCCAAAGCTTGACTTCAGTTACTGGGCTGACTAATGATAGCTGCAGGAAAGATTTTGTCTTTACTTTCCTACTAAGGTGAATAATGGTGTATATGCTCTGGTGTTCTGAGTTCCAGCATTCAAGTCAGGCATTTCTCAAGAGTGTGTGTAGGATGTGTTCAGTTATTTTCTGTGAAAATAACATAGCAGGAGGAAAGCAAATAAGGAAATTACCATATGTGCAGTTTTGTGCTTGTATGGATGACACTCTCGGGTACCATATCCAGAGATGGCCAAAAAATGTAAAAGAAACCCTGCAAGAAAGTGTGTGAGAGGCTTTGCAGATCAGTATATACAGAAAAGCAGTCTTACATTGTGAGAAAGAATGCTCCTGCTGATATTTTAATACTTCATATTAACTTGTATGAAATAAACAAATTCAAAGTAATAAAGAGAACCCTAAAAAAAAGTAAAAATGCCTCTATAGACTTTTTATCCTAAAAAAAAAAAAGAAAAAATTGCCAAACTTCTATACTCACTACATTGATGTACTTCAGTTTTAAAAATAACAATCAACAATGAATGACAAACTTATGCTGTCATCTTGAAAAATACTTGACCTTGTGCCAACTCTGAGAATTTAAATAAGTGGATTTATGTTATCGAAGAGGAGATTGTTTTCTCACAATGTTAAAACCAGAAAAAAAATTGTATAATAAAAATATGACACCAGGCTTGAACTTGAGCAGTTTGTTTACCATGGACTCCTCATGTGCTTCATTTGTGATAGCATCATGATAAATTGCCTCATTTTATCTCAGAAATAATCTTGGACCCGAGAAATACTAATCTGGTTGATCAGTCTAAGTACTTAGGAGAACACAGAATTCTGTATTCCTGCCTACTTCTCTGTTTTTAAACATGTGCAACAGAAAATACAGATCTCATTATCCAATTGGTCACATTCTTCTGGTGGGTTTCGTTTATTCGACTATGCAAGTTTCTTCCATGTGATACCACTTAGCGCTGAGACTAGGTAAACAGTGCACAACTTCCCCATGGTATTGATGACTAAACTACTTGGATTGATTGGCTAGCATTTGGTGCAATACATAACTCTGATGGGTTATGTCTGTAAAAGAGTAGGACCTGGGTAGGCAATTAGACTCACAGGATGTAGAGAAGCAGGATGAGATCCAAACTTCAGAGGTCAAAAACCCAAGGAGATTTTCAGAAGGACTCAGAAGAGACTTCATAGTGTTCATTTCAATCCAGGAAACTGAAAGGTTTTGAACAAGGAAAAAATAATGGACCTTCAAGAGACCTGTAGGAAGAAAATAATCTTTTAATGTTTTACTGAATAATATAGAACCTGTGCTGGCAGATCTAAGTCCTCTCAATTTTAAAATGGTCTTATTTTAGTTTCTGTTCTAATGGAGACCAAAAAAGCTTTTATCATGTCTACCTGAAAGAAGAGGGGGAAGCTAATCAGTCAAAGGCTGTAGGTAGCTCAGGCTCCTGCCATAACCATCTTAAATAGATTGGTAAGGAAATACTCAGACTTTAAAGGAACCTAGAATTGCGGTAGCTTTAGGAGTTAGATGAAAAAAATAGCATAGTTACAAGTTGTTTTTAAGCAAGCAGGTTCTGGTGAATCAAAACTCATTACCCAAAAGTGTAGCAACCTGAGATACTGGAAGTTCATATTATTGTGTTTAAAGGTACATGGTTGGGCCAGCTTGGTTTTTTGTCAGCCAGACGATCTCTGCACTGTGCTCCTTTTTCTGGTCTAAGGTTACGAAAAGCCGTATTTTCAATGACTGGTTAGAGAGATGCCTGAGTAAGGATAAGATAACCTTACTGATGGGCTCAAAAATTAGCTATTTCAGATTCAGGGGAAATAACAAAATGGTTTCTGGAACCATTTTTTTTCAGAGTAGTGAATCAGGAGAAAAAGTCACTATATTCATTAAGTGATACTTTTTTCTGAACATTCGTTTTTATAAATAAACATAGTTCAAGCTCTATACCTGTTAAAAAATCTGGAGGTATAGCTGGGGATGCTGTTATCTCTTCACAACACAATGAAATAGAAGTTAAACAACGAGCAATAGGTGCTGTCATCCACCTCTTAGTAAAGATCTGGATAAATACACACATTATTACAGGGGGTGTCACTGCCATTTTTCAAGCTGTATTGCACTGAATAATACACAGTGAAAAGGAAAAGAAATTATTCCCCTCTGTGATCCCCGTAGTCAACAGGTATTTTGTTGATCTAGTATCAGTCAGACAAAAAAGGTGTTTGATCTTAACATGAGCATGCGCCCAAAGGCCTTTAATCTGTCATAGTCATTAATGCCGATGGTATTTTCACTGACCTTCTATAATCCTTTAACTCTTTCCAGACAATGTTTTGTGACATATCCTTCCTTCCAATTAAATCTCATGATCACCTGGTTGAGTGAGTATTCTCAGGAGCAAAGTCTTTTAAGTTACAGATCATGACGATTGCCACATGACAATTAGCAAAATACTGGGTGGAATGCATTTTGTAATTTAGCTTCCTACTGACCTTTTTCTTAAAGGAGCCAGTGATGTGTAGGTTAGTACGGCACTAAATATATCAGGAGAGCTAGAAAGAGACTAAATTTTGCAGTTTATACTTGTAAAGATTTACAAAAATGATTGCATGATGGAAATAAAATTTTGTAGTTGCAATTCTCCTTAATGTTTTAATGGCAGACATGTTCATTTAGCAGTCAGAGAATTATTTTTTCTTGCAGCATGTGTACAAAGCTATAAATAAATTATGTATCATTTAGGATGTTTATATTGACAAATCTCTAGAACATGAAAATAAAGACATTTTTACTGTTTGTTAAATGGCCAAAATTCACTAAAACTAAACACTGAGGAAGAGATTTTTACATATCTTTATTATACAAGCTTTGAGGCTTCCAGTAAGAAAAACTCAGACGTGTTCTGTCTCCTTGTAGGTTTATGTGAAAATTTCTCTACCGTGTAAACAGACTAGGCACAGAATGACTTATTTTGACCACTATCCTCAGCAACATCACACTGCTGTGCAGACAAAGCTTCTGAAAGGTTCAGTGTTAGGTATTAGGGAGACAGATGGGATTTGCAGGCAGCCTGCATTCCAGATAACCTTACAACAATGGCACCGAGAGTCATGAAGTTAGTGAGTTTGTACAGCTGTTGAACTGGACATACAGCTGTCATCTGGCATCATTCTGAGCCACAGTATACAGAAATTTAAGCCATTTTTATTCACAAGGTTAGGTACAACTTCCTGATGGTTTTGGAGATGGCAGCCCTCCATCTTGTAGGTTTTGTACCAGAATGCTATACTAGAGCAGAGGTGTACAAATAAACCTTTGCCTTCCACAACTATATAGTAAAAAGGGAAATAAGACATACATAAGCTTTTATAGGTTTGCATCCTCTTACATTTTCATTACTGTTGCAGGTATGTAGAGACAGATACTACAAGGGGAATAAAGGTACTCTGTCCAATTGCCATTTTCACAGCTATATGGATGACCTTTCTATTTCTTAAGTTAATATTTTCAGATCGCCTTGCCCCATGTTGTCATGTCAAAGTCAGAATGAAACTGAAGCAGGATCCCCAAAGCCAGATTTTAAATCCAGGCAGAAGAATGTGTGTCTTATTGAAGGCCAGTGTTGTAAGCTCTATCCTGTCCTCATGTCTGCCAAGTTCAACAGGATGAGAGCCAGACAGTTGACTAATGAGTGGCAGATCTCTTGTCCAGAAGACAAGAAAATTTATAGAGAAAAATAAGGAAAGTATAAAAGTTGAAATATGAAAACAGAGTTATTTTCAATTGTTAGGGTATGATGTACTAAACTTCTATATCATGCTGTGTGCTTAGGAGAGAGGAAGGGTCATGGCTTCAAGGGAAGCATTAACTTCAACGCAGTCATTCATTGGTGCCCTGTAGAAATCCTTCCTCATCTAATGGATCCTCCTTTCTTCAGGATGCCTGTGCACGAGTGCAAGTGTCTACAAAATGCAATGCAGTAGAAGATGAAACTCAGTAGTACAGGCATTTCCATCTGTTTCTCTTTCCCCAGTTAATGATTTAGGGAAAGCTCTTTACTCACTAGTTCCTCATTAAGGACTGTATCATGACATTTTGTCTCAAATAAAGCATCTGCTTCTAGTAAGGCTATCATGGTACAACTACCATTGTTCCTGAGGCTTCTGTTACCCTACAAGCCTTAGGTATTTGACACAGGATCACAGACAGCAAGCAAACAAAATCAAGCAATGAAAAAAGTAGGCAAAGCCAGGCCAGGCTACTTGCTGGATAATCAGTAGAAAAGCCAATCTTACCACATCACAATGACAGGGAAGAAGGCAAAAGGGATTCGGTCCCAGTTATATTGAAATTAGGCTATCAATTCTGGTGATGGGAGGTCTACCCAGCCTTCTCTGTTTAAGTGTCTGTCAAGCATAGTATGAAACACATATATGCACAGCTAGATGACCCGCTGGAGCTTCTGACATCTTCTCAGCATGATGTGCAAATGCTTCTACGCTCTGTTAATCTAAATCTCTGTGAAGTATGAGAAAAGTAATGTTCCGTATACTGCAGTAATAGACATATGATCCGAATCTTGCATTCAACCCGCTGTATGAAATATTTAAATGTTATCTTGGGCATTTCCCAAGTCTGAGGAAAGATGATGAAGAATAAAAGGAATCTGCATGGGATTTTGTTTATCTGCTGAATTCTGAAATGGAAAAGAGCAGTCTGACAGCTATCCTTTGCAAAATTAGCAGAAGACTGTTCTAGATTCTTTAGATTAGTTGACAAACTGTTCTCTGATTTGAGTCTTTTACTTAATCAGTATGCAGAAGCAACATAGCACATTGGCGTGTCTACCCCAGGACTGACTTTTAGCTGCCACTGCATTATAAATCATTAATAAGCACTAAATTCATAATGACCCTTACATTAAACTCACTGAATAGATTATAGTACATTTAATGGCCCATGCCCACACTTTTTTCTTTGTAGATTAATGATGCTTATAGTTGGAGACTTGTTATTTCTGCAGTTTTCTCTGTAAGTGGATTGTATTGCTTTTCACCTTGTTGTATGTTCATGGCTTTAGGTAGTAGGTTTTTGTAGGTTTTCTTTTTAAAGGACAAAAGCTCACCCTCCCCGTCATTATTTCTCCTTTGATTTCTCATGGAAAAAAAGGCTTTCAAACACTCTCCTCTCCTTCTCTGAACATAAAAACAACAAAGAACAAGATGAAAATACACCAACTCCCTTTCCCCAATATTAGCCTTCCTTGCCTTCAGTAAACCTTAGTGGTTTGAACTAACATTAAAAGGAATTTGTTTTTCTTACTCTTTAAGCCTTCCCTATTAAGTGAGAGTTCTGCAGATCACACAGCTACAAGTCAGTTGCAGAATATATGTTGCAGTAAGTAGAATTAACCTCTTGACCTTCAGCTCTCCTCTCCTGTGATGTGCACAGATATTTCTCTTACCATGAAGAAGTTTTTGCAAACAAAGGATGTCTTTTTACCAGTATTTCTCAGTGAAAATCTAGCTAGAAGTCTTCAGATTTCAAGTTAAAACATTTTTCATCCTAGGCTATTTTAGTTGTATTTAGTGAAATTACTGATGTACATTTCTACTAAATATCTTATCTGTTCAATGGCAAAAATGCCAAGTTGGCTTGGGAAAATTAAATGGAGTATTTATATTTAAAAAAACCCTAACAAAACAAAACAAGAACACCTAACGAATTGTAGTACTTACTCATTAGTTCTTGTAAAAGTGTATTTGCAAGTGGCTGCACATTTTTCTCAATGATTTTTTTAAAAGTATACCCATGAATTTGCAGAGGATAGGTGGAAATGAAGCTGTGACTGTCAACAAGAAACAACTGCAATCTGTTTGAAAAAAATCGTAAAAGAGAAAAAATTATTTGGCTGGCTCTGCTAGGAATCGTTCTGCAATATTCTGAGATCCAGCTGAATGCAGTAAAGCTTGACAGTACTCTGAACCTTACGTAATTCAACCAGAATATTTCAGGAGAAGAACTCAGTATGTTTTCTGAAATGGAAGCATCACTGTAGTGAATCACAGATGCAAAGAAAAGCTATTTTCTTGTTGATAGCATTAGAACGAAGAATTACATCTTTACAGTGTAAATTAAGATGTATGCCAAACTTTTACAGCAAAGACAATGGGGGATTAAAGTGTATGTGTAATTTCAAAAATATTTCTCAACTGAGTGAGAAAGAAAGTAGTACCAACTAATCAGAATGAAATATTTTTCAGGATAAGTTTCTGGCCAATTAAGGGAACAGTTACTTCTCTTGAATATTTAAAAATCTGTGTATAAAATACTCAAAATATTAGGTGCTGTGTGACCATAGGACTAAAAAAATACAAAGTCTTGAGTCACAGAACTGTGATGAATTGATTTATCTGAATTCTAAATCTTCAGTGTGAATGAGACTGTAGCCATTTTAGGGATTTCTCAAATACAGAATTGAAAATGGACATTTAACTCAAAAAAGTTTTGGACCTCAATCATCAAAAGGACTTACATGTCTAAGTGGCATTTGAATGCAATGTGAACACCTTAGTCTAAAATAATGATCCTGCAAACACTTTGAGCTGCCTCTAAATGCAAATATTTATAAATGTCATGGGTTTTTTTTTTTAATTGCAGTTTGCACAAAGACCTAAAATCTTGTGTCTGTATGTTCCGAGAACTCTCCTTATCTTGATAGGACTGAGCAATCCTTAGCTCATACCTGTCTGTAGGTACCAGGTATCCCTCTGCTTGAAGACTCTGAGAATGCTACTCTATCATCAGATCTGTTAACTGAAGTTCTGTCATTTACCGAGAAGACTGCAGGCCCTAAGTAATGGATTTGTGCCTGGCATTTAACAAAAGAACGGAACAGAATTGTTACAGAAGTATAAATGAAAGTGTTCTTTTTGTTCCTTTCCTAGTCTGAAGGTGGTTGCATGCAGTGTGCTGCCTGCTTTAGTGGTAACCTGATTTAGCTGCATGGAATGCAGAAAGACCTAATAAAAAGCTCTGTATTCATCACTAGGTGTCTTGGTTTTTATTACTTAGGTTTTATGTTAATACAGTTTACATACACAGAGGGCTGTAACAAGAAATTTGCAAAGCATGTGTGATGAAATAGTGAAATTTAATTTTATGGTCTAGGGTCAGTTCTTTAGTTACAAGTCATACAGCTGTCCTCATGTCACTGGAACCGCAAGAAATTATTGTATTCGTTACATGGATATAAGCAGAGCAGCCAACACTTACACACCTGATTTGCTTTACTCCAAAAAAGAGTAAACGAGGAGAACCTTTTTATTAGAAAAAAAGCTCCAGGTATGGATTCTTTTCCATATATGACCCAAATAAGTTATATAGTTTTCCCTATAGATTCTGATGTCCTTTCTCTGGAGTAGACAAGCAAAATGACTTCCATTTGTTACTTGGATGTTTGACTCCTACATAAGATCTTGAAGATCCAGATATTTGAAGTTAGTGTAGAGATATTTATGTTAGAAAAAGCTACAGATTTTGATAAATGGAAATAGTCTTCACTGTCTTTTTTTTCTTAGCATGGGATTTTTCAAGAGAAGATTTTGTTTCAAAACCTAAAGTTACGTGGCAGTCTATAAAAAAGGTAGATCTTTGACTTTGGGGTTTTCTAGGAGGTGATGAAGGCTTTTGGAACTAGAGAATATTGGAAATAATTTAAATTGTTTAAGCAGTCTAACTTGTATAAATCTTCCAGGGAGCTTTCTGTGCATTTCTCTTTATTTCAGTACCTCAGCTGAAAGTATATAGTTTCATTTTCACTTTTTCCTTTTTTTTTTTTTGTTTTTGGAAAACATATATATTATTTGATTTACTTAGGAAAGCAATAAGCATTATTGTGTAAAAGTCTCCTGCCTCTGACAGTGTCTTGCCAAAGCAGATGGACATATGAATCCTGGGGATGGGGTGGGGTATTTTTTACTTTTTGCAGTAACATATCTTACTTGTGAACATAACTATAAAACAAAAAATCCTCAGACTGTGCTGGTACAACAGGACACAATTTGTGCCTTTGTAAAACTGTCATGCATTCTTTTGATTCCTGGATGTATAATTACAAACTTTTCTAAAGTGGTATATGTGTGCATCTGCTGGAAAGATGCATGTACTTTAAAGAAACCAAGTTTTGCAGTGCAGGCAAATCCTGGAAGGTCTTTGGGCTCTTCATTATATGACACACTTGTGCTTTGTAAGGCTTTAAATACTGCACGGAAAGAGTTCTGTTCTCATAGAATGGTTACAACTAGTGGAATGGTTTCCTAATCCGGTTAACAGGTCCTGACGATTTTCCATGTTAACTCTGTTGTGTTATTTGTTCAAGTACATGTTCTTAGCTCAAGAGAATGAGAAGTAACCTAACTTCAGCCTCTGATGAACAGCACGAACTGGCTTACTGCTGTTGCCATGTTCTGTAACAATGATTTCTATTATTCGTAGTAATGTATTGTAACTTAGTACGCTTCTGCAGCTTGTGAAAGTTGTGAAAGTGATTTTGAAGTACTCATTTTAGAGTGATGTCCGCATAGGTCAAGCAAGGGATGCTTTTTACGTAAGGTTAGTATATATGAAATTTCTTAAGATGAGAGAAAAGCCCTATCAAGATATGGATGAACATATTTGAGCAATCAAATGTTATATAATTCAATTAAAGGGGTATTCAGGTGAAACTAAGTGGTTTTATGTCAGTCATGCAACAGTTGCAAAACAGTACGTTCCCTGTATTTTGCAGGCATTGTGTTGCTTGGGGCAAAAAACATGACTAGAAAGTGTTACAGTAGCCTCACTTTGTTTCTCTCAAGGAAAACTGGTGGTTGTTTCTTATGCTAAGACCACTGAATGCACAGGGGAAATGGAGCTTGCCTGGAGAGATCGTCTCTCATGAACACAAAGGTACATGTGGGCCTAGATACATATATAGAGTAAGAAATTGTGCCACTTGGTGTTCTCTTGGTAACACAGCAAATGTGAGACTGAACAAGAGATTTGAAGGGCAAGAAAAATTGTTTTTACAAATCCTGTTAGGATTCTTACTTTCCTGTAAGGGCAGGAACAGAAGAAAACACAAAGTCTCATACTGGCACATATATTTCTATTCCCAGGAAGCTGAAAGGGATAATCAGCTGGACCAGTAAGTCTTGAGTAACTTACTTGGAGAGTTGATGGTATGTTTTTCTCAAATGACCAATAATGAGAGCTCTTTGAACTTAAAGCTATATTGAGACTTTGATAAGAAAAAACCTACTAAATCTTAAACACAAAGTCTCATACTGGCACATATATTTCTATTCCCAGGAAGCTGAAAGGGATAATCAGCTGGACCAGTAAGTCTTGAGTAACTTACCTGGAGAGTTGATGGTATGTTTTTCTCAAATGACCAATAATGAGAGCTCTTTGAACTTAAAGCTATATTGAGACTTTGATAAGAAAAAACCTACTAAATCTTAAACATGTCAGTCATTATAGTAATTAGCTTGTAAGAAAGAGATCTGTATTTCCCTGTCAGACTTCTTGTTTATGAATAGTAATAGTGAAAAGCAGTTCAACTAGCATTGACTGAAGTTCCGATAATTATAATTTTGCAGCCTGAACCAGTTAGAGGATCAGTAACTCATTTGTTTTCTCTAAAGGGGGAAAACTTGTAGTTGTATCATTAAAGCAACATATACATCCGCAGTTCTAAATTGGCTATTGAACTGATGTCTTCTTCTCTGAGCTCTCAGGATAGTCTCATGGGGTTTTACTCTACACTTCTCTTTCAGTAATTTTCTACTCTGCTCAGTCCTTTAGATTCTGTCCGGCCTACTGGCTGTTGTGTGAAATAAGCTGCTCTGAAATTTGAGATAGAGAATTCACCTTTTTCAGTCCTCTCTTAAAAGTTAAAACATCTGAAAGCATGCAGGCTTTGGACCCAGCTATCACCACCCGTTTGGAGTAATTTGAAGCCAGATAGATTAGACAAGCTGTTCTCATATGACAAATTCGAAGTGTCAGACTTGCTGTTGTTGTACAGATGACTCTGTGATACAGAATACTTGTAGGCATGGCAGATGCCAAGTATGACAACAAGACATGACATCTTTGACATGTCTTAAGCTGGAGGTGTTACCTCTTCTTTCCCATAAGTCTGTTTATGTTTAAGAATCATGGGAATAGACACAACTGTCCTGAGACACTGCTCTAGAATAAACTGTCGTTTGGCAGCAAAGTTTTTCTTTCATATCACCTTCTATCATTGTATTGCTAAACTTGAATTCTGTGTACCATTTATAAGTTCTTACCATGCCAACTTTTTATTTTATTTTTTTTTTTTAATGGTATTGGAATATTGTTGGGTAATCTGAATTTTAATCTTTTGTCAAATATTTCAGCTGATGACAAACCCAGTTTCAAAGGGTGCTTTCGTACCAGTTTAGATGCCAGACATCTGAATTAGACTTTTCATTATTTTCAAACTTTCTTTTAACATAAAGTTATTTGCAACATGTTCTGTGAGTTGTTGATAACAGGGCTGTAAATAACTTTTTCAGTTACATTTTTGGGGGAAGAAAAAAAAAATTCTCCTGATACTTGTCTGAATTCTTGGAAATTTTATTTTCTCTCTAATTACTATATAGAAGCTTGATTCTTTTCCTTTTATGTTCATTCTTCTATAATCTTTTCAAGAATGTTTTTTACTGCTCATATGTACTGACTGTGGGAGCAGTTTCATCACTAAATGGTCTAAGCATTTCTAAGCATTGTATGTCAACGTGCAACATGACTGGATTTTCTTCATAGCATTAAGTTTAGATAACACTCTGACCTCTGTGACAGCATGCAGTTCTGCGGTAATAGTCTTTTATTTGTTCTAAAGCCTATGATGACTCTAGACACTGTAAGATACTTGCAAGATAAAGTTGTGGTAACACTGTATTTGTAAGTTTTGTGCTGTTGAGGTAATATAAAGGAAATATTGAACAAGCAAAATCATGTGTTGCCATTATATTACAGGGTAAATGGCCACAGCTTGTTCTGAATATAGAACATGTATAATTTTGGGAGGTGAAAAAGGTATGCCTGTGTTTTCTGTTCAGGACTTGTTTTCGCAAGATGAAGCATTTAACATCTGTAATTCATCTTACTGCCAAGCCAAGAAAATTATGAGAGTAAATAAGTATAGATTTTGCTTTGTGAAAATGCGTTTGTGATTTTTATCAAGAAAGAACGGTAAATGTGTATCTATCTTGTTTGTTTGTTGTATACAAATATAAAATATTTTTAGTGTAATGTTAATCTATTTGGTCTGTTTAGAAAGACAGGCTTCATAAAGGAGTAGTGTTTAGCTGACCCATCTTTAGTAGTTACAGCTGTCCATCTGCTTTCATTGTTTTCTATAACATGATAAATTCTGTTTGCTGCTTTTAAGTTCAAATCAGAGTTTCAAAATAATGAGTCCGTAACTCTGAAACCACAGCTTACCTTACTGCCTTGCGTTATTATAAATGCTTCCAAAACTGCTTTCTCATTTTGAGTTCTTACATGAAAACACTATCTTCCCAAACCTTCACTTCTGTTAGAAGTACAGTATTTCCCCAAATCTAGTAACAGAGTCTGATAACTGGTTCGGTTTTTATAAACTAACTCCAGACTACTAAAACTAGTGCCTCTTCATGTGTATTGTGTAAGTTCACATTCTGACAAAAACGAAAAAAAAACCAAAACTCGAAAAAAAAGACAACCAAAGAAACAAAAAACCACCACCACCAACAAAACCCACCTAGCCAGGATGAAGCTACAGATGAAGTGTTCTTCGAACAGCTGGGAGAAGTTTCATGATTGCTTGCCCTTGTTCTCATGGGGAACTCGAACCTACCAGATGTCTGCTGGAAGTACAGCACAGCAGAGAAGAAACAATCCAGGAGGTTCTTGGAGAGTGTGGAAGATAACTTCCTAACCTAATTGGTTAGTGAGCCAACTAGGGGAGATGCCTGACTACATTTGCTGTTCATAGACAGAGAAGGACTGGTGGGTGATGTGATGGTTGGAGGTGGTTTTGGGCAAAGTGATCATGAAATGATTGAATTCTCAGTCCTTGGAGAAGGCAGGAAGCAGGTCAGCAAAACTTCCACTTTAGACTTCTGGAGGGCTGACTTTGGCTTGTTTAAGATGCTGGTTGGCAGAATTGCTTGGGAAACATTACTGAAGGACAAAGGAGTCCAGGAAAGCTGGACACTCTACAAGAATGAAATCCTTAAGGTGCAGGAGCAGGTGGTCTCTATGTGCTGAAAATCAAACCGGCGGGGAGGAAACCAGTCTGGCTGAACAGGAAGGTATTGCTTGAACTTAGGGAAAAAGGGCAATTTATCACCTGTGAAAGAAGGGACAGTCAGCCCATGGAAAGTATAAGGATGTTGTTAGGTTATGTAAGGAATAAGTTAGAAAGGTGAAGGTACAGCTGGAACTTAATCTGGCCACTGCTAAAAAAGATAATAAAAAGCACTTTTACAAATATTTTAGCAATAAAAGGACGGCCAAGGAGAACCTCCATCCTCTCCTGGATACTAGGGGAGACCTAGTGACTGAGGATGAGGAAAATGCTGAGGTATTAACGCTGCCTTTGTCTCAGTCTTTAATAGTCAAACCAGCCATCCTCAGGGTACTCAGTTCCCTGAGCTGGATGGCAGAGAGTCTCAGTCTTTAATAGTCAAACCAGCCATCCTCAGGGTACTCAGTTCCCTGAGCTGGATGGCAGAGATGGGGAGCTGATTGAAGTCCCCGTAATTCAGGAAGAAATGGTTAGAGACCTCGTGCTCCACTTAGAGGTACACAAGTCTATGGGGCTGGATGGGTTACACCCAAGAGTGTTGAAGGAGCTGACAGAGGAGCTTGCTAAGCCATTCTCCATAATTTATCAGCAGTTCTGGTCTAATGGGCAGGTCCCAGATGATTGGAGGTTGGCCAATGACACTTCTCTACAAAAAGGGCAGGAAGGAAGATCCTGGAACCTCCGTCAGCCTGAGCTCAGTGCCAGAGAAGGTCATGGAGCAGATCATCCTAAGTGACATCATGAAGCACGTGCAGGAAAACAGAGGCATCAGGCCTGGTTAGCATGGATTCATGAAGGGCAGGTCCTGCTTTGCCAGCCTGATCTCCTACTATGACAAGGTGACCTGCCTGATTGATGAGGGAAAGGCTGTGGACATTGTCTCTTTGGCCTTTAGTGAAGCATTTGACATTGTCTCCCACAGTGTTCTCTTGGAGAAACTGGATGCTCATGTCGTGGATAGGTGGATTCTTCACTGGGTTGGAAACTGGCTGGATGGTTGAGCCCAGAGGGCATTGGGAAATGGCATCACATCTAGTTGGTGAATGGTCACTAGTGGTGTCCCTCAGGGCTTGGTGTTAGGGCTGGTGTTGTTTAATATCTTCATTGATGATCTGGATGAGGGGATCGAGTACACCCTCAGTAAATTTGTGGATGACGCCAAGTTGGCTGGGAGTGTTGATCTGCTGAAGGATAGGAAGGCTCTGCAGAGGGATCTGGACAGGCTGGATCCATGGGCTGTGGCCAGTGGTATGAGGTTAAACTAGGCAAAGTGCCGGGTCCTGCCCTTCGGCCACAACAACCCCATGCAACGCTACAGGCTTGGGGAAGAGTGTCTGGAAAGCTGCTCAATGGAAAAGGACAAGGGGGTGCTGATTGACGGCCACTGAACATGAGCCAGCTTATGCCCAAGCAGTCACGAAGGCCAGTGGCATCCTGGCCTGTATCAGGAATAGCAGAAATAGGGCCAGGGCAGTGATCGTCCCCTATACTGGACACTGGTGAGGCCACACTTAGAATCCTGTGTTCAGTTCTGGGCCCCTCAATACAAGAAAGACATTGAGGTGCTGGAGCAGGTCCAGAAAAGGGTAACAAAGCTGGTGAAGGGTCTTGGAGAGTAAGTCTTACAAGGAATGTCTGAGGGAACCGGGGGTGTTTAGTCTGGAGAAGAGAAGGCTCAGGGGGACCTTATCACTCTCTACCACTGCCTGAAGTGAGGTCGTAGTGAGGTGGGGGTTGGTCTCTTTCCCAAGTAACAAGTGATAGGACAAGAGGTAATGCCTTCAAGCTGCATCAGGGAAGGTTTAGAGTGGATATTGGGAAAAATTTCTTCACAGAGGATGATCAGGCCTGTGATTGGAACAGGCTGCCCAGGGAAGTGGTGGAATCACTGTTCCTGGAAGTGTTCAAAAACTGTCAATGAGGCCCTCAGTGATACGGTTTAGTGGTGGTCTTGGCAGTCCTGGGGGATTGGTTGGACTTGATCATAAAGGCCTTTTCCAACATAGTTGATTCTGTGAGTCTGAAGGGTTTAAAACAAAAGCTGAAACTATTTACCTATTTGTGTTCAAGATACAGGTAACACAGGCTGTAGTGTATGCAGTTCATACATTCTTACATATATTTCGGCTCTGTAGAGAAGTTAATAATTACATGACTTTTATGACAATATGACTGTTGAGTAGTTATTTTATGGCACACCACTTGAAAACCTAATTAGAATAAAGGAAGAAATAAGTGTGCAAAGCAAACAAGGAAGATAAGAATGAAAATGCATAGATTTCTTCTTGACACAAGGTTGCTTTCTGTTTGGATAAAATGCAAACTAATTGCAGAAAGCAGCAGAACTACAAAAGGTCGTCTTTTACATTTCACATTTTTACGGTATAAAAACGAAGCAAAAAAACACTAAGGAAGTAAAGCACTTTCAATTTCATCATAGAAGTATTATCTAGTATATTCTACTTATTTTTTCTTGCATTCAAATTTTCCTGGATATCCAGGAAAATTATTTCAAATAAGCTATTATTTCTGTTGACATTCTGTAAGAAGAAATGCCTCTTGTGCCACTCTAACACGACCACAGCCTGATAGAAGTTCCGGTAGCACAAATTGTAATTCTATTTACTTCAGCTAATTTACATGCATTTAAAATCAAATGCAACTTGCACTTTAAATGAAAGCCCTTTCCAAGTCCAACCAAAAGTATCAGCACTCCATAAGAGCTATTCACTTTTCAGAATCAATTAACAAGATTGGGTCCTAAGAATAATAAAATAATAGAAAGACACTGAAAGAAAAGAAGGAGAAGAAATGCTAAGCATTCCTGGAGGTGTATTATGAACATTTGTGTAATAACTGTTTGTATAAAGGACATGCTTTATTACCATTTGTTAAACTAACACACTGTTTATGTGAATATATGTTACTTTGTATAATAGCATAATAAAATTGCAGTGGATAGATATGTAATGAATGAGTATTGCTCCAGTGTGCATGTCCAACTTATAGAATGCTAATGCAGCTGAGTAACATTTTTTTGGTTAGCGATTTAGACTATCAGCATCTGAAGCCATCTCAATGATAATGCTTTTGTCTATTTCACTGTTTAAAATATCATGGGTTAAGGAAATATTTACATGTATGCTAAGTATTGATATAACAAATTCTGAATTTTTTTTTTCCATTTTTGCTTTCTATATCTTTATTGCCAGATTAATCCTAACAATTTATTTGTGGAATTATAGTGTAAATTATTGGAATAATTATTGCAAGTACAGTGTAGAGAACTGAGCTCCTTAGGGGTTTCCCTTGTTTGGTTTGTGGTGAGTTTGGGATTTTTGTTGGGTGGGGTTTGTTTATGTGGGTTTTCTAGTTCTTGGATTTGTTTTTTTTTACACGTATACTAAAGTGCTCCTCATGTTGATGTTCATTTTGCCTTTTTGAGGGGATACATTTGCCTTTTTGAGGGGATACAGGATACAAAAAGGGGATCCCCTTTTTGAGGGGATACTAACCATCACTGGTAACAAGGTCTTGAGGAATATCTACGAAAATACATGGTATGATTACTGGCAAACTAAACTGCCTTGACAGACCTGATTCAGAAGCTGTATACTTGTGCTAGTGGGTCTCTTACTAGCTTAGGTGTAGTTCTATATTCTTTGGACCTACATTGTGACTGAACAGCTTGAATAGAGAAGCTAGGACTTCATGCATCTGTTTTACAGATACGGCATTGATTTCTGCAGTGTTGATTGTGTAATTGCGTTAAATTAAGCATTTGAGCTCCTCATACATTCAGAAAATTGAGCACCAGGACCAAAAAGAAACACCAAAGCAGGCAACAGATGAGTAATCTACCCTTTCAAAAAGATGGGAATTCCAATATCTTTTCCAGACAATATTTAATTACTATAATTCAACCATGAATTCTCACCTCCCCATAAAAGATGCAGACCTATTTCAAATGTATTTAGATTAATACTGAGGACATCAGACAGGAGGGTTCAAGCTCTTCTGAAAATAACAGAGGGAGTGCTTTTGGTAAACTGTTAATCTCTGGGGCACTGTTTTGAAGTGGTATTGCAACTCTTACTGTGACTTCTGTGACACCAGATTTTTCTAGGTGTTATTTTGGGAACACAGATTTAGGTTTACTCTGTGTAGTGACTGAAGTTGGAAGATTTCCATCGCCTCCAAACTAGAATTGGTTTGTATTGACAAGACATCGTTATTTTTTACAAGCCACACGTTATTTAGCTTCCTTTAGCCACCATCTGAGTCACAAATCCATTTACTACATCAAATTGGACTGTGCCAAATGCAAGCCGCCCCGCAAGTTATGAATCTCAGAGGGAGAATTCAATACGATTTAGATTACTAGCTGTTTTCAAGCCTCAGAAACTTAAATGCTTAAAAACCCAACATGCCAGAAATACCTGTTTGGATTTCTAGGAAAATCCTGTAAAGTTAGAGACTCTTGGCACAAGTAGTAAAGAGTAATTCTCATTTCCGTTGTGAACACAGACAGGTAGAGTGGGGGAGAATTAGGCACCTGTTTTTTTTTATGTGTGCAAGGTGAAGTTTTCCGAAGCATTTGCAGATATAAAGAGTGTTAAATACCTGTCCCAGTTTTATAAAGGAAAAAAAAAAAAAAAGATTTTTTGTGAGATTGAAATTCAGCAGCTCTATGAAATATTATAGTCTAACACAGCTGAAATCTAATACTGGGGGTTTTAGGTAAAAGAAGTACACTAATTGAGATTAATTTCCAACTTAAGATGTCTGCATATGTATGTTGATCTCCGTTTTTAAATTTTATTAAAAGTCGGGAATTTCTCCCAAATCCTTCAAGGCCATAAAGGTTAAATATAAATTTTTAAAGACGTTTAGTTACTGTGTATTCAGTCAGTGCCCTCATCCTCTTATTTCTGCATTTCTTCACCTACAAAATGAGGAAGATACATTTCTCATTTCACAGGAATGTAATGAAAGTAGCGTGGCATGATGTTTGAATTCTTTTGGAGGGGTGTGGGCCAGACTCGAAGGAATTCTGATATTAATGAACAAATTTACTTGGTGTGCAAACAGGCTGTGATTATTTCTAATTTCAGCTGGAACCTACTCCTAAATTATTCTGGCTTGTTTGAAAAAAATAATTCACAGTTCAAACAGGAGTGGAATTTACCTTCTGTTTTGTTAAACAGTGATTCCTGTGTTTTAAAATACAACTAAGATTAAGAAAATGTTGCATATTGTTTGGTTTGGTTTTTCTTTTTTAAGTCAATTATTTTAAGATGTTACAGTTTTCTGTCTTTTTTCCTGTTTTCCTTTCTCTTTCCTTTTCTTTCCCCCTTCCCACCCCTTCTCCCCTTTCCTCCCCTTCTCCCTTTTCCTCCTCCTTCCCCTTCTTTTGGCCCCCTTTTCCCCTCCTTTTCCCCTCTTTTGCTCCCCTTTCTCTCCCTTTCACCTTTTCTCCCCTTTTAGCTTTTCTCCCTTTTTTCCCCCCCTTTCATTTTTCCTCCATCTTTCTTCTGTATCCCTGCAGGCATTATGTTCCTTGAGTATGACCAAAGACAGTCTGGAGGGACATGGGAAAATAGTTCAGGTGACAAAACCTGTCAATTAGGAAGGTGTAGTCTTTGACTCTTGCACATTTTTACTTTGCTGTTACAAATTGTCAACCCTTGAAATGTGCTCAGCTAGATATGAAAAAATGCATGACAATAACAAATCAATAAATTTTCAGCAATGGTTATGCCGTTGTATGTCCTGTGGTTTTTAACTGTAACACAAGTATAGGTACATGGAATGTTCAGACTAGCATTTTTTTGTCATGATTATTTACTTCTGTAAAAAGTTTTAAAATATTTTTCTAAAATTACTTATTTTATGCAGACATTTTTCTGAGCACTGTTATGAAGAAAAGTAATGATTTTCATTCAGAGTGATTCCCAAACCCTTCAACAGCTTTTCAAACAAATGCAGTATCTGTAAACATTAACCAGAAGATCAGTGGTATTGTCTTCAAAGTTAAATGAGTTTTCAAGTAATATTTCTACAATCACAAGCACGAAATGCCCAAAAACTTAGTTTTAAAAAATTAAGTAGTAACATTTTATGATTTCTGGTGATTTTTTCGGTTGTTTCGTGGGTTTTTGGGGAGGTTGGTGGTTTGTTTTTCAGTAGCACTTTCTTACAAGGTTTAGAGGTATTTCTCCTTGTCCTGGGTTCAGCTATAGCAGTCATTTTTCTCCTGCTTAGTAGCTGGTGCAGTGCTGTGTTTTTTAACTTTCAGCCTGGGAACAACGCTGATAACACCGATGTTTTTAGTTGTTGCTAAGTAATGTTTATTCCAACCAAGGACTTTCTCAGTCTCATGCTTTGCCAGGGAGGAGGGGAAGCCGGGAGGAAGCAGAGCCAGGACACCTGACCCAAACTAGCCAAAGGGGTATTCCATACCACAGCACGTCATGCCCAGTATATAAACCGGGGGGAGTTACCCGGAAGGCCCTGATCACTGCTCGGGTCGGGCTGGGTATCGGTCGGCGGGTGGTGAGCAATTGTATCCTCTCCCCTTGTTATTTCACTAATTGTTATTATCATTGGTGGTAGCAGTAGTGGTTTTGTGTTATACCTTAGTTGCGGGACTGCTCTTATCTCAACCCGTGGGAGTTACATTCTTCCCATTCTCCTCCCCATCCCTCCAGGAGCGGGGGGAGGAAGAAGGGGGGGGGGGGGGGAGTGAGCGAGCGGCTGTGTGGTTCTGAGTTACCGGCTGGGCTCAAACCACGACACTCCTCTACCTATGTACTTATGCCCCCCTCTCCATTCTTTACTTTAAAATACACGCTCATTGTATCCATTAGAGACTAATGTATACACATCTCTGATGCAAATTGTGCCTTGGAATGGGATATGTAAGCTTTTAATCCCTTCTTGCTTTATAAAGGTAATTTAGAAGTCAGCAAAACAACTCGGCATGCTGTATGCTACTATTGTTTTCAGTATATGACTCCAGAGAAAAAGTTTGAGAAATCATGGAAATTACATATTTATTAATTAGACCACATATTTTGCACATACTGTTAATACTGTACTTGAATCATGACCATAACTTAAAATTTCTTGATTTAAAAATACAGACCTGATAAGCAATAGATTGGTAGAGGAGGCAAAAATACTGAAGATGTGGCATTTATTGACAATAAAACTTTATTTTAGAACAAAAGGAACAGGAAGAAAGTACTTGACATTTTCCTAGGCTATTTCACTACTTAACATATGAAATTTGTGATGAGTGTAAAAAAGATGAAAGTGTTCATCACTGTCCAGTCTTCACTGCCACAGTAGCAGGGAACTTAGTAACCAGTGGCAGGAAATTGAGTAACTTCTGTCCATGAACATTTTCTTCATATTTCAGTAGGTATATAGCGATCAAGTCACTTTGCATAGGATTTTGCGTGGCAAGGTTTTGGTAGCAATGGTGAATACAGGGGTGGCTTCTGTGAGAAGCTGCCTGAAGTTTCCCCTGTATCCAAGAGAGCCAAAGCCAGCTGGCTCCACTGCTGGCCAAGGCTGAGACCATCAGTGATGGTGCTAGTGGCTCTGAGATAATGTATTTAAGAAGGTGGGGAAAAAAACTGCTATGCAACTGCAGCCGGAGAAAGGACTGAGCATGTGTGAGAGAAACAGCTCTATAGACACCAAGATCATTGAAGAAGGAGGGGGAGAAGATAAGCAGAGATTCCCCTGCAGCCTGTAGTGCAAACTGTGGTGGCGCAGGCTGTCCCCCCGTAGGCCGTGGAGGCCCGAGGTGGGGCAGATACCTACCTGCAGCCCATGGAGGACCCCATGCTGGAGCAGGTGGATGCCTGAAGGAGGCTGTGACCCAAGGGAAGCCCACACTGGAGCAGGCTCCTGGCAGGCTTTGGTTTATATTTCATTATCCCACTTTGATTTGATTTGTAATATATGAAAATAATTTCCCCAATTCAAGTCTGGTTTGCCTGTGATGGTAATTGGTGAATGATCTCTCCCTGTTCTTATGTCAACCCACAAGCCTTTCCTTACATTTTCTCTCTCCTGCCCAGTTGAGGAAGGGGATTCATAAGGCAGCTTTTGCAGGCCCCTGGTGTGCAGTTAGGGTCAATCCATCACACACCTTCTTAACTTTTACATAAGCTGAAAATTGTGAATTTTTAAAGACTTTTGTTATAAAGCTTATTTTCAAGCTTCTGAATAATTTCTGTACACATCCCTTTAACTTCCTTCAGTACGTCAGCATTTTTCTTGGAAGTGGACACTGGTATGGAAGAAGATATACAAGTAGCAGTTTTATGTACGTAATAGCAGACATGTAGTCTAGGATTCATTAAACAATAGGGGTTAAAAAAATAATAATCATATCAGTTGTTCATTTTGGGCTACTTTTCAGAGCCAAGAAGTTGTATCTAGAAGACACTTCATTTGCCCTGTGTTAAATAACTAAACCAGATATGAGAAGAATTGCCCTCTTGGAGGTCCAGTGACTAGAAAAGGAAACATCTGGTTTTCAGATGGTCAGATAAGGAATTTGAATCTCAACTTGAGATCTCTCTCCTGAAAAGCTGGATGTTACAAGCTTCACAAATGTGGAGCTAGGCTATTTTAATCGGTTTGTGGGACAAAAAGCAATTAACTGGGTATCTTCCTTGTTCCCTAAAATTCATGTAAAAACACCTTAAAAGGTATTTGTGGAAACATGTATGAATTTCATACTTTTTTTTTTTTCTAACTTACTTAGTTCATGATATCTTTGTCTGTTGGAGCATAAATTGATGATGGTGGTGCAATATCAGATAGATACTCTCTGACTTGAAAATAATAATATAAATATTAGAAAGACCCAACATAAACATGCTTGAATATATGCAAACACATTCACACATTATTTTAGCTAGAGCTGTCATGCACTTACAGCTTCCTGTATTAATTAATTATGTGTATTTTGTGTTTTAAGTTCTATCTTCATCATGACAGACCTAGATATTACAGTTGACATTTAAAGTATACTCTCAATCCTCTTAGTGCATCTTTATTAGTAGAATTGCCTCAGACATTTTGCTTCTTTTTACCCAATGTCCAAATACATGGTGTTTTTTACCTCCAATAACATCTTCTGTTTAATACACCCAAGCAGGTTTCATAATATTTTTAGAGGAAAATCTTCAGGTTTTGAGAAATTTTCAACCTATTCTTTGATCATTTCATATAAATTCACATACATGAGCTATTACTGCAAGTCAAAGCCAAGCAGATGTTGAGTTGAATGACACATCTGTTGGCTTGAGAAGAAATTATATGTATGCCAAATTGGATTTGCCCTTTATTTTTCTCAGGAGACTGAATCTCATAACTGAAGCAGGCACAACATAACAATTAAAATAATTGCTTTTAAGTAATCAGTTCCATTGCAAATACATATTTTAATGATGTTATTTTTTGTAATTTTTTAAATTGCATTAAAGAACATTTAACTTAGAGATTAACTGTACTTTGAGATACACAACTGGGTTAGAAAAATTATTATTGGATGTATTTAATGGCATATTAACAGTCGGTATAAAGTACAGGATTGGTTCGTGTCATCAGGCAAATTATTTTTGTAAGCAGTATAGTAATTAACATCAGTTTATGACTACATACCTAAACATTTTACTATTATTAAATAAATGGCTCAATCTATTTCTAAACAGCATTAAGTACTATATCCACTGTAACTTCTAAACAATAAAGACAAACATTTTACACTAAAAGGAACTGAGCAGGCAGCTTAGAAGAGAAAATCCTCAACATTCAAATCATAAAAGGGTTTTGTCCTGCTGAGGGACAAGTGAGAGTAATATTTATTCAGCTGTACTGAAAAAGATCTTGTTACAGAGATGATAATGCATACTAAACACATAATAATGAAATATCTTGCACTTAAATAACACTTACTGCTGAAAGGAGATGTACAGAAATCCATAATATAGGAGCAAAGACACACTGAATGAAATTGCAACAAATTTGAAATTGATGAAAGAGAGTACATTTTTACACAATACATAATTAACTTGCAGTTTTCATTACCACATGATATCCCTGAGACAAGTGCTTAGTTAGACTGATAAAGGATTAGACACTTCTGTAGGTAAAGTCTCATAGCCATATTGGGGGGGGGAGGGGAGAGAGAATCTAACCACTAACTGAAAGAGCTTGTAAAAATTCTGCATTTTGCAAGTTATTTCATAACAGTTTATTCCTAAGTTTTTTGTAACTTTAATCAGAAACATGCATTCTTCAAGGACAGGTGTCCCCTAATCTGCTTTTTCTTTCTCCTTTTTGCTGGGAGATGCAAAATGTTGGTGTTAATGGCTGCTTCCTCCTCCTCAGTCTTCGATCAGATTTGGTTTATTTTTATATATTTTCTCAATGGAATCTGCTTCTATGTTCCTTGGTTCCCTGTTACTCAGTTTTACTGTTCTCTTTGTTATCTTTGTTTTTGCTGAACAATATAAGCTCACAGTCCTTTAGTGATGATCGACCACCACAGTTTCTGTTTACAGTCTGGAATCTCTGGTATCATTTTACATTTGCATTATTCCACTCCACAATTTATTCTAAAGGCACAAGTAATTCAATTAACCAAACGTAGCTGCTCCCTACCAGTTTAATTAAAGTTTGGCTTAAACTGATTTAAATAATGGTTTCCTGTTACTTGACCATTGTTATGCCACTTAAACTAAACTTCTCATTTCTACAGAAATCCAGTCAATTTCCAAGACCTTTCCCAAGTCAATTCTATTGCACTGTTGGGGCAATAGAAAGTCTATAACCTTTCATTAGTAAAGGCAAAAAATCATGTTTACTGGGAAACTCAATATTAGCACCAGGCTTCTAAATGTATCTTCTTCCCATTTATGGTTAAGTAACATTTCTTTTTTTGCATCTTTCTTCTCATGTAGGGATTCACTGAAGTTATCTCAATACTCTGGTGCTGAAGCAAGAATTAAGTCACAGGATAAACAGAGAAACAGAATAGTTTGGTTTGGTAAGGATCTCTGGAGGTCATCTGGTCCAACCCACTGCTGAAAGATCATGTTACAAAAGGTCTTGGCCAGCTGAACTTTGAACATCTCCAGCAATGGAGATTTCATGGTCCTGGGAAACCTGTTTCTTTACTTCACTACTGTCCCTCTTAAGATTATCTGAAGGGGGCCTACAAGGGTGCCGGAAAGGGACTCTTCATCGGGGACTGTAGTGGTGGGACAAGGGGTAATGGGTTCAAACTTAAACAGGGGAAGTTCAGGTTTAGATATAAGGAAGTTCTTTACTGTGTGGGTGGTGAGGCACTGGAACAGGTTGTCCAAAGAAGTGGTAAATGCTCCATCCCTGGCGGTGTTCAAGGCCGGGTTGAACAGAGCCTTGGGTGACATCGTCTAGGGTGAGGTGTCCCATGGCAGAGGGTTCGGAACTAAATGATTTTAAGGTCCTTTCCAACCCTAACTATTCTATGATTCTATGATTCTGTTTATGGTAAGAATTCTTGATGCTGCAGTTTGTGTACACTAATTGTTATCCTTTTGCTTTTCACTTCAGAAGAGTGCATCTTCTCTGTAATTATCTTCCAGGTCACTGAAGAAAGCCACTGTCTCCGACCTTAACCAAATCAACTTCCTTTGCCTTTTCTCACATGTCTTTCCCATACAGTTTAGTGGGGTACTGAAGGACACATAGCTAAGTTGTTGCAAATGTTTGCATCGCTTTTTTCAAAATGTGACAGTGTTTTTTAATTAGATACAAATGGTCTTATTTCTTCTTGTATCCAAATGGCACATGAAATGGACATACTGGACTGTTGGAGAAACTGGCTAAGTATGGACAGCGAAATAATAGAGAAATGCTAGGACTAGTTTTAAATGAGTTATCTAACTAATTGAACTTTATGTTGCTGATGTTAGACTGTATCCATTACCTGACCTCTTAAAGCTGTCTCTGAATCTTTATTCTGTGCTGAAACGTGCAGTACAGTTGTACATTAAGTGATGTTTGGAAGTATTCTAGCCAACATTATACATCAGTTGACCTTAAAATTTCATGTCATTCCTTCTGTTGGAAATCATGAGATGAACTTTTCAAAGACCAACACAAAGCGCTATGACTGAAGAAATAATAGAACTTCACCCTAAAACTATAGCTGCTCAAAATCACAGCAAAAGCAGAGTAAGCAGATCAAAGGAAATAAAAAAGACCAGAGTTGCGAACGCAGTCAAGATAGGTGTCTTTTAAGAAATGAGTTTGAAAGTGACCTTGTTTCATTATCAGAGACTGAAGTTCACATTCTGTGAATAACATCAATCTTGGATGTAAAACCAAGTAAAGTAAAATAATTGAGCTATGCAAACAAAAAACAGTCTACGTAACAGCTATATAGAATATGATAGAATTTACCTGTATTCTTGTTGAAGATTAGAAAAGCATTAAGTAATATTGCGTGAAAAGCCAAAACCTTACATTTCATTTAGTAATAGTGTTTGAACAGACTCAAACATAACATTTAAAAAAAAAGAAAAAAGCAAAACCACTTGTTATACAAAATGTTTTGTACAATAGAAAATAACATTCAAAAATCTAAAGAAAAAAGTTGATTTTAATGCTCTTAAAGATCACTTTTAAAAGAAAATTTGCTGAATTATTTTTACCAAATTTATGAGGGAAAACATGAAACAGCTAATCAGCTCTTTACCAAATGCTTTTTTTTCTGTTAGTAGTATAATAGAAAAAAAAAATCTCATTCTTCTCCCTGTTAGCAAGTCTATTCTGTTTTACAGTTCCAGGATCAGATGGCAAATGGTTGTCTATGGAGAACCATTCAGAATGGCAGATTCTGCTGGATTTTTATCCCATAATGTGATGTACTCCATCAGTGGCATAAAATGCTTCATGAAAATATCTCATTAAAACACAGGAGAATATTTTTCAGAAAATTGTCAGTTTACTCCTGATGTAACAATCCTGAACTTAAGTGAGATATGCAAAATACTTCAAAAGCTGAGCCTGGGAACTGAAATTATTAATTCTCCTATATATTAAAAATCACAAACTTGGCAGAAGTAGTCTTTTTATGGATTACTGTAATTTTTCATGTTGTCTCTTCCTGGTATGCAAGTGCTAATAACTGGTTCCCTCTTCCCTGTTCCACAGGGAATAACTATCCCTTCCTTTTAAGTGCTCTGACTCAGTAACATAATCACATTATAGAGTAACTGTGTTTAATGCATTTTAGGTTAATTTTCCTGTTTTTTGTCTTGCTTGCTTGAAAGTTTTTCTTTTACTCTCTACTTGGTGGTGTAAAAACCTTTCCCTATGAACTTTGCTTCTCATGTCTCTCTCTGAAAATTAGAAACTGATTGATCTAGAGTCTCTATGATCAGCAATCTAGATGGTAGCAGACTGAATGACATTTTAGCAGTGACTTTCTCTTTCCAGTGACTAAATTTCTAAAAGTGACTCTCCAATTTTAAACAGAAATATTATGTGAAAAGGGTGAGGTCCAAGATAGTTGTCTGGCTATGTTTTTATAGTTATAATAATTCCCCTCTTTTTCAATTAAAGGCTATTTTCTCTCAAAGCAGAGTACTGAAATTGTTCCGTTAAGCTCAGCATCTGGGGCAGACCACTCTAAACACAGTTCAGCACTCCATAAAAGGAATAGCAGATATGATTAATCACACTGACATTTCATGTAAAGGGAGAGAAACATGCAAGAGAATGTTTCTGTTTCTCCTACCTAATAACTTACAAAACCTGCCTGTGATTAGGGTGTTAGATCTGGTGAGAGCATAGCCTGAGTGGGCAGTATACTAGGAGAAAAGTAGCCCTGCCGAGTTTTGTACCTGAAAGTTAGATGCCAGGTCTAATTTATGAAAGGGATTGAAGAGAAATGTGATCCACTGAAACTGGAAAATATGACTCCAGATCTGTTTCCAAGTTGCTGTGCTGATTTAGGCAAGCCATACATTCTCTCTACAGTTCATTTGTCCATTTGGATATAAGGAAGAAGTTTTTTACAGTGAGGGTGGTGAAGCACTGGAATGGGTTGCCCAGGGAGGTTGTGAATGCTCCATCCCTGGCGGTGTTCAAGGCCAGGTTGGACAGAGCCTTGAGCCACATCGTTTAGTGCGAGGTGTCCCTGCCCATGGCAGGGGGGTTGGAACTAGATGATCTTAAGGTCCTTTCCAACCCTTACTATTCTATGATTCTATGATTCTATTACTAATAGAGAGATTTGCCTTAATGGGCAGGATTTGTGCTAGTGTGTTCTTTAAAAATATAAGGCATTGCTAAGTGCTATAACTTGTAATTCTTTATTCTCTCTTCTTATTATTTTCATGACTTTTTTACCTTGCCACTTTGTATTAAGGCCATTCCAGTAAGTCTTCTAATTCGACATCTAGGATTCTTTTTCCTATGTGCTTGCAACATCTGGACCATGTGTGTCTTTATCTTTCTATTAATATGCTTATTTTTTCATATTTTCTTCCATATTCTAGATAGAAAACCCAGCCCATCACTTACTGATTCAGAACAAAGGAAATCCATAAGCTACTCAGTTCTTTCTTCATTATGAAATAGAGACAGCACTGTTCGTCCAATCTACTGATGCTAAGCCTTTCCAGTTTTAGTTCCAACTCAGGTGTTGTAACTTTCTTATTCATGCTTATATACTTAATTTTCATATTTAACTTCCACATTCTTTTCAGTAGCACTCCTGCCTTGGTCCCAGGCTGAATGTTTTCTCAACGCTGTTTTGTTTGTTTGTTTGTTTGTTGTGATATTTTACTGTACTGCTAAAATATTTTATTCCACTGTTTTTAAATGTATCTTGCCTGAATTAATACAGTAGTTCTTGTATAGTATTTGGTTGTTCCTGTAATATCCATTGTCTTTAGTTTCAAGACCAGTGTGTCTAATTTTAGTCTCAAGACTGCATCTTGTAACCTTGCTCCTGAAAGGAACTGCCACCTTCTGTTCTTCTTGTGCTTGAAAAACAAGCCTCGTTTTTCTTCCTGGTACAAAGCCCACATTGAGAGAGACACGCCTGTTGTGAGTATTTGCTACGTATGTCAAGTGCATTTTGTCCTTTATGCCGTATTCTCTTGGTTAGCAGATGATCTTGTCTTGTGTTTGCTCTCACAGTTACCTGTATACCATCCCTATTTGTCTTAGAGCTCTGATCCTTCTTTACGTTTTTTCATCATAGGTTTTCATCACTGGCTTTCTATATCAGGAATTCCTGTAGAATATATCAGTATTCTGTAATGCGCTGTGTTGATTTCTTAGATCTATCATGTCACTATTTTCTCCTTACAGTGCAGAAAATATTGCAGTGTCTTATCAGCATCTCTTGCAAAAAGACTGTAGCTGCTCATGGAATAGAAAGCCCCAAAGTACCACAGTACTTGTGAATTTTCAGGTTTCACATTTAATTTAAGGCCTTCCCTTCCTTCAGACAATCTGAGGCTAAAATATCAATTTCTCTCAGAAGTGTATGTATGTCTATTTTGTGATAAATCTTAGGGATTTATTGTCTTTTAAAAATACTTCTGGTCATTCTTATAAATGATTAATTGTATGCTGGAATTTGTGAGTTCAGTTTTCAAGGAAAAGGCAAACTGCATTATTTTTTTATATTCTTTCTGTAGCAAGAATCCTAACCACAGCATCCATGTTTCAAGGCTTTGGTATTAGAGAATTACCACAGAGACGATGAAAAAGGAATTCCCTAGTATACTCCAGTATGCAAATTATCTATTTAATCTAAATTATAGTGCAGTAGAAATGTGTGAAAAATTACCAATAAACATACATGGTTAAGATCTTTATCTTACTAAGTTTATTTTGTAACTGTTGAAAACATGAAAAATTTGTTCTGAAAAGCTTTGAACCAGTATTTCTACCTCAGCAGTGTGGTATCTGTGTATTGTATAAATAGAAGGTATGTCTTTTGTATGCATTATGAAACACTATGAGAAGGATATTTGATGTAGTTATGTCAGATTGTTTGCATCCTGTGGGAATGAAGTGAGGAACAAAGGTAAGGAGCATCTGCCATTTAACATGTCAAACTTACAGGGGCCAGTGGAGGTGACAAACATTGAAGAAAGCGTGTTTTGCAATTTATAAGGATTAGAATACTCATTTCCCCCGCATTTGTAACTCTTACAAGACATGCATAAGCTGCAGTCTTACTGAATATTTCTGAGGTTGCTGGTGTAATCAGTAAAATAGCTAACCTAAAAGTGTTTTTTTTGTGAATTTAGTGTTTGAGGTGAAATCAATTACAGTACTCCTCTTAACTGTCATGACAAATATATCGTAGTCCAACATGTGACAGAACAAGAAGTATGGGCAGTGTAATTTTCTCTCTGAAAATAGTCACAAGGGAATGAACAGTGACTTAAAAGTCAGTTATGTGGCTTTGAGTGACTAAATGTTAACTGCAGACAGCAGATGTCTTGCTACGATAATGAGAATTTCTATTAACTAAAATTATAGAATTCAAACATGGAATGCAGTATATGTTTGCAGACCTGAAAGTACTTGGAGAAATCTGTGAATGTTATGGCAAGTGTAAAAAAAAAGAAAGAAGAAGGAATGTATCTGGTAAGAAAATACCTGAACAAGTAAGTCACTGTCCTTCATCTCTGCAGGTCTGTGGCTGTTGTTTTACAGCAAAACTATGACAGTACTCAACTATTGACAAAGATATGAACTAGAGTATGAAATGAAAGTAAGTTTTTTAATTATTTTTCATTTTTTAATTAAAAATATAACAAATATCATACTATCAGTTTATATCACATTACTCTTAAAACATGATTTCGTTTCTCTGGATGTAATGATTTTGCATTCCTTCTTTCAGTGCAGGGAAAATATATCTAATGAAACAAGACCCCTCACTTCTAGAATTTGCATGTGCAAAACTTCAGTGTACATGAAGAATACAGATTATGCTTTATGAAAATTATCAATGAAACTGCTACTATTAACAGCTAGATACCAATTCAGTGTCACAGATATATCCATCCTATTGGTGCAAAAAAGCTTAAGTCTTTCATCTGGCTCTCGTCTTCCAAACTTTTATAATAACAGGGAAAAGCTTACTTATTTTTCATTAAATTAATGTAACATAAAGTCATTGCAATTTAATCCCTGTCAACATAAAAATGATAAATTTTAACTGTATCTTATTAGCTTCAAGTCTTATCAGTTCACTTTCCTGCAATTACAAAACCAAGATGGATAAAGATAGCAAAATGCTTTGTATGTATTACCTGATAAGTAATGGGAAAGTAATAAGAAATGTTGAGGTGTTTTATACAGATCACAGGAACAATCTATTAAAATGAGAAAAAGCAAGGAAAAAATGTTGCAGAATGGAAATAAAACTGAGAAGCTGATTGCTTCCAAGATATTTTAGGGTCAGTGCTCTTTAATGTTTTTATAAATTATCTGGACACAGGAGTTCAATGTCCATTAAGCAAGTTTGCTGATGATACTAAACTAGGAGGAGCTGTGGACTCCCGTGAGGATAGAAAGGCCTTACAGAGAGATCTGGATAGACCAGTGAAGTGGGCCATCACCAACCTTATGAAATTTAACAAGAGCAAGTGCCAGATTCTGAAGCTGGGACAGGGTAATCCTGGTTATATGTGCAAACTGGGAGACAAAAAGCTGGTGAGCAACCCTGCAGAAAGAGCTCTAGGGGTTTTGGTTGATATCAAGTTGAATATAAGTCAACAGCGTGCCCTGAATTTTGGAATTCTGTTCCACAAAAAGCTCTCATTTTCAAAGTAGCTGTAATTAAACTTCACAGAACTGTAGAAGTTAATACACAGTACCTTCTGGATCAGCAAGAAAGGTAAGCTTCCTTGACAATGAAGTCCCTTATTGTAGTTGAAAAACATTTAGGGGTGGCTCTGCAAAGGGTCTTCAGCTACATGTACTGACAAAAGACATTCCTCTTTGAATGCCACTGAGGATAAAACTACCTGTCTTAACTTCTGTGCTTTAACATAGCAGAATCTTACTCTGAAAGCTTTCTATGATAATTACCTCTTTTCAGGTAAGGCCATCTGGGCCCTTACATTCTGACCACTGTGATTTTAAAAATCAGATTCATATTATGTGCCTAGATTAAATGGCCTATTTCTCAGTTCATAAGGTTTAATAAATTCTACAGTCCTGATTTATCTACCTGGCTTCACAAACACAAAGTATCTAAGCTCTGTGGTTTTATCTCCCAGCTTCATCAAGTCACTGTTTACCTGTGGTCCCATCTTTTGCTCTCAGAGTGTTACTTGTGCTGCTCATACCAGATAGGCCCATTTCCTTTACTTTGTGACCCGCAGTTTCATTCTTTTACTGTATTTTAACCTTTGCTTTCTAGCATTTAGCTTTCATTATTCTTTCATCCTTACTCAGCCAGCTCCTCTGTTTGTTTCATGTCAGGTCATGTACTGCGGACACTATGATGGTAGCTTGCAGATTGCTGCTTGGTGGTTGCTGTTGTCCAACAAAGCAGGAAACCTGAAATGGTTTTAGACTCCAAAAGTAGTGCTATCTATTCCAAACTTCTGGGCAATAGCCAAGTGTAACAGCCCTCGTCTTCAAGTATGTGCTAATTACATACATTGGAATAACAGGGATTATACAAACAATATTATCTTTGGTTTCATAAATAGAAAAAAAAAAAGCCACGAAATGTGTAATGAGTATGCTGTTTAGAAAAACACAGTATAAATCATATGCTTGTATAAAGCAAATCATATGATTTAATGCTTAGAATCTACAGAGGCTGTGCTGTAGAAATACTGAAGAGACATGAAAATGCAGGTTTTGAATAAAACATCAAAACAATGGTGACAGGGTGGATGTGTCATTTTATGTACTTGATTCAATGTCTTTTATAAAACCAGATGTCTTTTATAAAATGCAGAAGATTTAACATGATTAATTATTTTCTCAGCTAAGGATCCTTTCAGAATTACATGGGGTGCTATCATAATTTTTAACAGAGGAGAGAATTCTTTCTGTGGGGAGAGCTGGAATTTTCCCAGCGTTTCTCATGGCTCTATTCCTTTTAGAATTCTTCAGATTTCAGTTGCAATAGTTTTCAGAGGGTTTGTATCAACTTTTTCTTCCATGTTGATTCTCCTTCCCACTCTCTTGGTTTTTCTTTGAGTCAAACCTGTCAACTTTCACTTGATTTTGCTTTTTTAGGTTGATAATCTGCTCCTTCTGCCATAATTAAACCTATGGGAACTTTTACCATAGAGTTGAAAAATCCATTAACCCTTTTTTTTAAATAATTTTAAAAGCCCTCAGGGATGACATAGTAAATACAGCATTATTACATCAAAGAAGAATGAGGGGAGGAAGCTTTTCTCCTGAAGGAGAGAGGGGAGAGGGAGACAGAGGGTTGTGCATATACGTATATATGTTTGTATGTTAATAATAAAGTACTGAAGGCAGTATTTAGCCCTGTCTTAACAACAGCTCTCTTTGTGCACCTCAGTTTTAAAACTTAACATTTAACCTTGTGTCTGCAAGCAGCTGTGGAACAAATTGCAAATAATTTAAATACCCAACACTTCATTTTAGAGGCTTCAGGGATGCATCAAATGATAACATGTAGCTCTGTCAGTGGCCTGATGCGTGATCTGAAGTAAATTGCTTTGCCACTCTGGGTCTGCCTTTCTTTATTTTTAAAACACAATTCAGGATTTCTCTGTCCTTCACAATGTTCTCTGAGCTCTGAACAGCTTTTACTAACTGCAAAAAAAGAAAACATTAAAATGGCAAGCAACTTGAGGGCTGCTGGACATGTTCCATGCACTTTTTTTCTTTTCTTTCCTTTTTTTTCATTGTTTTATTTTTAAAAAGTTTAGGAACAGACAATCATCTGATAAACATGAGTTGTAGCATAGTCACAGAAGGAACTGTGGTATGTTCGTGTTCATTCATTTCATTACTGTTATTACATTTATTTGACGAAGTTTAATTGATTTGTGGTATTCATGATCACAATTTAAAACTTGAAGTAACTGCCTAAGTTTATCACTAAAGTAAACAATTTGGAACACAAGACTGAAAGCCTACCATCTACTAATGAAGCTAAGGCTTACTTCTGCATAACTTCATAAAGAAAATTTACATTTCTCTCTGAAGTAGAGGATAGAGATGGAGTTAGTGTCAGGGATGTATTTCTAGATTAATATAGCACCGACTTAATCTATGTTGTTTTCATTATTAGTAGTTATCTTTGCAGTCAAGATATCCTCAAATTAAAAAAATATAATGTCTTGAAGAAAGAGAAGTGATTAGACAACAATTCCTGTGTACTGCACGGTGTGTTTATTTCTGTGCAGCCTGTGTATTTGAGTAGAGTATTTATTGACCATACAATATTATTTAAAACATGGCATATCTGGACTGCCTGGAAAATACTTTTTTCAAGTGTTTCATAAATTGCCTGTGAAATCTATCAAATGTGTCAAACCATACAAGGACTTCAGCAAGGGAAAACAAAATTGCTCTCTGCTGGTGCTACTTTCAGTGTCTGTGCTGTTAGCTCTGTCACAGGGCAGATATCACCGTACAGTTAAGTGAGACTTTGCCTACATTTACCCAGTGCAGAACTTACTAGATGATTTTGGTGTGTACTGGGAAAACAGAAGAAAGACACGAAGGGAAGGCTTACTGACTGATGACCTCTGGACTAGACATGCCTCCTCTAATGGTTTAGATATGCATGAAAAAGAAACAAGGAAACACAGAGCAAATAACAAGTTCATACCCTTTTCACACATTTGGGGCAGGAAGCCAGAATGTGATAGTAACCTGGGTAATGGCCAATAAATTGCTTTGGATATGTGCAAAATCAAAGTGATTGGCCTGCATGAGGCCATTGGTTGTTCATGCTTACCACTGAAATCAGAAAGCACTATGTACAAAAGCAATATCCCTTGGAGGAACATATCCATGGAAGCCCAGGACCAAACAGAAGCCTGGGCCCAAGGTGGAACTGCTGTATCTAACACCCAGGGTGCCCTTGGTCAGGATCAGAATGCCAGAGGGGTGGCAGCTCCCCTGGGGTCTTTCAGGGAAGGGCCTGTCAGCCAGGTCCTGTCCCACCATCCCAGCCAGGAGCAGGACAGCCAGGGAGGCACCAGACCCAGGCATCGCGCAACTCCTTAGGGTCAGGGACAGGCCAAGGCTCGGCTGGAACATAGGATCGGTGGCTGGGCGATGGAGAGCTGGAGGCCTGCCCAGAAGCCGATGGCCCTGAGGTGCTGAAATGAGGTCCTTAGCCATTGGCAGAGAAGGGAAATCCCCAGGAGAGGGGGTCAGTGCCAACAAGGCTAGTATTAGCCTTAGAGCCCTGAAGGACAGCTCGCTCAGAGTGTTGTGTTTCCCCAAGTCAAGGCACTGGTTGCAGCTGAACCAGGCACATAATTGCTGTGCATGTGCTCTTTATAGAGCATGTACGTGTGTGCTTGCTAGAAATTAAATCATTATCCATTCACTATTATACTGATCTTGCTTAGTTGATAACTATTTGCTGTTATGTAACTGAGTGGTATAATTCTGTTCTTCTAACTACCTCTTTAAAAATTCCTTCTGTGAAAGTCTCATCCTAAGGCTGGTATTTGGTCCTGCCAGAAGGTGGACCATGTTTCCGCACTAACGCAAAAGGAACTTTATAGATGTACTGTTGTGTCTGCTCCAGCCTATGGGCTTCTATTCTGTGACATCTATAAAACTGTTTTGTTGACTGGGAAATGTTGGATAGATGTGCATATTACTTACCCACTGAAAACAAAAGCCAAACACATGAAGTTCATAAGCTTCATAAGTTTAGTGTAAGAATAAGTGAGCCGCTGTTGCCTTTTGCTGAAGTTAGTGGAGAGTAAAAGTCATGTCATTAGGAAATTAAGTTATTTTTCATTGCTTAAATCAGCTTCTAGAAATTCCTACTGCCATTTCAGAGGCCCTGGAGTACCCTGCATGGCTTCCCACTGCCATTCCAGAAAGGTCCAGTTCTGTATTAAGTCTAATGCTTTATCTGTCACTCCTGGCAGACATCCAAGATACACTAGAGTCTCAAATAAGTTTAGATACCTGTATTCACATAACTGAACAGCTCCTAGTGATATCTGGAAAGCTACTTAGTTGACCAGATGTTGATGTCTGTTCTAGGATGAGCAGAACAGTTCTATGTGCCTGGATTTAGTTGCTCACAGTTAAATGATTTGTGCCATTTTTAGATTACTAGTGTATCTATGTGGAACTGGCAGATATGACATAAGATAGAACTTGAGCTCTTCTAGAGTGACAGCTGGAGGTCAGATTAGATTATTTAAGGTGTCTTAAATGGCACTAGATGCCTACATTTATACAACCAAATAAATCTGCTAGTTCCCAGTGTGTACCAAAATTATCACTGTATTTGATTCTTCTGGATCACTGTTTCCCTAAGAAAGGAATGTTCTTGGGTATCTGATCTTGGCAATAGGTCTAGTAAAAAAGAAATACTGTGAAAGGAAAATTCCCTACCACTAGGCTAGATGGGGTAAGAAACTGCACAATAATTCGTGCTGGAAATTACAGTACTCTTTAAAACAAAGAGATAAAACAGCAAATAAACAACGAAATGAATAAGAATTACTAGTAAAAATCAACATTCAGTGGAAGAGATTACTTAAAAATGTAGTAAATTTTTCAGCACTTGATGCCTTTACAGAAAGACCATTCTTCCTTCTGAAAGATCCATTTGCACCTAATCATATTTAGCTGAAGTAAAAGATGGAAGTAATGTGAAGAGCTCCATGACCTTTGCATTAACAAAGATGGATTATCATATCAAATCATAAGTGATTCCTCATGCCCCTAAAATCTGTTAATCTACTGGACAGAAAGTTACACTGTAGAAGCCTGTATCTTTAATAGAAATTTTAATCACTGTAAAATTGGATTGTTACCTTGGGCAAAGAACAGTCTTTTTCCCCAAGGGAACTCTTGCAATGGGAAGTGTTTAATTTCACTACCTAGTGAAGATGCATTTATTTTCTTTTCAGAGAACAGGATCAGTCTGGATTGTATTGTGGTGTTATTTATCCTTAAAGGGCCAGCATAATTTTAATTTCAAAATTTCTGTTTGAAAATAATTTAAAAGATTTAATGGCTGGAATGTTTATAATTTCTTTTAAACACAGACAATTTTCTGTAGCTTAGTATGAGAACCTGATTAAGTAGTAGATTTCTGAATGGCAGGAAGCTTGCCTTGGATGAAAACATGAGGGCAGACTCCAAGCTAGTAGAAGAACTGTATTAATACCAAGCTTGATTCATCTATTCTGAATTTTAAGCACTTAAAAGTACGCCTTTCTCTCAAATTACTATGTGTGCAAGGAAAAAAAAAAAAATTGTTACCTTCTTTCAACCCAAACAGAAGGGCTATCAGTTATTTACAGTATTGGTAGAAATGCTGAAGGAAGTGTCTGTGAGGCTGAAGGAAGCTGCACTCCTGAAAGTGAAATACCTAGTTGATCAATTTAAATGTAAGATTTAGTTGAGGTGCACTTTCTGCCTTTAATACAGATCTGTAAATTTAACATACAACCTTAAGTTAAGAGTCCCCCAAACAGAAACAACTTTCACTCGCTAATAGGCCAAAATCAAAATATCCCACAATATTTTCCAAGTACCTCAACTGAGTAATTTTAATCACCAACTGAGAAGGCAAACAGTAGTGTTTATTACTGAGATGAGTTTCTTCAACAAAGATTATCAGACTTGGGCCAAGTATTTTCATTATCACCCAGCATTTCACCACAGTCACACGTTAAAACATGCCGCGGTGCTAGTTTGTTGTACGTTGAAACAAACTGTAGCCAAGGCTAGCTGTGAATTTGGAATGATGTCACACGGCAATACTGTGTTGCCTATGGAGCAGTTGTGCTCGCAGCATTCCTGTACAGTTGTGAGACATGGATCATCTTCTGTTATCATGTCAGCATATTTGATCATTTCTATCTACTGGTTTTGTTCTGCTAAGAAGATTCAATATCATAACCAAATTCAGCTACTAACCACCATAAATTCTGTTGATGTTTATCACTGTCTTCTGGACTGGCTCAAGTTTATCTATGTCTTTTTGTACTGTGTGACTAAAATTGGGTGAAGTATTCCTGATTCAGGCTAATGAATGCCGAGGAGAAAAATCACTACCATCTATCTACTGTTTACATTTATGTTGATGCAGCATAGTAAGCTGTTAGGATTCATTGCTGCCAGGGCATGAGGAACCTTAAAATGACCTCTAAGCCTTTTCCAGTATAACTACTATCAAATGAGGCAGTCGGCAACCTGTACCAATATGGTGCTGGCACGTGCAAGTGCAGAACTTTGCATTTTGTTATCATGTAGTTCCCGTTGTCCCATTCAACCAACCTGTTTAGGTCCCTCTGGATGGCAGCTGTGCCCTCATGCATAATGACTGCACACAAGTATACACACACACAAACCCACAGTTTGGAGTCATCCACAAACTTGGTTAGGATGTGGTTTGTCTCTTCCCCCTCCAGGTGATTGGAAAAGGTATTAAACAGGATAGGACCCAAGATAGACTCATGAGGAATCCCACTTATAAATGGCCTCTAAGCAGAGTACAATCAATCATTCTTTTCTCAAAGATCTGAATCACCTTTTGTTCTTGTCTCTTCACAGACTGTGGAAAATCCCAGTGGTAGCAAGGTTCGTATAGTAGATGCTGCAATTATATAATGAATTCTGTATAAGATGAATTTTGGCAAATGTGAACTTTTTTTTTTTTAATATCCTTTGGCATTTTAGGTATGCAGGGTGTATATTACTGTTTCAAAATATTTCCTCTGTATAAGAAGAAGATAAAATAATTCCTAAATCAGTCAGGAGCTGGCTATCTGTCTTTCTTGTGGATTTGGTATCCGCAATTCACAGTTGATTGATAGGAAAGCAGAGTTCAGTAATGAAGATATCACGAATTCTTTCATATTTTACATTTTATTCCATTTGCTGCCAAAATGAATACATTTATGGCAAACTGCCTTTGCCAAAACGCTGAACACATGCATATTCACTCCTACGCTTCCCACACTGACAGCTGAGGTACCATCTTGTTACAAGTTTTTAGTGACCATCTTTATATTAATTGATTTCTTCAGTTTTGAGTTTTATCTCATACTTAGTTATTTATTGCCTTTGCAGAGTAACATACTGAATTATCTTAGGTAAGTTTTCTCATAAATAACTAATTAGTAAGTAACAGTCAAATGTAGCAACTGATGGCCAGTTTTGATGGTGGATATGGGAGGAACATAAGAATGTCTTAGAAAGTTGGTGACAAACTGCTGATAAAATTATTCACAGAGTTAAGAATGGTAGCATCTGCAGTGAATTGCATTTATATATGCAGTGTACTTATCACCAAAGAAGGGAAGAAACACTAGTGAATCAATATAAATGTGTGATGCACCCACACTGAGGCAACTACAATTAGCTTTTGGGTCTCAATTTCAAAAAAGTAGAACTAAAGGAGTTAAAGAGATGAGTAGCAAAGTTGCTACTGAAAGGAGTAAAGCAGATTCCACTCTAGAAATAATTAAGGAACCGACTTTTCAATCAAATGAGATGATTTTCAAGAAGAGATGAGAGATTTGCTTTAAAATCCATGAAATTATTAGTAACATGAAAAAAAAAAAAGAATGGAGAATATTACAGTTTCTCATTAGAGAAAAAAATAAAAATCTTAGGTTCAAAGAAGACAGGACAGTATTTGAATAAAACAAGACACATATATAAAGCAAAGTTAAGCTATGAAACTCACTGATAAGAATGTTTTGGAAATGAAAAGCTTATATGAAGTCAAAAAGCAAATACAAAACACATGGTGTTGCGGGGCAAAGTATTAATCTTCATTAAGAACAAACAAATCATCTTTGTCTTGGGATGTTTTTGAGCTGCTGATCACAAGGAGGAAAACCAAGGACATATATAATGAGTTTCTTACACTTTTTCTGCTATATCTGAATACATCTGGCTACTGAATGAGAGGATAGCGAATGAAGTGGACCTCTGATAGGACTGTTCTCACAATACAGTTTCTTGACAGTCCATCATACTTTTACACTGTTCCTGTTCTTCTGCTTTATTGAATTGCATGGATTAATTTAAGTCATTGACAAAATTTGATATGCCTTCCTATTGCTGTGATTACACTACATACCCCAGTCAGGGAACCTAATAAGCTGCAAAAATGCTAGCTTCTAGTTTCACTTGTATAGCAAATCTTTATATTTCCTTATGGCCTTTGTAGTTTTGTGGAACAGATTTCGTTCTCTTCCTGAGTATAGATTAAGCCAGGTTCTGTAAAAATCAGGACTGCTCAGTGGTGGGAAAAAGATGCTATTAAGGGATTTAAGATGTGTTAGGATTAAAACTAATGCCACAGATATAAAGGTTTTGTGTTGGATTTTTGGGGTTGCTTTTTGGAGGGGTTGGTGGTGTTTGATTTTGGGGGAGCGGAGTTGTTTTTGTTTGTTTGGGGTTTTTTTTGTTTGGTTTTGGGTTTTGTTTTTGTTTTTTGTTTGTTATTTCCTAAGGACAAATTATATATGCATCTATAATTTTGTTAGATTTTTAGACTCTCTGTCCTTTATAGGTGTACATATTCTGCTAAGTTGTTTGGAACCATTACAAAAATTCATCCTTGTTCTTAAAATCTGTCAACTGATAGCACTGAGCATTTTCGTAAGGCAAGGGTAGCTTGTACTGAATAATTAAATTATTTCTATTAAGATGTTACATTGTAATAAGAATCTCTTGTAAGCTCCAGTCTGTGTCATCCTGTTCTGCTCCGAAAGACCAGAACTCCCCATTCCAAAGTAAAACATGATGTTTTTTCTCTGCAGATATTTGCCACAGTGTTGCAAAGGGAAGCTGCTTTCTGTGCCCTTGATGAGGCCTGATTTTTTTTCAGTTGGTTTCCATATAATTAATTGGGATGTAGGAAAGAAATATGTGATGAGATACCAGAAATATATAATGATATACAATATTGTAATGGTGAGAGCAACAAAAGTGCTAATGAGAAACTTCTTTTAATTTCCTGTCTGTTACTTTATGCTATGGATCAAGGCCACCCAAAACCCCTCTGAGTGTTCAATGTACTTTGAATACCAGTGCATACAGAAGCACAGTACTTCAGCTGCATTATGCATAAAGAGAGATACTGACTCTTTGCTTACAAAGTCAATCAGTTAAAAATTTCTGAAGGAAGCTGTTCTAATTCTGCATATATGCCATGAATGAGGTATATAATTACTGACAGGTGAGGGGAAGGGCCAACAGTGGAAGCTAAAAGGAACATTAACTTCTTCTGTCCCTATTAATGAGTAATATGTATTCTCTGTCATATGACGGGCAATCTATGCTTCTCCACAGTGTTCATACCTCCTTCCTAATCAGTACTGCACCTGAACTGAACCCTGCAGTGAACAAGCCTCTGAAGTAAAGATCTGTAATATTCAGAATAAGTTATAAAATAGAACATTTGTTGCACTAAGAAGTACAATATTTTGTGAGGTTTTGATTCTGTATTAAAAAAGTAAAATGGAATGGGAGTTTATTATAACATTGAATTAAAAGTGTCAAGTGTTGTCTTCTTTAGTTATTTCTTGTATACATGTGCATATGCATTTGAGAACCCATTAAAATTGCATTTATCATTGTGTAAATGTTTTACTGAACTTATATGGAAGATTTTAATCTGGTCCAAATGAAATTATGATGTTGAAATTAGAATAGAATCAATAAAAAAATTGACTTAATTTGGGGGGGAGGGAAAAAAGAAAAAAAGATTTTTTTTTCCTAGAAAATGTTTTGAATTTAACAAAACTCTTGCTAATAGGAAACTGTTCCTACTGTTCCATCCATATTTTTTTGAAAGAGCACCGCTTCTTTCCACATGGCCAGTAATCAAACCACACTTTAGCACCTCTGTTTATTATTGGCCTGACCAAGAGAATGTAGTCCAAGTAGTTAAGCAGCAGTAAATTTGCAGCAATATTAATATGCTCTAGCTCCATCTAGCTTTACTTTCAGGGTAACTCATATCAGACAAAAGTTCTTCGAAAATGGGGTGGCAGTTTTTTAGTCTGAACTGATTGTAGAATAGTATCAGCAGTAAACGTTGTGGTCACAATGAAACTTGAGAAGGAAGGTGGAACTTTCCTGCGTTCCCGTACAGGTTTGGCTCAGGGTCTTTAAACTGCTTTTCAATAGCAGACAAAAATGAAAAATGTAGATTCTTTCACATCTTACATTACCGGTATTTTTTATCTAACTATTATATTTTAAATTTCTTGTAAGCATTCTGATAGTGATACAAAGGCTCTAGCACTATTGTGCTGAAATTCAGATATAAATAACTAAATGTCATTTTACTCTTTCATGCGTTTGATAATCCCAAGGAAAAAAGTCCTTATCTTTACTTGTGTAATCAATATAGCTGACTTCAGTGAGGCTAGTCATGGGAGTATGCTAGTAGTTATCAAGAAAAAATATTTTTTAAAGTGAAAATACTATGTCATCCCTAAATGGCTGAGAAGGGCAAGGAAGCAACCCAATTGAGATCACACAGGATTAAGATTTGCCATACTATACATTGTCCCCAGCAGCCCAGCCTCCTCCTGTTCAGTGGAGCACCTTTTTGCCATTTTGTTGATACAGTGGAAGTTGGGACACTGCTCAAACAATGACTCCATTAAAAAGAAATAGTGAACTTTTTGTTGGGAGGAGGAGCTAGAGTGATTGACAAGGAACCTGAGCAGGTTAGAACACCTGATGCTGGTATTGTCAGAAAAAGGCCTTTTAATATCAGAGCATAGTCCGGTTTTCTTCTTATTTTCTTCTTATATTAGTACCATAATATTCTAACTTTACAAACCGCCTGCATGTTTACAAAACACCTGCATGTTTGTGCTTTCTAGATCAATCATCCGTAGCACTGTTAACTGTAGTCTATTTCCTAGATATAAATTTTCTCTCTTATTCCGATAGGAAATAGAGAATCTGAGGTACAGGCCAGTCATTTGTCTGCTGCACTTAATACAATAGAATCTGCAGAGCCTTTGTTTGTAAGAATCCAAGTCACCAAAACCTCTCTTCCCTTTCATGACTTTTTCATTATATTTGGAGATTATGAATTGAACTTTGCTTTTGCTTGAATTTAATTTTACATGAAGGCTAAAACTGACTTCAGTGGAATTCAGACCCTGTCAAAGTGTGCTGATGAAGGATGCTTGATAAGTTGTTTTTCTTATTTTTCAAGATGTTCTGAAAATGAAACAAAACCACTGAAATAAGCATAGTTCTCTGAATCCTTCCACTAACTTGACAGTGGGAGCACTGAGCATGTTAATGTGTTTACAATTTCACTTTAGGAATCCTTAAAGCCCTCAACTTCGTGGTGAAAAAATGTGGCTTTAACTTTGAAATGCTGTCATTCTTCTGGAATTTCAAAGGAAATAAAAGTCAGTGATAACACTAACATATCCCACAGAGCTAAGTTATAAATGTTTTTTGCAGTCTTTGCTCTGAGACTGAGAAATCTCTGTATTTATTTCAGTTTCATTTAACATATTTATAAAATAAAATATAAATTTACTGACTTACCTGTACTTCTCAGAAATAAACTAAAAATATGCCATTATAAATGTATTCCTTTATGCCATCAAAATACAAATATGGTTTATACCAAAACTATGAACTAAATAACAAGTCTAGGGAGGTGTGATATTTTTCTTAAGGCTCTGAATTCCAGTCATGTTAATAAAGCACACTTCCAAGACAAACATACTAAGACTCAGTATAATAGCAATAAAATGGTCTCTGACCAAGAAAAGAAACTAAACCACACACACACATATATAGGCATGTATTTATAATTTATGTTCCCAGTGTGGTAACTGATTCCGTCTCCTGTCCCTGCCTCCAGGGGTTTTCCGTCGACTTCTGAAAATTAACAGTTGACAGTGCATTAATATCTGCGTACATAAGCATTGCTTCATGACAGAATTCAAAATGTGTTGTAAAAAGATTTTAGTTAACAAAAAAAACCAAAACCAAGCTGTGAACTGACATATTCCTGCACACTTTCTGCAGTCAGAAAGAAGTGATCAAATTTGCAGCAGTATTTAGAGATTTTTGTTTAAATAATCCAAATTTCAATTCTATAGTTTTATTTTTAAAGAAAACCCAACATCTAAATTACAGAAAAAAAAAAAAGATGATGATACCTAATAGATTTCTACTACATTCAAACCTAGTTCAGTCAGGACATATATCGAAGTAATTCACATCAGATGCTGGCTCAGTATTGCTGAGCTATTTCTCTAAAGAAAGAAAACTCAAACTGAAACTCTAATGCAAATTAATCTAAAAAAAAAAAGTTATGATATAATTTAAATCTTTGTGACATAATGGACTGGTTTCTTTCTGTACCTTCATATTCCAAATGTGTACCTCACTATGATCTAGGGAAAAAGATATGTTTGTAGCTACTTTTTTCCCCTCTAGTGATGACTTTCACGTTTTTTTTAATTGGTGTCTCTTTCTTATGATTATGCCTATACAGTCACATCTTTCACATAAGTGGACTGCTACACTTCTGCCTCCTGAACACCAGCTGTGCTTCGCTGGTAGTTATTGTTGTAAGTCTAAAACAGAACAACTCAAAAACCATTCAGCTGACAAAACTCTGCTGTGCTGAAGCAGTAGGCCACCATCTGCATTTCTCTCCTGAACTTGTTTTTAACTAATATATTGTGTAACTGAACAATTCTACCCTCCACTTGGGGAGCTTATTCTCTTTTCCTTCATCATTTCCAAACAGCTCAGTTTTTTCCTTGTTATTATCTCCACAAGGCTGCAAATTCTACAGAGCTGCAGGTGACTTTTAACAGAAGTGAGGAATGGATACAATGGGTAATTTAAAGCAAGATAGACCTCAGCAGAAAGGAAAAGTTGCCCGCAGAGTGAATGTATCCGAATTCTAATGATGCTTTCTCTATTGGAGTTTCTGTCCTTCTCCATTTTGAAAGATGTAGTTTTTCTCCTGTACTTTATCTAATTTACCATTTCTGAACTCACTGCCAGATTTCCAGATCACCAAAATTATCATCTTAACATCTGCCCTTTTCTTCCTTTATATCACTGCAGATAGGATTAAAGTTTTTATCTGGTACATATCTTTGTTTTTTCTCTGCCTCTAACAGCTTGGTAAGCAGCTTCACATCATCATGTTTCAAATTTGCATTTGATGCCAAGTCCCTTTCTACAGATTATCTCAGCTGGAATGCCAGAGGGCCGTGGAGGAGGGGAAGGGTTTAGCAGTTATGTCCTGCAAAGGAAATCATCTGTTATTCAAAAGCAGTATGTGGTGTTCAGTTCTCAGAATCGCATACAGAACTGTGCTTTTTCTCTTACCCTCTGACCTTGAAAATACCAAAGGAAATGGAAAGCTGAGAAGTTAGCATATAAGAAAGAGTACCGCTCAGGTACAGAGATTTAAATGCAACTGTGGTTTGAGGATGGGCTTATTTTGTATCCAGGTTTTTATTTTAAAATGTAAACTCTCCTCAACCAGTCACAATCCTTGAGTTGGCTCAAGTCTGAAATTCACAAAAATGTAAATACTGGTATTCCGCAAAATGTCATGAGCAATGTTTATGGGGTGGACTTTTACCACCATAAACTTTCATATAATACAAAATGTCACTCCTAAAAAAAGAAAATCCTTACAGCTAATATAAACTGAGAGGTTAAGGAAGGGTTTGTATCTTACATTATTTTTCAGATATGGCTAGAAAGCAGCTCTCTTTCTGGTCATGCCAATAAGTTTCTGGATAAAGAGAGTTTAACCTCCAATATTGTTACGGGGATGGAGGGTAGTAACAGTACTCCAGGAAACAGGCCTGTGATAATTTTGACACCGATCAGTCAGGTGCATGGTGACTGCCTTGTTCTGTTCCACAATACATTTTATCCAGGAAGATCATGTATGACATTAATTGTCCATCCACTGTCTTCTAGATACTTCTGGATATGCTATAGAAAGCTGTGAAATAAAGGAGCAATTCAGGCACTGACACCTTTTTGCTACTGGTACAGGAAACACAGAATGGGTTTTAGGTACCACTTGGGTCACGGTTGGTTTTGAAATCTGCCTCAAGACAGAAATCTTGAATTAATGAACTAATCTCTTTGTCAGCATTAAAGATTAAAACAATGCTCTGAACTCTGAGAGAAAAAAGTTGTCACAGTGCCCCTTGAAATCCTTCTCCCGTGAAAGATGCAGACTGGTGGATTTGTTCCGGTGTACTTTTGCTTCTTCCCTGCCAATGTGGATAGGTTTCTGCATGAGAAAGAAGGGAAGAAAAATAATTTGGAAGGGAGTGTGGATTAATGTGTACTTAGGTTATAATGTGCGTAAAAACACAGGTAGGGAAGAACCTACCTGTGACTCTGGGACTCTGGGAGTCACGAAGTGTTCCTTCATGATCGTATTTACTTGCATTGTTATGCAGGTGTAAATGCTAAATTCAGAACTGACTGGGCTAATGAAAGGAAGTGTAGTAGAACTGTAATAATGTTTTGAGGAAGATTTGTGCTCTAGAGAAGATGTACGGTTGAAATTACTACATATTTAAATATTTAAAGGTTAAATGCAGGATAGCTGCATTGGATGAAGAAACATGTTTCACTGGGGCCTCTGTGGATTTGTACATGTAGCCCCACTCTTCTAGATGTTAAACTGCTTGTTTTACATGAGACTAACGGGACTACAGAAAAACGTGGGTAATCAACCATCTATGTAGATAAGTGAAGACATTGAAGCATCATCCATAAATTGTATTTGGTATCATTATCTTTTCTAGCTACTTTCTTGAGGGAGAAAAATGAATCAGCACTGCACTGTGAATTCAGAACTTGGGATTAATTACAATTTGAAGGAAGGTTTTCCTTGTTAAAATGTTGTCCTGGTTTCTGCTGGGAATAGAGTTAATTTTACATTCGATTTTTCTCCCCATCCTGTCTGGGCTGGGGAGAAAGGCAAAGGTGGGGTGAGTGAACAGCTTCATGGTACTTAGTTGCCAGCTGGGTTTAAACCACGACGAATGTGAAGCTGGTATTTTCAAGTAGATGGAGGTAATTTGACTGTCAGAGAGCAATTCAGTTGCCTGCTCGTACGTATCTGGTTCAATTTGCTGCATCTTAGGCGTCAGAGTCAATTTACCTGCTGCAGAAACAGTAGGAGATTTGTATCTATGTGGTGTGGCAGTTGCAGAGCAGTGGGGATACTTATGGGTGTTTAAAATGTCTCTGGATAGCAATGTTCTGGCACCTGTATTCCACTTTCAGGTCCAGAGCAAGCCAAAGGACTGTTGGGTTAAAGATCATAGACTAAAACTTACTTGGGAAGTCTATAATGAGTAATAAATTGTCTCAATAGTAGTGCTCAAAAAGGTATTAAAGAGACAACATCATGTAAAAAGGTTGTGAATTTTTTGCTTCTTCATGCAAGGCTGTACAAATATAAACTTTTAGGCCACACATTAACACACACTCTCCAACATTAAGAAACAAAAACAATGCCATAATGTGGAAAGAAATTAACTTCCAGGCTGCATCAATATCTCAGACTGCAAGTTTAGCATCAATTGTTTATATAAGAGAATGCTGGTTTTTAATGCAATTACATTCGATTATTCTGGTGGTTAGCTACACACATTTTCCTGTGACTTCCATAGGACTTGTACACTTAATGGGATTACCTTGTTCATTTAATTCATGATCCTACATTTTGCATTGCATAGCTGTCTGGGACAGAGGACTTAAAGGTTTTTTGAAAAGCTTGAGGATGAAGACTGTGGAAAGTTAGGTTAAACCTCTTGAAATAAAATACCTAGCTTAGCAATATAAGGAAACCAACATCTGTGGGAAGGTTTAAAGCGTGAAATGTATTACATGTATGACTTCTAAGTGCCATGAATGGTATCTCAACAGGTATTAAAATTCTCCTGTGACTATCAGATCAAGGCATTGCTGTCCACATCCTTTTTACTCTGATTAACATCAAATCATTCTTACTAGGAGTGATTCTATCATTTTTTATTTTTTAAGAGCTTCATGCAAATATGTTTTGTACAAAACAACAACCTTCTCAAATATTTTAAAATGTGGATTTGCATCACTGAGCAAATTGGAATATTCAAGCTTTGTAACAAATTGGGAATAAAATAAATCTTCGTTCTTATCAGGAAGCTATACTGGTTCTATCTTAGTGCTCCAGACTCGGTAGTTAATCACAAAGAGAAAAAACTGAATATGAGACATAATCCTGTATATTACAGAAGAAAATGTAACTTATTAAAGTGGTCAAATCCGAGATCATTAATTGCCAATAAAAATGCCAAAAAAAGTATAACCTTGAGGAAAAGGATGGAATTTCAGAAAAAGCTTCACAGTTCATGACAACCTAACAGTGTAGCCAGAAATGACAGCAAGAGGGAACTCTTTGAATTCTGTTTACTCTATCACCAGTCTTAATCATAACTCACACAAAAAGCCTGTTCATTCATTCTGACAATGTTTGGGCATCTACTTATGACAACATTACTACTGAAATTAAATTGATAACCATGACTTGTATTAGAATGCAGTGTTTAAAACTGGGAAAATACTATTAAAAGTACCTAAGTTAATTTGAAAGTAAAATAAATCCTATGTAAAGGTTTTATTCTCACTAGTCATCTTCAAGAACATCTGAGTGAACAAATCTGTAACTACAGTATACACTACAAAAGGAAATCGAGCCATAGTTATCTGTGCAAATATGTACTCTCATAGATATTCATAAAGATCAGTGCATAATAAAAAGCACATCAGCAATTCTGAAAACTGGACAGGTTTAGAACTCTGCAAACAGTCAACAAATATAACAGTACCTGACAATATCGAGCATTTGTGCATTACATTTAAGAAAGAATATTTATATAACTGGTAATTATTGAGCTTAACAAAGACATGACAAAATACATAATAGCAGGTTCAAGTGTATAAAAGTGTTCTGAGGTCTTAATTTCCTTTTTTAATCAGCTTTAGCTTGATAAATCATCATTACAGTGACACAGCCATGAAACTTTTAATAAAAAAATAGGCCAGGTTTTCACTTAAATGCACACATTCTCTCCTACTTCCAGCAGAACAGTGGACATCAAGTTGTATTTCTGACTATCCCATTTATACTTACTCCCTTTCAGTTATTTTTCTTATTGTATACACATTGCTTGTGCTATTCAAATTTACCTTTTGTTTCAGTAATTAACTGAAGACTTTTTATATCTTACTAAAAAAATCTCTACAGATCTTCCTTATGTATGAGGAGGTCAATGTGTATAAATGTACACATATATAATGAAACAATACACTCTCTACTGTTTATATTGTAGCATATAGACTCACAGAGTGCTTGCTAAAAAAGAAGGAAAAAAATAAAAGATACCTTATATAGAGTAATGGTCTCATTCGGAATCAGACATCGTCAGTGAGACAACCTGTAGCTGTCTGGATGGTTCCCACAGTCTGTGTTGCATGATTTGGGTGACAGACCCTGAACTTTTGCTGAATCTTTATAATCCAGCTTGCTCATGATCCTACATGCCCACTTCAGGGTATGCATGACCGATTTCTATTATCTTACACTGTGTATAAACACCTGCTATCTTATCTACATACAAAAAGCAGTCCTACGTGACCACTCCTGCATCTGCAGAAACGATTTCTACTGGCTGTTCACACTTCACTACATATAGTTTAATAAATTCGGCAATAGGAACTGACTTGGGGAGTTCTTAGGATAAAGGTGGTAGGTATAGTAGTATGAGTCAAGAGTCAACCCTCTTGCCTGAAGTTGGTCCACCATCTCAGATCTATTCTTTACCCCATCTACGCAGAGACTAGCTGCACAGCTGCTTGGGACCACCTAAGAAATTGGGTAAATGCACTTGGTTTGCACAGACACAGGTACACAGTTGTTATAAAGACAAACATTGATTTCATCTTTCTAACACAGTTACAACTTAAATTTCATAGACCTTGCCTTAATGTAGTCCCTGTAATTTTAGATGTATAAAGAAAACTGTTAGAATGAACAGAATTCTTGCATTGTTATCAATAGCAAAGTAGGAGCCAGTATTTAATACAATTAAAATCATTGTGAAATGAATAAAGAGGATCCTCCTGGGACTCAATCCGTATCATCCCTATACTGCTGATCATAATTCTGACAGGTTTTAAGAGATGTGTCTTACCTCTTGACTTCTGTAATATTACTATACTTTGAAGCTCTCTAGAAAACAGTCATACATTATTTAACCCAGATTAATATTTTAAATATTACTCAAAGTAGCTGCATAATGTGATAGTAGCAAATGCTATTATTCTTGTACAGTCAGGAGAAAAAAATCATGTGTGTGTGTAAAGATATTACAAACCTAAACTTCTCAAAAGATCTTTATTTTTTAGTGAGGGTCTTTTTCCGTGGCCTTAATAGAGATTTGAACACAGGTTTAATTGAGATGTTGGAATGTCATTTGCATACCAATAGAATGCAAACTATGTGGATTGCTTTGCTGTAAATGTTTTAAGATTCCCTGACAAGTGATGTCAATTCTATTATCATATTAATAGGTAGGTGATAAGGTTGGAAACAGAGAAGAGGTTTTATTCATCTCTCTGTTAGTTTTATAAGAAACAAATTGTCAAATCACATAGAAATATGGTGTTGCTTTTTATATATGTAGGAAATACTTTGAATGTTGCCAAGTTTGTGTAATACATATCCTATTATTTGCAAGCTAGGTATTACAAATTCTTTTGCATCTAAAAGTTGCTTTGTTGTAGAAATATTTAAGAAAATTATTCAATGTATTCATAGGACAAAATGCAACAGTTTGTAGTGTTACAAAAAAAAACATAGGTAAGGAGAAAATTTTTTTGTAGTCAAGTCAGTTCCCTGCAACAGCAGGCATCACTGCATACTTCATATTGAAACAGTAATTGCGTTTTTCCTTCTTGCCTTTACTGAAAGACTTTCCCAGAACCTTACATCTTTAAAGCTCCCAATTTAAAATCTGAATGTATGCATTTTACACCAGTTTCTCCTTGTGCCACTACTGTTCCTAAGAGCAGCTTTTCCCCACCATGTATTTCAACCCATGACAGCTTATAAACAATAATCATACTCATCTCAATCTTTGTTCTGTCCAGCTAAGTCAAAGGGTTATTACTTTCATAAAATAGATTCATTTACTAGCCCTCTTCACTTCCAGTTTATTTTCATTGTATACAGGTGAGCAGAGAGCGTAACTTAATGCAACTTACTCTAACCAGTAAATTGTGAAATGGCTTGAGAACTCTCTAAGTTAGTGGAACTATCTCGCTATTTGTCTCAGGCTTTTCTTTTTTAATGGATGCATCACATACAGGGTTTCCCATTGTACTGTGATGCCTTATGGTGACTGCCTATATTTACTTTTCCCATTGTCTCTAGCTGGTTGTTGGTTTTTCTTCTCCTGGTTTACAACAGAGGTTCCTGGGACCTTGCATTTTTTACTACTTTAATCTCATTTCTATTATCCAGGTGTTTAAAGTCATACATTTCTTTCTGTAAAAGACCTCAGGTGTTGCCTGATAAATTTTATCAGCGAATACTTGAGTGCAAGGTACCTGAGCATAAGAAATTAGGTGAGATGAAGAAATAAACCTTATATTCAAATCCAAGAATTTAACATTAGTCTAATTAGAACCTTAGCAGTCTAATCAAAGAATTATTAGTCCAGTTACAAGTATGCTAATGCTTCTACTCCATATTATCCAGTTATTACGTCTAGTTTCCAGTAATGCTATACAGAGACTTTGTAGCATTTACACCTTTCTTTGGTGTTATTCTGACCTCTACACGGCCCGTGTGTTCTGATTCTTTAGAGAGAAAATGGGTGAAATTGCAATGTCTTCACTATCCCAAGTTCTTTTCTGAGAGTAGGATGTTGTTGGCGTTGGTGGTTTCTTCCGCCTTACACAAGGTCTGCTTGAGGTTATTTCTGTGCTCGTTTAAAATGGTCTGCTTGCTTGCTCTTTCTACATGGTTTTTGAAATTGCTGAATTTTTTATATATATAATATATATATTGTTCTGTGTTTTCTTTGTTATTACTAAAACCAGTTTTACCCAGCACAAAAGCCTTCATTATCCAGTAATTGACCATCTGTGATTTGTGCACTTGGTGCCTTTGTTGTTTTCTTGCACTTTTATTTTTGGGGGACTCGTGTGTTTCACAGGTCTTCTTTGCATCACACCATCCTTTACAACCTATCATAATATTAGAAGACATTCAATAAATTTGTCTGAACAGAATGTGGGGTGTTTTTTTATCATGAAGCAAAGTGCCTGCTGGATAGTGTTAAAGAGGGAGGCAGCAGCTCAGAAAAGAAAAAGACCGATTTGGAAAAATCATTGTGACAGTCACAAAGTCTCCTCTTGTTTTTAGTTAAGAAGGGAAAAAAGGAAATTACTTCTTTTTCTACCAAGGCTAGAATATTCTTACTAAATAAATATGTTAATGTCATGGGTCTAATCTCAGCTGATTAATTTTCAACGTACATTTTATTCATCTGTATCCCTTTTGACCTGTTGCCTCAAAGCATATGTCACCAGTGACTGTCAGCAATTCTTTTTGCAGTGACTCTCATATATGGCCATACAATAATGGAATTAATGTTGTGCTGAAGAAGAGTTGTTTCCTATGTGGTTTTTGAGTGGTCTTGGGGATTAAATATGTATACATTATGATACTTCGTAAGATTTTTCTATGTAGCTATGCAAGTATGTGGTATTTTTTACCTGCGCCTTCACTGTTTTGGTTTTTCTGTATCACTTGTATCATTGGTTTTCATGGTCTTTGTGTTCTTTGAACTGGGTATCTAAGGAGCATTCTGTATATTAACTTTGTTGCTTGCTTACCACTCCTCTGGATTCATGCATAGCAAATGAAGTCAGCAAATGTCAATAAGTAACCTTTCTCAGAATTACCAGATTATACTAAAGCAGGTTAGATTAAAATAGACATTTCATACATTTCTTGTCACTAAAGGGTTCTTTATCAGAATTAGATGAGTCTGTTGTTTATATGGAATACTCCTATAGCAATCTTAAAAATATATGGCAGTACATTAGCCAATAATTATCTAAAATTACCTGGATTGATTATAAGAATGACAATTAAATTTTATTTAATGGACTAGAGAGTAGTAGAGGGCAAAAATACAACTATCACTTAGGGCTTTTATAAGACATAAAGACCAGCCAGGAACGCAATTCATATTGAAAGTAAATGAGAACTGGTAGCATAAAAGTGTTTATACCTTTGAAAGTCTCTTTCATATAATAGTTTGCCTCCAGTGATCAATCTTCACACTAGTTTTAGTGTAAAGGAACCATTTTTATCTTAATGAAATATGGATGTAATACCTTGCCTTGGTGATTCCTTGCATGTTGACAATCTTGACTAATGTTCCTCAATCTTTCTCATCCATTATTACAAGATCTAATACAAATTCTTGGGAGATATTACAGAATCAGATAGAGGGAACATAATGCTCTCTTGTCTCCTGCAGTTTTTTATTCCTGAGGAAAGTAGGTGTACACAACAGCAGATGAAGATAGTATATATTTTTCTTCCAGTTCACACTCATCTTCTGTAGATGCAAATAATCACAATTTGTTAGACACTGATGAATTAGGAACATTAGGTTATAAGATTAATGTATGAAAAAAGGTTTAAAAGGTTTGATGTGTTTCACAAACAAGTTTGAATTTTGCCAGTGTCTTCAAACAAAGTCACATGCTGAATAAATTCCTGATCACAAGTCTCGAGACTTGGAAATGAAAGGTCTTTCTCCCCTTGTACTGCGTACAGTAAAAATGTTATAGTGGGAAAAAGCAGTTGAAAGATGAGGCATTGGTTACTGATATATCCTGCTGGTTCCTAACACGCGAAGTAAGCTGCTCAAGAGCAGTCCATCCATACAAACCTGATTATTTTGTATATATTGTATTGTTGTACTAATATCAAACTCACAGTGGGGAGGGAAACACACTCGTGGCTAGCACGATTCCAACTGCCTGGCAGGAGTCAAGTATTGAACCCGTTCCTTATTTTTCTGGAGAAAAAAAAAAAAAAAGGTGATGTTATTCTTACCACCTTTTCATCTAATAGGTTCATGACGGCCATGACAGACTCACCTTGTTCTTGCATCCAGGGACCTGAGACTACATTTCCTAGACTACTGAGATAACTAATTATTAGACTGAAGGTTATTCAATAGAGAGGTATCCTCTCAATTCCTTCTGGCAAAGCTCCTCTCAATTCCTTCTGGCAAAGATGCTCCACTGTGCATAAAATAATTAAATATTAATGTGGCTTGTGAGTAATGTGGTGATGTAGTACAGAGAAATACAGGTCTGTTATGATAGAAAACTTGAAAAACAGGAACACAGAATGCTGTAAGGAGCAGTAGAGGCAAGAGATGATAATGCCAGAGACACAGGCTAGCATTCGAGATGCCATGCCTTTAAAAAGCTCACAGATAGCCGGTTCTATAATCTCATACTCAGAATTCGATGAAACATATTTCAGGGATAATCAATAGAACAAAGAACTGATGTGTGTTGCTAAACTTTTTCTGTATGTTAATATCAATTCCTTCTTTTATCTATCTATCTTTGTTCTGTAACAATTGAATCTGAAGTAATAATAATTATTTGGATGAACTATCAAAATTTCAATCATACGCAAAATACTTTCTTGGAATTTTTTTCCTGTTTGCCTACAAGATTTTCAGTGTAAGCAGTTTATAAGTAAAACAAAACCAGTGGTGACTCATGGACTGTTAACTTGAGTTAAAAAGCCCAGAAAACATCCTAGGATATTACAAATGGCTTTAAATGTTCATATTTGTGAGGAAATGAGTCAAGGCCCCTTTGAATGTACTAGAAACTCACTTCTAGATAGATGGCTAAGGCATGCACTGTTTTCTGATACTCACAATGACTCGTGCTATATTATCAGTGCCAAGAAAAAGAGTTATAGTAACACTAGTTTTAAACAGTGCTAGTTTGTTTATACTGTTTTCTTTTATATAAAGTAGTTCAAACTACTAAACCCCCTAGTAACATAATTTCCATTTTCATGATTTGGAGAAAGCATGTCAATTATGGAAATGAATGAACAATTCGTTGTTGAATAAATTGATCCCCACGGTATCCCTGTAAATTGACTAACACTAAATATATGTTCCAATTGATTAGATCTTAAGATGCAGGCACTTGGCAGTGGTGGAAAACTGCACACATCAGTGAGGGTGCCTATAGAAGTAACATTCATAAATTCATACATATATATGAATATATATATATGTATAGAAGTTTTGTTTCTTCTTTCTCCCTTCCTTCCACCTTCTCCCAGCCGTAATCTCCTCTGCAAGTCAGTACCTGAGTCAAACAGCAAAGACATGTTAGTGTATCCAATAGAAGTGCTGGACCTACCATTTTTTCAAATGTTACAGGTTTGGCTGCAGGGTGTGTGTTCATTCTGACTGTGACAGTAGATTTTAAAGTGGATGCAACAGACTTCCCTGGTACAACTAACTGAAAAAAGAAATATATACCTGTCCTACAGAAGCTAACATTGTATTCCCTTTTTGATGGGTGTAAATGATTATGTGAGTCATAAGGCCTTAAAAAAATCAGATCTTGCTTTTTTGAGGATTGCCTTATTCCCAGAATCTGCAAATAAAAGACTTTCAAAGGTTTTAAGAAAGTCTCAGAGTTGTATGGCTTCAAATGTGAAAACTATCTGATAAGAAAAAGAAAAAAAAAAAAACCTCCCTCAAATACTCTTCCTCAAGGAAGCTGCATGCATTCTTTTTCTTTTAAAATTACTAAGATTTTTATTTTAAAAAACAAAACAAAACTAACACCCCGAAAGAGAATAAACTTCAAAAGAATTGGAAATAAATAAGGAATAAATAAATAAGTATTCTGTATGTAAATAACCCACTCAAACGTTTATATGAATATCTCCCAGTCTACATGTAAAATAGTAGGTATTGGGTTTAGCAATGCTTTTTTTGAAAGAAGATTGCTAAAAAACACCTCTCCCATCTCAATATTTTCACGTGTTGTAAAGCATCTAAGTAATTCTATTAATGTTGGCAGGGGGAAGATCTAGCAAATGCTGTGTACAGTATCCCTTTGCTATTAAGCCTGAAGAGAGATGCTTACTTGTAATACTTTGTGCACTATTTATGGGGTCTTAAAACCAACACAATAATAATGATTAATTTTTAACTGAATAAAACTGTTCAATACAACTAATCTGATGCTCATCTAGATGCAGAAGTATCACAATCTAATGCGGAACATATTACAATAATTGTGCTTGAAAATATCTTTATCATAAAGCTAACCCTGGAAATATTTCTGGAGTATTTTCATGCAGGAAATTCTTTGTCTCTTTCAAAATGGAAATGAAGCACAATTGAAGAATATAAATTCATTTTGAGAGGTACAAAGTGCCATGAGAAGGAAAACCGAGATGTCTGTAAAATTGCCATGATGCAGGAATGTATGAAGTATTTCTTGGTTTGTGTTTAAAGCATTTGATTGTCCTTCAAAGTGATATGGTGTGCCTTTTTCTGTCCTGCCTTTCTCTTTCTCCTTTTTTAATTATATGATTTTGGACTACTTTTTCATGATTATGACAATTGTTATCAGTATTGATAAATAACTAATATTAGAATATAGTTTAGCTTTGAAAACTAATACATTACTTTTGCAGTGCTTCCTAATGTTGTATTTTGAGGGCATAGTAATACTGGAAATTTCAGCATATGTGCTCCACTAAGGGGTTAATTTTCCTCCTCGTTAGCCTTTTGGCACAATAGTGTTCAGTTAGCCCTCACACAGAGAAAGAAGTTTATCTTTAAAAAACATAAATAATACTATTGTTCTACTTAAACTTTGAGAGGTTTTACATAGAGATTATCATGGCTTAACACAAAAGCATCCTCTCTTTTCATGTACAGTCAGTTTAATTATGATTAATAAGTTGACACAGGGTCTGAAGTCTAATATGAAACATACCAGCTTACACACTTGTACTGAAGAGCCCCACTTGCTCTTGGCCTTGTGAATATTTGCCACTTAACCATCTTATGACTTATTACATTCATGCATCCTTAACTGACGCCTGTTCAGGCTGCCGGGTTATTTATGAGCCTACACAAAGTTTAAAGCAGATATGCGCACTTCTTCTCTAATTGTACCTAATTCTAGAAAGAAGGTTTTAGAAAAGAAAATCCTTCATTGTTCAAGTGGGACATACACAGAATTTAATTCTGTCCCAGGAAGATTCTGAGGTGAAAGTATGACATTTTTATGCCTAGAAAAGCTATGTAAGGCTATTTTTAGTTCCTTTTATAGCTCCCTCTGAGTCTTGTATGGCTTGGCTGAAGATAACTAAGGAAGCCTGGATTTTCAAGTGGAAGGATATAAAATTAGTCCCCATACTAGTTTTAATTCTCATAGTTATTATGATTCAACGTTTGAATTGTGGTAGTGCATAGAGTCCCCCGTCAGGGATTAGGCTAGTCGTGCTGAACACATTTGAAGAAAAGATGGTCTTTCTTCCCCAACGGATAAAAAATGTTTTGTTCTTATTTAAGATGACCAACATAAATAATTTTTAATTTAGCAGTGTGTTAATAGTTTTATCACTCAGATTCACAGAGATCATTTTATGGTTTCTAATTGAGAAATGCAGCTTGCAGCTAAAGCTGGGAAGCTGCATTTGGTTACTTTTCATTTTCCCTGTGGCCTGTCTTCTCTGCTGTGGTTCATTTCATCACATTATGGGCAAAGCAATAGAGAATCAGGCTTAAGATTTCATGTTACTTCTCCAAATCTGTTATGCACTAATTGTGCAGCCAGCTTTAAATGTTGCTCTTAAAACAGGTTAAAATTTGCCTTCGGGTGTGAGAGAGGAGTAGATGTCAGGAGAAACGTTTTTCTTGTGCCATGTAAATGTGCAGAAAGGTTTGGATTACTGTGTATAATATAAAACTGAGAGGAGGTATACGTAAATGCTTTCTTAATCTCTAGTACATGCATTTACCTACCCAGAAAGAGATCAAGCAGGCATACACACAAGAAGAGTGGAAATATACAGGTAGTCATTATGGCAGACTGTATGTGGTGGCATGGTGAGTTGACCTGGGCCATCTGCCAGACACCAGCCCAGCTGCTCTGTCACTCTTCCTGAGGATGACAAGGGGAGAAGATAAGATAAAAAAATCTTGTGGTTTGAGATGAAGATGGGGAGATCACTTAGAATTGTTATAGCTGGCAAAACAAATTTGACGTGGAGAAAATTGATTTAATTTGTTGACAATTAAAATAGATTTAAGTGGTAAGAAACAAAAATTAAACCACTTTCCTCCCACCTCCCTTTATTTCCAGGCTCAGGTTCTTACCCCCACCTCCTGCCCCACCACGTGTATAAGGCTCAACTTCATTTCTTCATGCAGTTCAAGGAGATGGGGCATAGGAGATGCCGTAAGTTCATAACAGATCCAGTCTCCTCACACTTTTTCTATGCTCCAGTGTTGGTTGTCTCCATGTACTGCAGGATAAGTCTGCTCCAGTGTGGACTCTCCTCGGGCTCTCTTTAGGGGTCCTTCAAGAACTGAAGTGTGAGTATGTGCTCTGCTGTGGTCCTCCGTGGGCTGCAGGGGAACAACCTGCTTCACTATGGTCTTCTCTATGGACTGCAGGGGAATCTCTGCTCTGTGGCACCTGTGGTATATCATCTCTTCTCCGCTGACCTTTTTGCCTCTGAATTTCTCCATCCTGCTTCCCTTTCTCATGGAGGGGTCTTCAGTGTCTCTTTGTTTCAGAATGGAGAGCAAAGAAATGGAGGTTCTCAACAAGGGTGGAGTACCTGTGCACAATATTAGGGGTGAAATATGATAGGGAACTTCCTTGAGCACTGAATTCTGACTGTCGTATTGGGTATAGCAGCAAGCTGTTGATGCCTATTTGGAAAATATATTTAAGAAGGGGCAAAATGCTTCACAGCAGTCTGAGTAGTGAGGAAAAAAAAAAGGAGAACTCCACAAACACCAAGGTCAGTGAAGGAGGAGAGGAGGTGCTCCAAGTATGGGAGAGAGATTCTCCTTCAGGCCTGTGGAGGAGACGATGATGGAAAGTATGTGCTTGATTTCCTTTTTCTTTTTTTTTTTTTTAGAAGTAGTGAGGCATTTGTATTGAATAGAGGCACACTGATTGTCACTGAAAAAGAAATCCTTATCTGAGGATAAATCAAGTTCTGACAACTTGAAGTAACTAATGATCTGCCCCATGGATCTACTTCAGCAGCTTTGAAGTCAGTATCTAATCCAAAGCTGAAGTCAGTACAAAAGTTCCAACTGTTACAAATGGCTTTGGACCAGATCCTTCTACTTGGAAGTGTATTTAGAGCTTCCTATTACACAAACAGAGTAACGTAAACATCATCTATCTTATTTACAATAATATTATTATATCACTACATATAATATGTTTACTGCTATGAGAAACTACCAATTGTATCAGTCTTTTTCATGATGATTTTACCTTTTCACTAGTTTCATTTAAATTCTGTTGATTTCCTTTTTATATGATAACTAAATTTTTTTATATTTTTTTTTTTTAAGATTTCACTTTTCTGTCCCCTGTCCTCTTGCTGTGGCTCAACTTGCAACACTAACGATTTTACTTCTTCATTCAGTTATTGGTCCTTTCCCCCCGCTTTTTTCCAGCACACATCAGCATTTCTTTCCTTTTTCTCAACACTTTGTACTTATCCTTTGATCCTTTTACTACAAATATTTTTACTGTCTTTCTAGTTTTCTGCTTTTTTCTACTTCCTCACTTGCCTTTGCAGTTGCATCACACCTCTTTTCACTCGTCCCATCTCATAGTTCTATCTTCTCATTTTCTTTCTCTTTTAAATCATTCATAAGGTGTGCCAAGAACTGATGACATAAAAAGATTAAAGCTAAAGTGCATTGGATTTTAGGAGGCTTTTTGCAGCCATCTGCTTTTCTGATAATTAATATGAAACTCTTTCCATCAGCTTTCTCAGTTTTATTTCATCTCTGGATTTACTCTTTGTGTGGTATGGGTGAAAATTAATTTAGGCCTTCATGTCGCTTTTTCATAACAAAAAAGGAGGGAAGGAGGGAAGGAAGGGACGGATAATGCTAAAGCTGAATCTCTTTGAGATCTTCATATTCAGTTTCAGTAGAAGGATGCAGTTTATTAACCCTGTGGAACCTAGGGATCCATAATGAAAGAAAACCAAAACTCTTTTCTCCATAGTGTTTTTCAAGGAGAATACATTCAATAAAGTATATGAACTGTTCTTGTGTTCTGTTGTTCACCTTCAGCAGGTGCTAACTAATTATTTTTCTGTGAATGTGGGATAAAAAGGAGTCATTAACATTGCTTAAGGAGCAGTTCTGGGGGGTGAACATTTTTTCCTACCTGCATGCATGCCTTTAAGAGGGTCAAATGGAGAGAAATCCACAGGGGAGAGCAGGAAGAAAGGAAGGGTAAGACTTACCTGAAGCTGTTCACTAATACATAGGTTGCAGCATAGTCCCTACACCAATTTACTTATTATCTTTACTGTGCTTCAAGCCCCTCCTATCAACTATAATTAAGTATATACTGTGCAAATTGGACATAGGAATGGGGTTTTAACCCCATTTAATGGGGTTTTAACAACTTGAAGTTGTTAAGGAGCTGCCTTATGGATTGTGCTTCAGCAGCTATATAAAATTGTAGAAAATATTAAGAAAGAGGTAGAAAAACTAGACCTCCAAAATATAAATGCTTCCTTTCAATCAATATTTAAAACAGAAATTTTATGGAAACTTTCTTATGGTTAATTAAAAGCTTTTTTCTTGCTTGTTTTCATTTCTTTCTGGAAATGTCTGATTTCCAATTAAAATGGAAACTGTTAATAATTGTACACCAGAACTAGGTGCTATGAGATATGAAGACACACTGAAGGGAAATGTTATGTCAGACATGGTCTTGGAGCTGGATATCCATCCATTTCTGATAAACAGAGGACATTTTCTCTGCTGCCTTGATGATTCTGTAGTTGTTTGCTTCCAAAGAAAGCAAAAGCTATAAAATATATAACAAAGCTTTATGTCTTTCTGGGTATCACTTTTATAGGAATGCATATCAATTGCATATAAGAAAGATTCTTCTAAAAAATATCATAGGTACATAGATAGATAATTTAAAGTACATAAGATCTAACTAACCCCACAAAACTAACCTAAAAACCCCAAAGGGCTAAGAGCTGCATTCTTTTCTGCCTTTATCCTGAACACTTCTATGTCACAGAACTAAGTAGGAGCAAAACCCTATTAAATCAAAAAAGCAGTATTCTGAATGAGATTTACATCTTCTTGGCCTAAATTAAAATGAATTAAGCTATGCATAGTAATAGAAAAGACTTTATTACTTGACTCCTTTTCATATTTTTTCATATAGAAGAAACAATGAAATCATAAGTTACATAACCACTTACAGAAACTGCAAGTGACCAAATTAGTGGTTGTTAAGCAGATGTGGTAGATCCCCCATGTTACCGCTTCATAAACATCATAGTAATAGAAATAATGTTATGATATTAAAAAGCAGCAGGGGTTAGTTCCCATAAACTTTCCCTGTGTTCTAGTGCTCTTGACTCCTAATTTTCTTGTGCTTTACTGTGGTGTTATTTGTCCTTGAAAGCATTCTGTCTGAATATAAAGGAAGCTTAAGTCCTTACCTCGTCAACACTAGACTTGAAAATTGCCCGAAAGGAGTGCTTCTTGCTGCATACTTGAGAACAAATTTCCTGACTTGCAATACTTTTTTGCCTCTGTCATATTCTTGTGAGTGTTGTGGAAGAAAACTTAGCTTATAGATCACACAGGAACCCCAAAACCTACAATTCCTTACAGACTCCTCTACTACACCTGAATAACAGGATTCGGGAATACTTTCATGTGGAATTGGCCTAGCAGATATTCCCATCACCCTGCCTTACCACCATGCATTAGTTCCCACATGCTGTCATTCACAGCATCTCTCTTAAAAGTCTCTTATATAGGCAATATACTCTGCTTCTTACCTATTCAGTTTTGAAACTACCTGATGAGAAATGAACACTGAGTACAAAGTTGCAAAGTGACTTAGGTCCACCCAGCAGTCACCTGTATCTTAATCCAGTTTATCACAATTACTCTTCCTGGCTATATTTTTTTAGGTAGAGAACTTCTGATTTCAGTAGCTCTTTTAAGCGTTATTTCTGGGAATAAGACTTAATACTTTTTTTATATTTTTTTGATATTTAGAAGTACTTGTTTTCAGCCTGTTATAATTACATTTTGAAAATAAAAATCAGGCTGGTGTCATGGTTTAAGCCCAGCCAGTAACTCGGAACCACGCAGCCGCTCACTCACTCCCCCTTCTTCCTCCCCCAGCTCCTGGAGGGATAGGGAGGAGAATCAAAAGAATGTAACAACTCCCACGGGCTGAGATAAAAACAGTCCAGTAACTAAAACCACTACTGCTACCACCAATAATAATAATGATAAGGGAAATAACAAGGGGAGAGAATACAGTTGCTCACCACCCGCCGACCGATACCGAGCCCGACCTGAGCAGCAGTCTGGGCCTTCCGGGTAACTGCCCCCATGGGCATGACATGCTGTGGTATGGAATACCCCTTTGGCTAGTTTGGGTCAGGTGTCCTGTCTCTGCTCCCACCCAGCTTCCCCTCCTCCCTGGCAGAGCATGAGACTGAGACAAAGTTCTTGGTTGAAGTAGACATAACTTAGCACCAACTGAAGTGTTACCAGCACTGTTCCCAGGCTGAAAGTAGAAAACACAGCACTGCACCAGCTAGTAAGAAGGAGAAAAATGACTGCTACAGCTGAACCCAGGATAGCTGGTCAAATAAATTGATATTTCTAGAAAAAAGTACTGGTGTCTTGATTTGATTTGATGCAGAAACTTTATTTTCCTGTTGAAAATTAATTCAAAAGCTTAAACAATATGCAGAATACTGTTCTTAAATGTACTATTATTTTATCACCAATTTAGTACCTAATTTCCTTTGACATGTCTCCCTAGACATTTTAAAATTACTGTTGATTTTACTGGTTTATTTTGAATATTATCATATGCAACTTTCTGTATTGCTCCAGAAATTCATAGTGTCATTTTTTTGGTAACCGTATAACCACAGCACTTTCCTTTTGCTGTGGTAGGTTCCTTAGCTTCATACATGTCCTAACTATTTTGAAGAGGGAAGTAAACAGACTGAATCCTGGTCTTACTGATCGTGGAAAAAACCTAAATGCTATTCTTGCCACAGCCAGTTTCTCAATAACACCAGACAACACCCTTCTAGAAGTTAGTCTGGAGACAAAGCTATACCGAAAATCTTGCTACAGGCCAAAGGGAAAGTGCAACTCAGATGAAGCCATGAATATTTGTAGCCTGCTTAGTGTTTAAGCAGTATAATATCCGAAATTGCCTAATTAATACAGGAAAAGCTTTATGTTTTTTATACAACATAACTGTTCACAGAGATTACCCTTTTTTCTTTGTTATGTTTGCCCTTTCAGTGTCACTCTGGATGCTAAAGCTGGCCCTCCAGTCTGCCTCAAGCAGGATGTAGGTATGTGGGTAATGACAAGTTTACAACACCTTGAGGTCCTCCCTGAGAAGAATATGTATTCACAAGGCCAGGAAAGGGTTGTTTCTTCATCCTCAGTGTGGTGGCATTGGCTTGAACTTAATGTCACATTTTTTCTTATCACACTCATTCCTTCTCGGGCACTCCTAGCTGAAGTTTAGAACCTATTAATTTAACAGCCTCTCCTGGCCTCAGCTGACAGAAGAGAGTCTTGGGGTTTGCATAGTGACCACTTTTCTGTGTGAGACTCTTACCATAATTGGTGTTCGCAGGGCTTCAGCTGTAACATCACGCGATAGTCACTTGGATCAACAGGAAACACTTAAAATAAGCTAAAATTAGCTCGGATCAAGCCAGAGCCAGACAAGTCTTGGTGCCCTGTAATGCCACATGAATATAAAGTCTACATCCTTGTAGTAGTAAAGGCAAAGATCATATTTACTGGACTATGCTGATAGTCCTGGGGACTCCACTGCAATTGAAGTACTTTGCTTCAGTCTTTACTGCTAAGGCCAGTCTTCAAGAATCCCAGATCCTGGAGGCAAGAGAGAAAGTCTGGAGAAAGGGATACCTTCCCTTCATTGAGGAGGATCAGGTTAGAGATCATTTAGGCAAACCTAATGCCCATAAATCTGTGGGCCCCAGTTTGTGCTGAGGGAATTGCCAGATGTTATTGCTAAGCCACTCTCCATGATCTTTGAAAGGTCATGGAGAACAGGAGATGTGCCTGAGGACTGGAGGAAAGCTAGTGTCACTCCAGCCTTCAAAAAGGGCAAGAAGAAGGACTCAAACATACAAAAACAAACAAATGAATGTTTTGACATAGAAAATGTGGCTTCCTGGAACAATACCTTAAGAATGACTTTTGAGCTCAATCAAAGGAATTTAGTTTTTTTAGTTCAAACTAGTATTTGCCTGGGACCAGGAGGCAATGATGAACATAAACCACTTCTTCCCTATAGCGAACATAGACCAGAAATAGGGCAAATCCTCTCCCCAGCATCCATGTTAAATTATGCCATGGTTTCCCAGAGTTCTTTCCCAGCTTCCGGAAACAGCTAGGATGCTGCAAGTCTTTTTTACAATGACCAGTCTTTATATCGGGCAGGCTAAGAATGGATGGTGACAGCGGGAAGACTGGGAGCATGTCCTTATTTTGTGTGCTCATTTTTTAAAGAAGCTTTTTAGGCACTTCAGATGCACGGGAAGTCAATCAAACCTGATTCAGGCTTTTTGTCTTAAAATTCAAAGGAAAATGTAAATGGCTGAAGGGTTGTCATGGACAAAATGGGTAATAAAATGAGTAGGTTGTACAGAAAGATGGTTTTCCTCTTAGATAATCTGTTATGGTGGTCCAAGTTAAATTACCCATCCCATTCATTCTGAGGCAATAGTGTGATGATTGTAGACTGCCTGGTGGTGTTTATGGATTGCCTTCAGCCATTATCCAGAGTTTTGAGAGAGTGATGTAATGCCTGGGGGTTGTTTGTGTTGCGAATGTTAGTATTCAGCTAAAAAAGTCTTTGCTGATCAGACCTTCAGATACGCTGCAACCTCTGGTAATGAATGATCTTGCCTGTCAGACTTTCCCAGTACATGTTCTGGCTGCTCCGGGTTGGTTGCAGGGTCTAGTTTTATCCAAGAAATAATAGTATCTTATTTGCTACACTCTGTAACACATTGTTCAGCATCTGTTACCTTCCCACATTATTAAAGTAGGTTATTGTACATTACCCTTGCTTAAATAAATATGCCACATTACAAAGAAAAATCTGCACTTAGATTAAAACATTAAAGCTATGTTTGCTATAGAATTGCAAAATATAGTCTTAAAGCGTTGTGTGGAAAAAAGCATCCACACAGTGGGGTTACTCCAGGGATGAATGCAAGTCTTTCCTTACATGATCATCGTCATGTGAATGTAATGAAGGCACTGTTGAGGGACCTCATTAAGGGTGATATTTTTTCTTTCAGCATTACTGTGAGGAACTTTAAAACTACATTATAAAATGGAGACTCAACCCTTTCATACACTTTGTGGGTTAAAGCAATCCAATAAGTGGGAACAGCTGTGACTTTAATCACATAAGAAATAAACCCTTCCATTATGCGCTGCTGAATGCAGAGACAGAATGCAATAACTAAACACCAAAAGGCAGGAGGCAATCAGTGGGGTATTTGTCTCCTTTTATTGTTACGTGATATGCTAATTTCTTTTAAAGTAATGTTCTTTTTTAAAAAAATTATTATTGACTTAGACACATTTAAGATTCACCAGCAAAATTCTAGTGAGTATTTTTAAGGCATATAAAGGTTAATGTCTTATTCTTCAGCAGGCTTTAAAAACTTATCTTGCCTTTAAATACTTTATACTTTAATTTAATCATTTTCCATACGCAGATTTGCGTTTTGTCAGTTACAATACATGAGCAGAAAAATCAATTGGAAATACAGTATGTTCTGTTGATTTCTTACTCTCCAAGCGTTGAGTAAGAATATAAACCTTTCCTTCATAAAGTTATCAAAAAGGAAATGAAATGTTTACCTATACAAAGCCCAAGTACAGATGTATTTTATTTTCTGCAGGTATGAAAGACCAGCCTTGCTACATTTAATGAGTTTTTTTAGATAAGTAAAGATCGTAAATTAAGGCACATAGCGATAAATGATGGAATTGCGCTGTGTAGTGGGGAAAAAATTAAAAATATCTTTCTTTTAAAGCTAGAAGAAACATGGCATAATGGAAGTTGAGGGGTTTTGGATGGTAGAAAATGAAAGAAGGAAATATTATGTGCTAGGAGGAAACTGTATATTTTATAATTAACTGCGATGTTTAGTAATTTGTATTGCTTTTTTTTTTCTAGTGCAGATCTCTAAAATGCTTTGCTTCTGTAATTGCACATGTGCCAAGTCTTAAAAATGAGGAAAGGAAAGCATAGAGACACATGCAGTGGCATTCATCCCAACTAACTTTGGATTGCTCTATCTGGGCTAGTTATCTTGGGGTTTTGATATGGACAGGTTCTCCTTATAGTGTCTTCAGTGCAGCACTAATGTTGAAGTTTGTACCTCAGGTTTAATCTTATTCTAAAACATTTGAAGATGTCTTAATTAGGTCAGGCAAATTGAGTTCTAAAGCAGTTATTTGTCTTCGTTTATGGAAATTGAACTCACAGAATCTAACTCAGGTAAATCACCCTCTCTGATTTTTATCAGCATCAGAAAGTAAGTCTCTGGCAATGCTAGGAAGAGACTAACTAGTCATTTATGTCCCAGTGCGAAATTTAAAGTAGGACATTGTACTGGAGAGTGAGATTTGAATGATGGGAAATTATATAAAAGTATCAAATATCTCAGAGCTTTCACATGAATTAAGCCTCTTCTGTTACCCATCCAAATTTAAATTTTAGAGTTAGATGCTGGAAAAAATTATCTCATGAAGTCCCTTCTGCCTGAGAAAGGCCATTATATGTTTTTAATGAGTTTTACACCTTGCAGATTAATTGACAATGCCTGTTTCAAATGAACTAACAATAAAAGCTTTAAGTGACTTAATACATAGGAACAGCAATGGTCAGAAATAATGAAGAGATCCATCAGCTTAAAAAAGTTCATGACTTTGTGGAGAGGCTATAGTAGAGCACATAATGGGAACATACATGATTGAGTGAGATTCATTTAATTTCGTTTCAAACACTTGCAGTATGTATTTTTGCTACCGCGCAAGATTTCTTTCATGTGTGCTGATGAGCCACAGATACTTTTAGGGAATATTTTATTATTATTTATGATTTTAATTATTATATTATTATTTATATTAATATTCTGTTAATATCTTGTTTTATAGGGAATATTTTACCTGATCTACATTAGAATGGACTGAATTGTTTCCTGGAGTATCATTAACTGTAAAGAGAGGCTGGTATGAGTAATTTGAATAGAGATGCCCTTGTTATGAATGTTTAATTTTGGCAACATGGATCCAAGCCATCAGTTTCCTCATTTGATAAAGTGTGAGTAAAGAATTTTCATCACCATAACAAGGCCAAGAAGACATCTCTAAAGTGAATTTTACCCATCATGGTTTAACAAGTCATACACATCAAAGGATATGACATCCTTCCAAAGTCCTTATAAAGTACATAAAATTCACATACCAGCCTGACTGATCTCCAGGTAGCATTCTTCTACTGTTTTCAAAAGCTTGAGGCGTACAGATGTCATCTGCCTTTGGATCTCATTTCTTCCTTTCAATAACTTTTGCCTATTCAGGTAACATACATAGCCGTCCTTCTTCCAAATCCTTGGATATTTGGCCTGCTTGAAGATTTGTATCTCCTTACTTTACGTCTTTCCATGTCCTTCTGAGTTATGCTAACAGACAAATTACTTGTTTAAGTATTAATTATTATATTATTATTAATTAATTATATCAAAGTGCTTAGTTCCCTTGTGTCCTTACAGTTTTAGGTCATTCATGTACAGTAGCTATATAATTGTTAATTTTCCATTCCTGATAGCCCATCTCCATAGTCCTCTTTTTTTTTTTTTTCAGAAAGTGGACACGAAGTGTATCAGTGAAAACTATATTTTTATAAACTCTATTAACAAATATTTTCAAGAAGACTGATTACTTTTAATGATTTTGTTGTTGTTGAAGAAATACTTCGTTAAATGTATGGAAATAAGAAATCCATGAAGGATTTCTAGGGTGAAATTTATCTGTTTGATAATTTATCGGTTAGTAAGTTTGTGGGGTTCTTTTTGTTTCTGTGTCAAATGATATCACTTTTTTTCTGCATGCTAGGTATCTACAGTGCTTTCAAGTAATTTGCAGTTTACTAAAGACATTTCTTTTAGCAGTTAGGAGTACTCTTTTATATATTTTTAAGTAAATACAATACAGGTTTTGTGAATGTTCGTTGTATTTCTTCTCTGTGACAGAAGACTTGAATGGAAGACAGTTAGTTCTCAGTTTACATTAACACACATTTGCAGTAGCAGCTTATGCCTCAGTGTGTGCATGAATATAATGAGAAATTGTGCCTGTCTTCTCACAGTGCCATGTCCTTCCACCAGATTCTTAGAACTAGCATGTAGGATCATGGCAAAGCAATGCTGCAGCACCAGGGATGTATGAGTTCTAAGTGATGCCTAGAGACATCTCTATGATGCAGGAAACAGCAGCAGTGCAATACAATGCAGGTGGGATGTCCTCTTTCTTGTAAATTTCTTCAGTAAATTTGAAATAACACAAGATCTTTGAGTACACACTCTATGGCTCAAAAGTAAATTGAGTTAGAAGATGAAGGTGCTGACTACGTTTATACTGAAGAAGATACTTGAAATGGAAAGACCTCTGACCTTTCTATTCTTCAGTCTCTCCAGCCTCGTACTAAAAAAAGCTGACTTCCAAATGACATGACTGATCCTTAGCATTTTAAAGTCAGCATGTCTCCACTGATTTAAAGGGAAATACACAGATTTACTAAAGATGAGATTTTTTCAGATGTTTAAAGTTTCATCCTGGAAACAGGTAGAATGTACCCGTCCTAGGAAAGGTAAACACGCCAACTACTCAGCTTATTATCTTTGCTGTTAACATCTCTGCAGAAGTTCAGTCAAAAGACCGTTACTTTTCCAGAGAGTTTTCTTCATTGCCAAAAAGCCTCTGTATGAAAAGCATGAAAGAAACTGTTAATGGTACAACTATGACAGGATCTTAAGGTTCTCGGCCAGATGCCATGTTCAACGGGCAAAACTACCTCTCAGCTTTCTTCTGTGTAGGCAGTATTGTGAACTATGAAGGATCAGATGAGACTTTGTTGTATGTTATCAATAATCGATATTTTTTCCTGATACAAAAAGGATGTATCAACTTCAAAAGTGTATCAGTATCAGAGTATCTGTAAACTTCAAGTATACAGACTGATGCTGTTAAGGAATAAAGCATGTTTCCAAGCCAGTTTCCTTAATGGAAGAAGGGAAACAGCTATGTGGATGTTATTATTCTCTGTTCTGGCATATTAAAGTAGTGGGATACTTCAGATATAAATAATCTTGCCAAACATGGATGTCTGTAACATAGATATCTAGAGCTAGGCTAGACCCTTTAAGGCTACCTTCAAGATTGATGGAGAGAAATAGGTACCCTTAGAGGCACGTTTATCTATTCTAATTTAAAACACCATTCAGACTTGCTTCTTCTCCAAAAATAGCTTTCTCTCCACTGATTATAAAAGGAAATAGTACTTAGAAATATGTAATGAGATATGTTCCTGCAACCTAGCTACATTGCATCACTAGACTTAATTAGTCATGAAAGCAAATAGACATGCAGGTTACATTTCTTCTAACAAAATTTTGTGCAAAAGTTTGAGATTACAAAAACTCTGAAGTGTAAGCAAGACTAATAACAATTGTTGCTGTTGAATTATGCTCTCCTTTATTGTGCATCAGTGAACTTCTTTTGAATTAAATGGGTTATACTACTTCAAGTTAACTCATGCTAAAGATAATCAACTTAAGGTAAAAAAAAATCTTAAAATATTAATTTGTTTAGGAATTTGTGTCTGCTTTTGGTTTTTGGGTGTATTTTCTTTTAAAGGACATAATGTTCCAAATCTTGAGTATACAGATTTTCCTTTAGGCTAAAGAAATCCATAGTCCATGAAGGAAGTTCTGCTTTACCACCATCAACTAAAGAGTGAACAAAAAAATGTAAGCCATCATTAGAACTCATTGGTTAGAAGCCAGTTCAGTACATTTAATTTTAGGTAACATTTAAAGAAGTTACTATTGCTAATTGAGGTATATATAAAAGAAATTGCATGCTACACTTCAAAGTAACCAAACAGCTTACTTTCCAATCAAAATAATTAAAACACAGCATTAGACCCACTCTTCAGCCAGCATAAATTTTATTATCTCTGTGGCAGTCTAGGAAGCTAGCTGAAGGTCTAGTCTAATCCTGTTAATATTCATGATTTACATCCCTGCTTTCTCTTATAACATTATTTGTAATCTTTTGAAATTCCTGGTTCTCCTGAGTCTCTTAAGATAGTAAGTAATCTCTCTGTAGCTTACCGAGCAAATGCTTCTCAGTTTCAGCTGATGGGTTTCCTTACTTTTCCTATGACTGGATCAGAATTTTTTCATATTTGTCATTTCATTGGAGCAAGGCAGTGTTATTTTTTCCCCCTTTTATTGTTTCGGTATTTGATGTAATTCAGAGGTTTTCCATAAATATAAAAATAGCTACCTATTTTCTAAAGTACTTACTCTAGGTTTCAATTAATGAAAATCCTGCAACAGAAATACATTCCTAGTTGCTGTTCAGATGCTGTCTATGCAAACAAACATCTTTTTCTTTGACTTGACTTTACAATTCATATAGAGCAAAGCTGCGAAATTCCAGGGGAGAGGAAGTGATAGGCTTGCCTCTGAAGAATAACATGCACCTAGCAGCATCTCTCTGTCTATTAGCTGGTTTAACTGTGTATGTTTAATGGTGTATGTTTAAGATCCTTCTGAGTGAATGTGTTCATTTCCATAAACATTCTGTCCTTTCCCATGGCTAGATTTGGCTCATCCCAGATAGTATCATCTCAGTGGAGTTATATAACAAAAGAAGATGCTATCCAAAGTGAGTAATATTCTCAGAAGTTGTCCCTGAACGTTCAGTTTCAACGGAGTTCCAAGTACTTTATTCATGTTAACAGGGCTTCTTATATGATGAACTACTGCTTTACTTAGGTACAGTATCAGAATCGATCTGAGTCATTGCAATTCTGGATGGATGGTGATTCTTGGTATTCAGTGAATAAAGATCTAACTTTTCTTTAGAAAAGTAAGATCCCAAATGTCTGATGTTTTAGAGAAAGGTCAGGATTCTTTCTTTTGTAAAACATTCTTTGTTGTAGCTAGAGTTAAAGAAAATGTTTATTAAGCTCCAGACATATGGCACAGATTAGAAAACTTCTAGGATGGAGCTCTGAGTGGTGGGTTAATTCTAACACGATAGATTAATCAATGTAAACAACATAGCTCAGTTGAAAGTGCTGTTCCAAATTGCCAATTTCATCCTCTTCCAGCAGAGAAAATGCCAACCTTTCTCTCTGCAGTAAAATCTTCTTGTTATAACAATGAAGCAACTCCAGAGTTACTGTTATTGTGAAACATCTGGTAACTACAAGATGTAGCTCCTGTGAGATAATCACATCCCTGTAAAATTAGAAGAACTTACTGAACTTTGTTGTGTTTCATGTTTTGTAATACCCCTGAGCATGGTTGGCTCGTAACTCTGTAATCACTTTACCTCTGCACCAGAAATGAAACCACAGATGCTACATTTTGCTATAATGGCCACCGCTTAACATAAATAAATGATCAAAATAACAGTATCGTTCATATATAAAATATATACACCATAATAAATACCATGGGATTGAAAGTTGCTGGGAACACACCAAAATAGGTGCACAAAGCCTCATTATGGACAGCATTAAAAATAGATCAGAAGATAGGAAAGTAAAAAAATAGAAACAACAGCTCTTCATTTCCACTGCACTACTTTTATTGTGAAATTTGAATAATTTTTTTTCTCCCTTGTTAGAACATTTTCTTTGCAAAATAGTAATGTAGTCTGGAACAACTTCGCTAGAGTCTTTTTCTTCAGCAACTTACTTACAAAAGAAAAGAGAAAATTAGAAAAATTAAATTCTGTATATTGATTACACAGTTAAAAGAAATGTGAGCCTCTAAATAAAGCATAGGTCAGCTAAATAAAATTAAACCCCAGAGATAACTAGAACTTTGTACCTTCAACTTTTCTTAAACTTTTTAAATATCTGTAAATTAAAAGGGAGGTTTTTCAGACAAACCCAGGTCCTCAGAGTGAAATAGTTAGTTCCTGAAGTAATTACAATAGCCACTGTTGCTCTCTGAGCACCACTTGCCATCTTATCTGATCTAGACAAATCTTAGAAAAATTGAGTCAGGGAACATAGGATAGTAATGGTGTTACAAACAGATAAATAACTTATTAGAAAAATGTATTTTTAGATAGTTACCACTTGGTATAAACAATGAGGAATTTGGAATCAGTTAAAAAAGAAGAATGACTGCAAATGAAGTAAAAATGATACAAATGACACTTCTTGATATTGTACAGGAATGACTGGCAATCGTAAGGTACAGCAGAGGCATTCTTGACAGGTAATGTTAAATATTTTAAGGGCAGTTTTGCAGGAGATAAACGGACAGCAGGACAACCAATATGATTAAATGCTGACACTTTATTAAGCCCAGATAGCTGTTTATATATTCTCTCTGAGTGTCCACGCGGACCTTGTACAATCCTAATCGGTTGAGCTTAACAAGACATGCGCATAGATACAGCTTATGATTGGCTAAAGCTTTCAGTTCACGCGAAGGCCTTATGTCCTTAAGTTTGCCAAGTTCTGCCTTCCCCATCCGGGAGTTGTTCTTCTTGAGGTAACTTTCTCATTCTGCCCCCACGAGTGTCCTTTAGATGACCTTGATGCTAGGCCGTGAGACCTAACTCAAACTCTTGTTATTGACATGAGTCCTGGATCGCTCATGTGTCCATTTTGTTCCAAGTGGTCCTCCACACAGTTTCCTCAGGGATAGATCTGCACCATCACTTACTGCTTCTAATGCATATTTCAGGAAACAGAATTTACCAAAAGGAGTTACATTTTAGTCTAACAGAAAACATACTGAATCATAAGAGAATAGAATCAAATATTGTTTAAGCAGTGTCGGTAGAAATGACACATTTTTATGTTAAAAAACAGCTAACAGCGGTCTCTTGTGATACCACCTCACTTGCTTGTGCTGATTTTCTGTGTCCTGAAGCTTGCAGAGACATTTCCACCTCTTAAAATACTATAATTTTGATTTTTATATCCTTTAACAACCATTTCACATTCAGTAACAGGTAGCCTATGGTGACTTAGGCCTTCTAGCACAATGATAATTCATTCTCTGTTGTACAGCTGATCAAATATTAGCAACAGTGCTTTATTTGTATTATAATAACGAGTGGTTTATTGGTTGTGGGGTTTTTTTGTTTGTTTGGATTTTTTTTTAAATGTAATTACTTTTTTGTATCATTGTTCTAGACTTCTAATTGTATGGCAGAATATAGTTTACATAGCTCTAAGTACTAAATGCCATGTTTATAGTGGATTGAGTAAGGTCTTACACTAGGGACGCTGGGGCCCATCTCCACTATATCTTTACGAAGCATTGCTTTGATAAAATCTGAGTTATTTTCTTCTTACACTAAGCAGAGGCAGTGGTTGTGCACATGCCAGCAAGAAGCCTGGCACCACAGCACACATGACGAGGAAGTACACTTTGGAAACAAAATAAACTGGGCCTTTAGTAGCTCTCAGTGAGGGGAAGATTCCCACCAGCTGAAAAGCTTTGGACCTGCAATTGCAGTGTCTGATTTGAACCTCCAGGAAAACAAACCAACCAACCCCAAAGACACAAAAGAAAACCAAAACAAACAAACAAAAAAAACCCCACACAAACCTTCTGTGTTGGCTTGGTAGATCCATTTCTAAGGCCCCATTGCATATATAGTGCACAGTAGTGGCACATTTGGCACACAGGAAAATTACCTCCACCTACCTTTCACTCCTTCTAGTAGAGAGGTATCTATTTGCGCCAGTGTCAAGGGAGGGCTGCTGTGAGCATGACTTTTGGAAGATCAAAAATTCTCCTGTGTCTGTAAAGCCTGTTATTTCACAGTACTGAATCCAGCAGAAAGTAACATAATAAAGCAAAAACTTTATACTTCCTTTAACAATATACTTCTTTTTTTCTTTTTTCATTTGCAAGAATTATGTATATATGTGAGCAAAGGAGATTTGTCTGGTGAGCTTAGTGGGCAGTATGTTACTTTTTGCAATAGTACTTCTGTACCATACGGCATATGCAAGTGCTAGAGTCTTTTCAGGTGGAGGTTTTTGATAGTTCCATGTATCAGAAATGTCAGAAATTCTTAAGCATTTTTTGATCTGCAATAAATATAGCCACTGACACCATTGTACTATTTTTTATTAACGTGCTGTGATGTTAAGGGGATGTAAATTTAATCTGCATAAGTTTGGGGTAAACACCTTCAGAAATTGTGATGAATGAGCATACATATTCCAAGTGGGCAGGCACGTGGCAGCATGATGAGCACCTGGCAAAAAGCAATGTCCTCTGCTTAACCTCAGGTTCTAGCACCTGGTAGAGCCAAAGCAGCTACGCAGAGTTCCTGCTCAAGCATGCAGCCACCCACAGGTTTCCAGCTGTGGGTTGTATGAATGGATATTCCTAGAGGTGGAAAATGATTGTAAGCAAGAGTGTAAGAGTTGTGACCAGATTCATGAACTGCTCTGGTTGATGGCTGAGCTGCAGGAAGAGGTGGGCAGACTTAGGAGTGTTCGAGAATTTGAAAAGGAGATTGATCAATGGAGCTGTACCCTGCCATCTGTGATGTATGGAAGCCAACTCGGTGTGACCACTACAGAGGCTGGTCCTGGATCTGGTTTGTGCCAGAAGGAAGGAAACATCACATGGCAAGGGATAAGGAGGGGTGGAAAAAGGTTATATCATGGAGCGGTAATAGAAACCCCTTCTCTAAGATACTCTTACAAAATAGGTATAAGGTCCTAGGTATGATAGATTAAACGTATATGAGGTAGAGTGGAGGAACGTGTGCAGGCAGTCTTGCAAAGGTCAGAAAGACCAACCACTCACAACAAAACCTGCATTAAAACCAGTGCCAAGAGGAAACAATGGTCAGTTATGGTCTTTGGTGATTCTCTCCTGTGTGGAAAAGAAGCACCCCTTTGCAGACTGGACCCTTTTTTCAGGAAAGTTTACTACCTCCCTGGGGCCCAAATTAAGAATATCACCACAAGACTGAAAAGCCTAGTACAGCCTTCAGACTACTATCCATTCCTGCTCTTTTATGTGGGTACTAATGATGTGGCAACAGAAAGTTGTCCAACTGTGAGATGAACTGGTTCACGATGCAGTGAGTGAAGAACTGGCTGAACAGTAGGGCTCAAAGGGTTGTAGTTAATGGGGCTACATCTGGCTGGCAGCCAGTCACCAGTGGTGTTCCTCAGGGTTCCATTCTAGGGACAGTTCTGTTCAATATATTTATCCGTTATCTGAATGCAGGAGTTGAATGCACCATTAGCAAGTTTGCTGATGGTAACAAACTGCGGGGTGCTGTTGACTCTCATGAGAGACAAAATGCCTTGCTGAGGGATCTAAATAGACTGAAGCATTTGGCTATGATTAATGGGATTAAATTTGACAAATACAAATGCTGGATTCTGCACCTAGGGTGAAGTAATGCTGGGCACAAGCATAAGTCGGTGTCATCTGCAAACTTTCTGAGGGTGCACTAGATCCCACTTTCTATGCCATTGATGAAGATACTAAACAGTACTGGTCCCAATAAAGTGTCCCTGAGGGACGCCATTTGTCACTGATCTTCATCCGAACATTGAGTGGTTGACTACTATCCTCTGTATATGACCATCCAACCATTTCCTCATCCACTGTCCACCATCCAACGGTCCCTTAAAAAAATCCATATCTCTCCAGTTCAGAGAGAAGGATGTTGTGTGGGGCTGTGTCAAAAGCCTTACAGAAGTCTTAGGAAGACTTAGCACTACCGAGAGGGTGGTCAAAGGAAGATCAGGTTTGAGACCATCTAAGGAACCTGAAGGTGTGCAAGTTCATGGGACCTGATGAGATGCATCCATGGGTCCTGAGGGAACTGGTGGATGTAGTTGTCAAACCATTATCTGTCATACTTGAGAAGTTGTGGATGTCTGGTGAAGTTCCTGCTGACTGGAAAAGGGGAAATATAACCCCCATTTTTAAAAAGGGAAGAAGGGAAGACCTGGGGAACTACAGGCCAGTCAGTCTCACGTCGGTGCGTGTCAGGATCATGGAGCAGGTTCTCCTGAACTCTGTGCTAAGGCACATGGACAATAAGGGGGACATGGACAATCACTGTTTTTATTTTGATCACACAGAGTTACCTATTGTAGCGTGACTTAATAAAGACTCTATTAAAGAATAAAATAGCCATATAAATCAAACAGAACTTTTCCTAACTTCAGTGTACTCCACCTGACCCCGTTGGCAGCTTTTTTAATTCTGAGCATTTCCTAGCTGTAGTATTAGCTTTTATTAGAGGGAATAATATATTAAACAGAATTATAGAAGAATTTCTGTACTTCAGCTTTGACAGTAACTCTTTGTGTGGTTCTGGGCAATCTAGTTGAAGTTCCTATTTCAGTTACTCGCAAGAGTACAATGAAGACTTGAGAACACGGAATGCAAATGTTAATAATGCCCAAAGGTCTTGTAGTTATTGTACATGAACAGGCCTTCATTTAATTTGTTGATTTCATGAAGGCATTAGCACTCAGACTTGTGGAACAGTGACTTTCAGAGCATTTAGAGCTTTATTACGAGGGTGAATTCCAACAAGGCAGAATTTTACAGGCAAGTCTGAGAGTTGCTTTTTCACACATTTGGTATCAGACCTGTCCAGCCTGGTTGTTCATGTTCTGCACTCTTTGATCTGCTCATGCACAAAATGTCAGAAAGAATAAGAGTTTGGTTACTTCAAGTCTAATGTGTTAGATTTGTTGCTGATAAGTGGCCTTTACATGTGGACATACGCTGGTCAGAATTTCCTGGTATCTTACAATGATCTAGATTTTGCTATCTGGAAGTTAATGGTGAAGTTAAAAACAAGAGTATTCTGTAAGCAAGTAACAACCCATTATGTGCTCTCTACAGAAAAGGACGTAATCAGGTTACACTGAAACATAAATATGAAGGCCCAAAAGATCAGTTGAACCATAGTCTGATGTGAAGAATGAAAATACTGAATTTCTTAATGATAATTGCGTTTTCTTTAAAATCCTTATGAACAGAGAGAGTATGGATTCCACACTGAATATAGATTAAAAACTCACAAATAAATCTAAGGTATCTGTATGATTTTATGAGATATTTTGCTCATCTCAGCGTTTTTCTATTACGGTAACCAAATCTCATCATATTCAATGAGTCTTAATTTTATCTAATACTTTAAAAAGATTATTATATTAGTGGAGAGAAGCACTAATATGATACAGCACTAATTTAATTTGTTAGAAAGTGTAGATGTAAGAGTCACATTCTGCTTTTTCAGAGAAATATCAGCGCTGTCTGCTCTTTCTTTTAGCATTGCCTACACGGGAAGCCCTTGTTATTGAGCAACCCTAAAATTAACCACCAGTACTCTCAATGGACAGCTGCTTCTCCAGTGAACATAAGAGACTGGAAATGTCTAGCTATTTCAGAAATTAGGAAAACAGTAACTTTTGGGTTGGTTTTTTATTTGGTTATGCAATGAGTTCAAAACATCTCAAAGGTCCAAAGTATGATTTGCCATAATACATACACATTTTCAGCCTTTATTTAAATTAAGCACGTTAGTAAGTGATGTACAAGTGTAAGTCCAAGACTGGTAGACTTGATTTTTTTATAAAATAGCTCAAGCTTGATTTTCCGAGCCACAGCTTTCATCATAGCTACATAATACTTGTTAAAGCTGGGGGAAGAAATGGGTGTAGTATGCTTCTGTGTGTACTTACTAGAATCTGGAAATTAAATCTTCAGGTCCATTCCTCTGCTACAGAGGGTTCCATTTTTTTATCTTGAAGTGATATCAAGGGTGCCCATTACTTCTAGGTGCTTCAACAGAAAAACAGTTTTCCTTCTGGTGCATGACAAATGCATTGGGTACCCATAGGAATCCTAGGAGATGCTAGACATTTATGCAATGCTGTCTAAATAACACTTTTGGCCTCCAGCTTTTGACCTCCTTCCTGGCTGAAAGATGTAAATAGTATAAGAATTGCTACAACACAGCATCAACAAGCCAGTAAAAGATGAGGATAGATGCACAGACACAGAATATGTGTGGTTCATTGGCCTTAAGACTGCTGCTCTGAGTCAGTGGGTAGACCATGCAAAGAATCCACATGCGTCTAGGTCTGATACAACACCTTAATGGTGCAGGTAACTTCCTTCCTTCCAAGACTTTTGTTAATGCTTTTTGATTTTCCATGGGTCAGTACAAGAAGTTTGTTTTCAGCCATTTCTTTTTCTGCTTAAATATCTTTTTTATGCTATTTCTGCCTTAATGTGTGAGAGGCACACACTGTGCACAGGCAGTGTTTTCAACCCCATTGTGAATGTGGGAGCTATGACAAAAAAAAAAGCATGACACTTATTCCTTTAGTGGTGTTTGCTACTGAAAGAAGGGGAAAGAGGAAGTAGGATGGGAAGGGGAACTTGGGAGATGTCAGTTCAGATAAAGAAGCTAAAACCTCATTAGTTCCTCTGGTATCACCCTCTGCAAAGTTCTGAATATCTTCTGCTTCTCCTACATGGCATGCAAGCCCATTCTTCTCAAGAGCAAAAGGTACAGAAATGCCCTTATAGGGCTGCATCCTCATTGGCAACATTTTCTTACATGAGATACCTCAGTTATATGTAAAAAGAAAAAAAGTTTAGGGGAAGAAAACTAATAATATGAGGGAGAAAATATAAAATGGAGGTTTACAGGAAAATGTAGATGAATGGAGACTGAGACATGCAAAAACCCAGCAGTGATAAAGAAATTGAAAACTAAGAAAAAAAAAACTGCTGAGGAAAAAACTTAGGAGCATCAGCTTCACAAGTAGCGGTTGATGTGAGAAATAATTATTTTTATTAATTGAGATGGTCGGATTTTTAAAAGGATTTGGCTTAATTCTTTTTAAAATCTGTTCCTTCATTACATTTTCACTTCATTAAGTGAAAACTCTGATCTTTCAAATCTTTTATCTTAATATAAGGGCTGGACATGAAAAGCTGTTCTGTTTTGGTTTTCAGATCTATTTCTACATAGTGGAATACAATTTATACATGTTTTTTCTGGTACTAACAATTATTAAACCTACTACAGTATTATTTTTTCCTTCTCCATTTCATCTTTCTCTACTATTTGATTAAAAAAATGACTGAACAAGAAAATCTCAGAACTTTTCCCTTCTCATTGTTTTATGGCTGCAAAATTGTTTCAGAAGTTAGGCACATTCTTAATTTCCTTACTTCTTACACTGAAATTTTAGCCATGTTAGTAACAACTGGAGTTTAAAAATAGAAACATTTAAAAATAGAAAAATTTAAAAATAGATTGGGACAGAGGGGGCTGCAACATTTCTTGTTATAAACGGGGGAGTGCAGAAAAAGCCCATGTTATTAATTAATGTTATTGACAGAATAGAGATGGACAAAAATGCAGATGGCAGACTTTATTGTCAACAATATGGTTATGAAGTGGTGGAGGTGAGTGGGATATTGCTGTTCATTCTGCCCATGGCTCATAAGCTCTGGCAAAATACTGTATTCTAATGATACTTCATGTAAGCTAGTAGGCATGCAGCCAGTGTACAGAAAAAAGCATTCATACAGATGTTATTATAAAAGAGACTACTGATTGCTGAAATTTACATGAAGAGATTAGGATCTCACTTGAGTGGTTTGCATTTCAGCATACAGAACGCAAAATGTAAAAGATTGCTTTGGCATAAGCGTTTTCTAATATTTTTGTTTGTCCACAGTTCCCAGATATGTAAGTATCTGTTTTTCTTTGCAGTCTGTTTTACAGATTGCTAATCTATTAGGGGACAATAAAACACTGTGCAATAGGGTGTTCTGGAGGATAAATAGTCAACTTACCAATCAGTAATTGTTCTTTGCTATTCACAACTTTCAAGTATTTCTACGGTTGTTGCTAAGTCAAATTTATAAAATCAATGAAAATGCTTTTGCAAGAAATGGAAGTGATTCAGTTATTTTTTAGAATGTCATATTCTAAGTATAAGCATGTGGAACTATAAAAAGTATTTCTTACCCAGAAATACATGAAGAAGAAAAATCACTTTGGTTCATCTCTTGACTTACTCCCATGGGTGTTTATCTCTGATCTTCTATGTGCTGTTATTACTGAGAGGAAGACTGAAAAAAGTACGGATTTGAAGTAGGAATATTGAGGTGTTGGATGATTTTTTGGCATCTTATTTGAGTTCATTTCCATGTGTGGAATTGACCCCAGGGAATGTTTCGACTCATGCACAAATAGTGCATAATTCAAAGAAATTTATCTCCTATAAAACATTCTTCTTGGCTGAAGAAAATATTTCAGAGATTTCAAAATGTAGGCTTTCATCGTTTAAACATCTTTGGAGCTATAATTATTTTGAATTTTCAAATTTAAATTTTTTTTCTAGGAAAGCTTAAAATAAACATTTTATGTTGTAAAATAATGCTACGATTTCCGTAATGCTTACTTTTTCCCCCCCATATTTGGATAACTAACCATTAAAAAAATTAAGATTTCTAATCAAATGGGAACACAACTTAGACCTGAATGTAAAACTCTGCCTCAGACTACTTCTAAAAAGAGTATTGTGGTGGACACTTGAATTTACTAATTAAGACAGGAGGAAAATTTACAAAATTTTTCTGTTAAAGAAGTATGGTGAACAGTTTCACATCCCAGGAGAGATTCTTGCACTTCTGTGTGGAGAATAGGGGTGGGGGGGTGGGGGGGAAAGCAAGCAGAAAAGAAGCTGTGGCCAGAAAAACAAAGTAAAATAGATACTTCAGGCATGTTCACAATTCTCTCTTTTTTTTTCCTTCCCCCCCCCTCCCCTCCCCTTACTTTTTTAAATCAAATTATCCAAATCCTACTTTGAAACTTAGAATACTTTTCAGATAATAACTCGGATAATGACTGTGATTCATCTTATCCAAGCTCCGTTCTCACAGTCTGTTAGTCATATAAACTTCTACGGGTATCGGAGAAAGATGGTGATTTCTGAAAAGTAATTAACTCTGTTTTAAGGTAGATACTCCAGGCAGGTATGAAAAATTGCTTTCTGGAGGTGTCTGTATCCAATATTTGCATAGGGGTCTGAAGTCAAACATCCAGCTACAAAGATCTAGTGGCATTTGTGATATCCCACAGTATCTCAGCTGTCTTCACAGAACTGACAAATATGAAATAAGGTTCATGGGTATCACACCCTTCTGAAGGAATAACTGGATGGTAGATGGGATACCCTAAAGTACCTCAGCTGTCACTGTACACCTATCTGTGGGAATCTAAGTGAATCCAAGGAGCCTGGATAACTACTTCAAATTGGATGCTAACTCTGCAGAGCTGGGATTAAACAGTCCAGATTCATCCATTTTCGTTTGAGTGTCCTCAGCAATACTTTATCATGTAAACTGAATATCTAAATTACCATTACAGTCAATAGAAATCTAAGATTCAGTTCACTGGTGCCAGTTAGGACCTTTAGAATATCTCACGTGACTTCCAGTTGCTACACCAGAAAGATTTAGATCCCCCAAAGGTTTTTTGTGTCATATTTCTCAGATCCATATAGGTATGTCCAGCATTCTAGGGTGTCTCAGTAACATTTCAGACTAATTTGTGGGCATCCTAGTTTAGTCCTAAATTGCTGTCAACTAAAACGGAAGTTTATAACCCCTGCTTATATATACCTGTAGACACCAAATCTAGGTATCGTAATCTGGAGCTGAATACCATCCTGAATGTATAGATTTAAATATGATTAGTTACATTCTATGTTTCAGATTGTATGTCATAACCTTTTTCAGGGTACAAAAGGTTGTTGTCATCCCAAATTATGTCACGACCTCTGTCAAACCTCTTTTCAGCATAATTTCTGAGGAAACTTTAATGACAGCCTTTGATCAGTTGTTTTTCAGATAGATTAAACTGCAGTATTCTTTTTTGCCTCATTTTCCATAAGAAGACAGTGGCCTACTTACTTGCCTGTATCCCAGTGATAAACATCATAATAAAAACACATCTGCAGAGGTTGTAATGGCTTATTATAAGCTCTCCAATGTGAATTACATGCACTCTACTAAGTCCCCAGTTATTTACGTAATATCTTTAAAGCCTTACTTTATTGTAAATAATACGAAGTTTAAAGAATGCTGAAGGCTGTGCACATATGCGTAGTGTTTTCAGGCATTTTATCCACTAATGTGTTAGGCAAGGAAAAGTGAGCCGTGACTAACAGCAAGGAAAGCAGGGCAGTCCCCTTATGGTCAGACCTGTAGCACTGAAGAAGAGCAGAGCAAGGCTGGTGCTGGTAACTGGAGCTGACGAAGAGTCCCACCATCACTAGATAAGGTGATTATAATGAGGAAGGTCAGGCCCAGCAAAGCGCAAGCGCTAGCAGAGCATAGGAAGGAGCCAGGGCAAGGGCCTGAGCTTAAAAAGTCAGTTGGGGAAAGCCCTACGTGTTGCTCCTCATGGCTTCTTTCCCAGCAGTGTGGTTCAGCTGCACCATGTCAGAACTGACCTTGAACACAGGTAAGCAAAGCCGTGGCAAGGGGAATCACTTGCAGAGCAGGACTACAGATAAAGACTGTTACAGTCTGGTCAGGCTGTCATGGCCTGTTGCTGCATTCAGGACTCTTGATATCATCGCCATATACATTTTCATAGAAGAGTGGAGGACTCTGCAGAACAAAATATCTTTATTTCAAATCTGATTTCCATAGAATGAAGAAATATTTATTATTAATGAATATATATGCAAAGGTATACGTGTTTTTATGTAATCAAAAAGAGCTGAGAAGATTTTTTTATTCTAATATTGAGACAAAAAATTATAATTGAACAAATTATCATATCTGAATAGTCAGTTTAACTTTTAAATTTCATCCTTTTTGCCCCTGATTACGTTAATGGTACAAACAGATACCATTATTCTCTAATGACGTAATGGAGGGATGAAGCTAAGGCCACACCAGCTACAGGGGAGAGTTGAAGGACTATAGATTCTCTGGGGTTTTTGCTTATACAGGTCAGAAACCTGTCAAGAATGTGCTGCAATACCTCCACATCTTGTACACTAAATAGCCTTTTTGCTGAAATAAAGAACTAGAAAGGAAGGAAGACAAAAAGAGATGAAAAGAGGCTTGGCAAGCATATGGTTTAGGAATAGTTTCAGTTTATATACACATTAACATGAAGGTCTTGTATCACTGACTACTAACTACATTCAGTCTGGGTTTATATTCGGTAGTGATTGATGGTTTTGACTGTAGTTGTTTGCCATCAATTTTTATTTCTCTCTCCCCTTTCAATTTCTTCCTGTTTGTTTATTGCCCTTTGTTTCCTTCTTCCATGCCAGCTGTTCCTTCATTTCCAGGTTTTTTTTCGTTCTCCTCCTGTGTTTGAATCATTCCTTTTGAAGATGGTGACCACTTGGTCTGCCTCATTTTTTTCAAACACATTCTTCAAAAATCATTTCAGATGGTACACTACATAAAACGAACAAGAAATAAAATACACCAAATACAAATGCAGAAAATTATGTAAGATTATTATATCATCCATAGAATAACCAGATTACTATCTATACATGGTCTCTCCCTTGTAAGAAGCACTGTGTCTTACTCTGGCATTGAATATCTTTTTTTGGTAGAGAAATATCTCTTAAAATGGGGACTTTTGTATTCAGAGAACAGATAAAGCTTTTGTAGAGGAGACATTACTGTAATTACTGTGAGTTACGTAGCCCATATCACTGCAATAGTAACAATAATTCTTTGATGAGGGTTTAGCTTTTACTGTGTGTATGTAATAAGTAATAGATTGCGTCTTAAGAAGCTGCCAGTATAACACATACCTAGAAATACATGTAACACACCTATATAATGCTTAGCCTTGGAATGGTATAAACCACAATATTCCCAAATTAAACTCCTGTTGAACACAGATAAATATAATTTCTGAGAATGGCATCTCAATGATTTCATATCAGTTCCCACATATTACCATGTCGCACCAGAAAAACTGTCAGAAAAGATAATACGCCACACAATCTAGTTAAAATGGCAAAATTCAAAAAGTTATTCTTTCAGGATAATCCAACATATATATATAATCGGCTGCACGCAGAGAGTTGTGACCAACAGCACGATGTCCTCGTGGAGAGTAGTGATGAACCCCTCAGGGGTTGGTATTAGGACCGATACTGTTCAATATCTTTGTCAGTGACGTGGACAGTGGGATTGAGTGCACCCTCAGCAAGTTTGCCAATGACGCCAAGCTGTATGGTGTAATCAGTATGCTGGAGGGAAGGGCTGCCATCCAGAGGGACCTTGACATGCTTCTGAGGTGGGCCAATGCCAACCTTATGAAGTTCAACCAAGCCAAATGCAAGGTCCTACACCTGGGTCGGGACAATCCCAGGCACAGCTGCAGGTTGGGCAGAGAAGAGATTCAGAGCAGCCCTGTGGAGAAGGACTTGGGGGGTGGTGGTTGGTGAGAAACTGAACATGAGCTGGCTTCAGTGTGTGCTTGCAGCCCAGAAAGCCAACCGTATCCTGGGCTGCATCAAAAGAAGCGTGACCAGCAGGTCGAAGGAGGTGATCCTTCCGCTCTACTCTGCTCTCGTGAGACCTCACTTGGAGTGCTGCATACAGTTCTGGTGTCCTCAACATAAAAAGGACATGGAGCTGTTGGAGCAAGTCCAGAGGAGGGCCACGAGGAGGAAGAGGAGGCTGGAGCACCTCCCGTATGAAGACAGGCTGAGAAAGTTGGGGCTGTTCAGCCTGGAGAAGAGAAGGCTGTGTGGAGACCTCAAAGCAGCCTTCCAGTATCTGAAGGGGGGCTACAAGGTTGCCTGTCGGAGAGGGACTTTTTACAAGGGCATGTAGTGATAGGACTAGAGGTAATGGGTTTAAAGTTAAACAAGGGAGATTTAGGTTAGAGATAAGGAAGAAGTTCTTTACTGTGAGGATGGTGAGGTACTGGAATGGGTTGCCCAAGGAAGTTGTGAATGCTCCATCCCTGGCAGTATTCAAAGCTAGGTTGGGTAGGGCCTTGAACAACCATGGCAGGGAGTTGGAACTGGATGATCTTAAGGTCCTTTCCAACCCTAACCATTCTATGATTCTATGATTGATAATTACTACTCAAAGATACCAGTAAAATGTTAATCTGACTTCTCTACTATGAATCTTAAACCCTTATTAATATTTGATAAAGTTTTTCTTGTAGCTGTGATCCTAGACATTTAAAGGATACAGCATATTATTAAAACTATTCTTAAAACCAGTACAAGTGATGTCACATGGGAGCTTTCTAATATAAAGCCCCCACTTTCCTCTTTCACAGTGTCAGTGTTCTTTTACATTTCAGAAGTATCTATGTTTTTCCAGGATTGTAGTCCTGCCTTAACTGAAGGAAATTCACCTCTTTTCTAACATGGACGTAAGATAAATGAAATCATGCTTCTTTCTGGAAACATTTACATTCAGGGCTACAGAGTGCCCTGGCACACCTTTTAACACATTCACAAATGAGAGAAATGAGAGAAAAAGACAGAAAATTCCTTCAAGTATCGAATTGATAAGTAGAGGTTTTGGTGGGAGGTGGTATTTTTTTGTTTTGTTTTTGGTAAAACCCAACAAAGCTACATTACAGTAATATATACGGTTGTTTGCTTTTAACCAAAATAAACCACCACCCCTCCCTACTCCCCAGCAGAAAAATATATTAGCCAATTAGCTGTCATATTGTGGTGTAACATCATCATAGTTTTTGTTGTGTTCTGCTCACATGCTGTTGTGTTCCTAACCCTACTTCAATATTATATAAAGCCAAAATATCCATTAAGTTGGACAGAAAAAATGTCAGGCCTCTACACATGCCTTGTGTGGCCAAGATGAAAAACACTGTGTTAGAATCTTCTGTGAGTGATGATGTAGATGGAGATGATTCTTTTGATATTTCAGAGTCCTTCAAACATCAGTATCAGATAAGTTGAGCAGCATTCTCATTTCACCAAGGCACAGCAAAAGATTAATATTATAAAAAAGGTGACCAGTAACAATTTACATAATTCCTAACACATTTCACAATCTTAACCTTGAGACATGACACTTGATGCAATGTCAGATGCCACAGTGAGAAGAAGAATCCCTCACAGAAAGCCTCAGGCTACTTACTAGTAATTGGTCTCATGAACATTTAGAAAGCGATGAAATCATTCTGCTCATGTATATTTGAAATGACTATGTCAAAAGGCATATAGGTCTACTAGGCAGCATACTGCCATGTCAAATGTTCCATTTATTTTTGGAAAATTGTCTACGTAATCTAAAATGCTGTGCTCAAAATCTTATTTATAGGCAAAGAAGCAGCACAGCTTACATGTACCTATAGCCAAAAATGTATTGTTAATGTAAGTGAAATTGTAAGAAGTTCATAATAATTAGTCCGGGTCTAGTTGCTACAGAAAAAGAAAGAGCAGTGATGCAGTTAGAATTGTTATATACAAGCATTATTTTCTACCCACTTTCCAAGTGTTACACTCTCCATTCTACTTACAGGGTCTTAAGATTGGTGGTTGGATTGGTAGTAGTGTGGTGGTGTGAAAAGTCACCAGCACCTGAAGTCTTTTGACAAGAGAAATATGATGGTTGTGTTAGTGTTTTCTTCTTCCTCACTCTGGGCTCCATTTGGGGTAATTTAAAATGTTTGCTAACATATTTTACACCTTTCTCTTTCTTCATTGGTCTGCTTGTCTATGTTACACGTGGATTTACTATATGTGGTACCTTTTGCATACTTCTTTGTTCTTTTTGTACCCCTAAGACCAGTTTTGTCCAGCTCCAGGTTTGCATTTCTGTAACTGACCATGAATGAGTTTTTTATAGCTGTGGGGTCTCCAGTGCCAACCATGTGCCAGTCGCATACCTTATCCTTGTGCACATGTATGAGGGCATGCCCCCATTCTCCTTTACACTGCTTCTTGTGTCCTTGCTTTTCAAGGCCTTCACTGTCATACTAGGCTTGTACTTCTTTCTCTATGTTACGTCATTATGTTGGAATCATAAATATCTTATTCTTCACAGAATTACTGGCTGGTTGCTGCTATATATATATAAAACTATGGTTTTATACCCTACAATATAATAACAAATTTTTACCATACAAATATAATCTTTTATTTTTCTGAAGTACATTTTTATTGACTTATATTGGGGTTTTTTTTCCAATGTTTTACAAAAACATTGGAGAGAGATTCTCTGTCAGTTTTGTCAGTCCTTTGAATGATGCTCTTCACTTTGAGTATAGCAGTCTTCTAGTATGTTTTTTGTTATTAATTAACTTCTGTATACATGATTACTTTTGACAAACTAAGATGATTTTCCCTTTCTTTTTTCTATATAGAGAAATTTAAAAATAAAACTCAAATAAATTGTAGTCCAAATAGATTCTTCTCAAGTGTATGGTCAATCGATTCCTTTGTTTACCATGAGGTACCTATGTACTCTTACAACTGGTGTGGGCACCCTCATCATTATCCCTTGGACTGTGATCTAATGGGCTGTTATTCAGATTCATTAATCAGTATGGTTCAGGTAGCTGAAGAAATTACCTCCCCAAAAGCCTTTCTTACCTGCCACTTTACCCTTCTCACAGATTTTCATTTTTATGCTATTGGTTATGGAATAGAACAAGTACACATATATTTAAATAATATATGGTGTACTAAAATTTAGATGAAATTGGAAACAAGGAACATTAATCCAAATTTAAATGTGTTGCAGACTGGGAGCAGACACTCTTTTGTTCATGTTTTCTTGATAAAAGGAAGTGGTGCCTTAGAAGATCTTGGGATACACTGTTGGGCATAAGAACTTTTTCAGCCTTATAAACTAAATTTGCCTAATATGTCACATCTTTTAGTCTTCTTCATCTGCAAAAATAGCCATGATTTCTAATAACATGTTAAGCTGATATATTCTTAGTTGTATAAGCTTTTATCACAGAAAGAAAAGCTTGAGTGTGCTACCACTAGCAGACAAAGTGATCAATTTGTTTGCTTTCTAAATAATTCATGTGCCTGTGTCTGTGCATGCTACAGTTGAAAGCACTTTTATTTCTCATTAGCAGACAAAGTGTAACTTCAAACAGAGAACATTTGATATTATCATTCCATTGTCTGTCTTAAAATGTGCTCACTTTTTGTGTTAAGAATCCTCGCTCAAAACTGAAGAAATAAAATTATTTCCCACTTCTTTGTTATATAATCCAGACCATCTTTTAGGTGCTGATGGTTTATCTACATGGATTTTCTTCCTCAGAACTTCATGAGACACAGCTGGTTGTATTACTCTACAGGTGATGACAGTGCAGGTTTTCTATTTGCACCTTATAGATAAGGTAATGTTTTATAAAATAAAACCAGGTAGAATATTTAAAAAGACTTTTTAATATTTTTTCTTATGCAGATCCAACCCAGGTGTCCAAAACATGTTAATTTGGAAATATGTAAGAAATTTATCAGAGTATTGCCAAGTTAGAGGTTATAAGAAGCTGAAATAAGCCCACATATTTTTGCACTTATATTTAACCACCAAATTTTAAGCAAAAACCTGATAGAATCAATCTGTTGCATTCTCTTACATAGCCAATGGAGAAGAATTAGCAACTCTAAGATTTGATGCAGAACTATCCTTTGAAAGACTCCTGCCCCTGTTTGGCATAACAAATCTCTTACAGCAGCTTTTCTGATGCAGATAAATTGGTGAGACCAGTTTGGAGCAAAGATGGCAAGTAACGTATTAAAAAATAGTTTTATTACTTTTAAGGTTACTGTGAAGCACAATTGTCAGATCAACAGATGATAGAACATAGACAGATGGTGAGAACATGAAGTAGTAAGTATTCTTTGGCTAAATATTTGTGCGTTTATTCCTATACTTTGATGAGGATAGACAGTGGTACTATTAATATGCTAACTCTGGAAGACTTAAGACATCAAAAATATTTTGTACTACAATGAAAATAGACACATCATCCAAAATGTAAATTTACTTTAAGAATGAAACTCCAAATTACGAAGTTATGCAGTAGACTGTTCTTGTCAAAAACTTGTAACACCCTTTCATATTAAACATTTGTAGCTGTTAAATATATCATCTATCTGCTAGCTATGAATAGGGTCACAACATGTGGTAACTTACTCAGACTTTCCTGTCAAAAATCCAAAGATGACAAAAGTTATAAGATAAATCAAAAGATGCTAAATACCAGAAAACAAGATACTGCTTTTTTCTGACTGGAGTCTTATGAACTGGCTGAGCAGGCCATATCAAGCACATGTGAGGTACAGATTGAATTATAAGGAAATGTAGTTCTGTTATCCACAAAAGCTTTATGAAATGTTTATTCTGGGACATATAATATAAAGTAAATTGTCTCCTTAGGAGTTTTAGAAATGGAATGTGCTCTAAAACCCCTATAATCAAGGATAAAAATGCCGTGATGAAGTTATACAATTTTTTAAAACTTTAATCCATTACAGTACTGTTTTGATGCCTTAGGCTATCTTGCATTGTGCTTAAGCCACTTCTTTTTAATTGGTTAGAGTTGTTGATGTCATTTTCTAAATGGCAGGATCTAGGAATAAATACTGCTCTTGTTTCACTGTTTTTCTTCATGATAATGGGCAGACATTAATCATGACTGTTACTTATATTCAGCAACATCTGCTTTCATTTTTATTCCTTGCAGGGAAATAAATCCAATATTTAGATTGTTGTACTTCTCTTGTGATTACTATTTGCTCTGGGGACCAGAAGAGGAGTTTGTCATTTCCTTTCTAGTTAGTGTTCACTATTATCTGCCATTAAGGTCTTTCTGTTATAATATTTGCAGGTAGAAATGAAATGTCAGATGGGTTTTTTCTTTTTTTGTTCTTTAGTTTCTGCAGCTTGGTATGTTACGAAACATTTGTAAAGGTTCCTGTGCTTTGTATCTGCTCCCGTGACCTGTAAAAGTCAATAAAGTTCTCTACAGAAAATTAAATCACAAATAATTTTATTAAAGTAATTATTGTATTCGAGAGGAAATTCTGAGCAAGTCTGACTGTCTGCTTGCTCATGAACGCCATAACTTTGGTGAGAAAAACTCCATGAATTAGTTTCAGGCATCTAAAACTTAAATGTGTAGGTTTGACCCAGTCACTCTAGATGTCTTTGTAGTCAATCAGAAGAAGGAACCACCACAGAACCTCCTCTCATTTAAGAAATGTGAGTCCACTGCCTACAGAGCCTTCAGGGGCTATAAAGCTAGGTTAGATCTATAACTTGTAGGCATCTAAGTCAGGTCCAATTCTGTTTTATTCATGTTGTTAAATTATTTTTTTCACCTATAAGCAGTGACTATGAAACATGAAGGTAGGATTCTGTCAATTAGGTATCCCCCACGGAGTTCAGCCATTCTTCCAGCAGTGTATGGGTCTCTAATAAATACTGTGTGATTTCAGCAGAGCAGAATGGTCACAGTAGGACACCTGAGATGGTGGTACATGCCATCCAGCCTATTATATGGCATCTTCCCATGTAGGTATGAAGTGATCATCTGGATTACTAATGGTGTAAAAGAAAACGTGTTGGGTAACTTCTTTTTCTGAGAGACTTTAATTATGACAGTTATCGTTTTGATCAACAGGTTCTTTCTCTAAGATGTCTTTTAAACTGCAAAAATATTCCTAGAAGACTAGAGATCTTAACCCACAGCCATTATCACACAGTTTCAGGAACAGCAGCTGCCAGGAACTAAAGATCATCTTATTTGCTGTAAGCATTTGTTATAACTGTTCATTCAATGTTTTTGTTGCTGATTGAAGTTAGGGAAGTCAGAGCTGAATAACAAAATATTTTCCCACTTTGTCTGTGTGTGTACAAAAACATTGTTTTCCTTATGGAATTTATGGCAGACGCTGTGCTGAGCTGTGGATTTCACCACTGCAGGGTAAAGCAGGCTGAACAATCATCTGACCAGTAGACTGTTGCACACATACTGTCACCACCACAAGTTAAATAAAAAAGGTCAAAAAATGACTTGATAGACTGGATGGGATATATGGAAGTGTCTAGCATTTCCTTACAAAATTAGATGCCGTAGAATTTCAGAAAATAATATAGTTAAGAGAAATTGATTAGAGTATAGTAAATATTTAGGTCAAATGTGCTGAACTTTTACAGAAGTGCTCCTCTATAGGAATTAAATTGGCTCCCATTCACTGTAATTTTAATTTCTGGGACTGATTAGTGAATACAGTGCAAAGAAGTAAATTCATTCCCAGAACTGACTTCTTTGTTAGTGTTTTGGTTCAAAACAAGTGTGGTTTTGAAGTGAATCTTCCAATTGTCACCGTTTGCCATTTATTGATTAAATTTACTGAATAATTTTGCTCCCCACAAAGTAGATTTCTGTGAGGGGAAGATAAATCAGAAGCCACCTTTTATGAGGGAACTAACAGGCTTTAGCTTCTTGTTGGAAAACAAAGCTCTGAACCTTCAGACAGCTTTGTATTACATTTGTGGTGGGGAAGTTCAGTAAATGGGATCAGACTAAGTCTAGTCAGGAATAAAAGCTTTGAACCTCACCTGGTGTACATGGAATGTCCCCAGTACGGATTACTTTCATCTGCTGCTTCTTCTCTATTCTCTCTGAATGCCTTGATAGTACAGATAGAGCCAGTGAGAACCAGTCACCTGACACTGAATGTGATTTAACTTATGTGTGCTTTTGTTAATTTGTTTGAACTGCTCTAAGTTGTGGTTGGTTATTTTGTTTGGGTTTTTTTGTTTGGTTGGTTTTGTTTGGTTTGGCTTGGGTTTTTTTGGTTTGGCTTGGGTTTTTTTGTTTCTGCTCTGTAGCTTTCTGATTTATCTCTGAGCTGAGATTCAGTTGGTTAAGCTAATTTTCTAGTGCTTTTTTAGATACGCTTCCCTCTGAGTCCTCTGACAGAACATCTCCCATATTGCTTCCCACAGGGAGTGAGGCGTATTGATTAGCCCCATACAGCCCCTGAAAATACCTTACATATGGGTAATCGAACCGAGCTCAGTCAGTCCTTTAAATGTTATTTACACACAGACTATTTGAGCAATTTGATAAGAAGTGCATATTTCTGTGTGATGCCTAGATCATCAACAATTCTCAGTCCCAAAATCAAGTAGTACATTTTCAAGTGTCAGAGAATAAAATTAGTCTCAAAGAGAAACAATTCCCAGTTTCATTCTGTTAGCCTTTTCTACCTGACGAGTTCAATATTCCTGGCACAACACTACTACTGCACTACTGTATTTTGTCTTTTTTTTTTTTATCTTGTTTCTATTACTGGATTGTTGAAGATTACATAGAAGGGTCAGTACATAAGAGAAAAGGAAATCTTTCTGATGCCATATGAAATTTTATTTATCTCAAATCTCGGATTTTTCTGTTTAGGAGCAGAGATTACAGAACCATAGCCATCAAGATGCTAATGGTTTTTCCATGTGACAATTCATGCCATAGTAAACAAAATAGGTTATGTAGTCAAATGATAGCATTTTTTATCTTGATAATAAAATTGCTTTGAGAAAGTGTTATGCCCTGGGCTGTGCTTGATAGATTAGCCATTCAGCACTTTAGGTCTTTGTTCATCTATTGTTGACCAAGAAAATTAAAATAAGATGGGCCATGCTTTTTATGGCACTGAGAAGGAAGGCAACAGTTTATTTGCTTTTGCATGTACAAGAGGTTAAATTTCTCAAAAAAATTACTTACTGCATAGTATCATGAGCCACATTTATGAACTTAAGGATGTAACTGAGCATTTATACAGGCATTTAGCAAAGCATTTAGTAGTCAAAAAAGCCATGTAATGTGAATTTAACCACTTAAATTCAGAACAGTGGCTAAACAAAATGGTGCTGTGTATTGTCTCATTTGTGCAATAGTGGAAATCAACCTATTACATCCATACATATTCAGTGTGTTTATCTGCATCTCTCTTTGTCGTGCCATGATTTATGTTGAACAGAGAGTTTGACTAGAGTGAAGGTCACCTCAATTTTAAAGAAGCATCCATAGAAAAATGAAAAGAATTGTGAACTGCAAATATATTCTTCGCAATGACCATAAAGGGAAATTAAAGTAGAACACTTATGAATGTCTAAAGTTCCAGCATCTGAAGTTGAGTAGAATGTGAAGTTCTTGTCACTGATCTGTTTTATTAATAATTTGTTTTTAGTGGAAAGAAGTGTCCAGATATGTTGGTAACATCCCACTCCCAGCTGACAGTGATAACTGCAAGACAACAAAATCATCTTCCTTTCTTCAGCATATTTTTCCAGTGACCTGGAATTTTATATTCCTTTCTGCATAGGGTCTCTGTTTCAACCAGAGAGCTAAAAAAAATTCATCTGTAATAGTCCACATTCCAAGCTTTTTTTTAGCCTGAGGAAGCAACACAATGCTTTTAATTGAATTGTATGTACTGTGAATGAGAGTACAAACACCAGTAACAATAGTTCTGTTATTACATACTGGAATACCTGTTTTTTGCAAACCAAGTGGCCAAAAATAAAAGCTAGCAGGCAGTGCAGAATACCTAGAAAGCTTTCAGTGAGTCGGTAGAGCAAAAGCTGCATGGTAGTAACACAACTTCATGTGTCCCAGAAAACTTTATCAGAAAATTTAAGCACTAAAGCTGCAGAATAGGTTTGGAGATGTTTTTATGAATTATAGCTTGAACTTATTTCTAACTCTCACTTAATTTGGATTAGGTTTTCAAAGACTCTGTCAGATTTCCTATGTAACTTTTTCTTTTGTGTCTCAAAACTCAACATTGTAACATAAAATGTCTTTCATTCTATGATCAAGAAAGAATGTGGAGAGTTGATTTCACTGTAGAAAAGTATTTATATCATATGTAAATTAGAAAAAAGTCACTGGTTCAATTCAGAATATTCCTATGTGATTTTTTTCCTTTGTTTCTGTAGTCAAGTAAGTTTATCAAAACACAATTCAAATGAGGATAGCAAAACATTTTTAAGCTTGAAAATGGATGTGAGAAGACCTTAGATGGAAATATTGAGCTGAGCAGGTTTCTGCCTCCTTAGATAGGAAACCTAAATGATTATTGAGGCAGACATTCTCAGATCTTGGTCAGGGTAGACTTGTTCAGCAGTATAGGTGTGTGATCAGCTGACTATTTTCTATATTTGACTATATGCAAAAAGAACTTTTAAGAATAACATGTATTTGAAGTTCTTAGTTCCAATATTCAGAAACTGTAGGACTGAAACATACCTCCAGAAGTTGTGTTATCTATCTCTGTACATCAGGGTCAACTGAACTATACAGTATAATTTGCAACAGATTTTTGTTTTTCTGGAGTCTGTTCAGGCAGTCTGCTCTGTGCTTCGCAATCCTTGTTACAAAGTCTTTCCCAATGCTTCCTCTGAAACTTCCTTTCTGCACTTTAAGCCAATTGCAGATTTTTCTATATACATTGAGCGTAGAATTAGTCTTTTCATTTTGTGTCCAACCTTGTTTATACATAAAAGCTATTATCAGATTATGTGATAACATAATTTTGTCATTTGTATATTTATTAATTGCATATTTATGAAAATGTGGAGGAGTTCTTGAGAGGTTTTTGCAGAACTCATTAAAAACAATTGGGAAGTGTGGAAATGCTTGATAAGAAAAACTGTTTTATGAAAGTTTCCGTTAAAATTCTGATTCAGCTGGTTAAATGATATGAATGACCTGAGAGAAGCAATGTAGAAATCAGATATTTATTTATCTGCTCTGTGAACTATACTGTTATATTGACATAGATATATTTCAGGTACTGTAGAGAAGCTCTAGAATGCTCCTGATTTTTTGTTGCATTAATTATGTCCAATTCTGGCATGTTTCTATTACATCAATTACAGAGAATTCAGTAATCTATACGTATGTATCAGTAAAGAATTTCAACTGAAAACTTACAGGTTTTACTCTACATTGTGCAAAATTACTCTCATTCCCTACTAAATGGGAATGAGAGATTAATTTTGAGTGCTAAAAAGATTTTTTTTTCCCTACAATTCCAATATGTTAACAGTAGCATGCTAACTTTGATATTTACAATACAGTAATACAATTTCCCCAAATATCTGCTTATATACCTTAGAACAATTTGCTAAGTTTTGGCTCTGACCACAGTAGGCTTTCTAAAAGGTGCCTCTGAGCTCCTGCCAATAGAGAGCAAAAGGTAGACTTACTGATTAACCTTCTTCAACCCCATGTGTGTATGGATGATTCTCTTTTCTCACATTGTAATTGTTTTCTTGGGTACTGTTCATTAATTATGAACAAAGAAAGAATGATGTTCGCATACCATGTAGTGCTATTGCTACAGAATAGCTCTGCATGCAAAAATCAAAATCAATGATAAAAGCCTGAAGTTGCCTGTATGTGGTGTTACTGGAATTGTCTGCTGTTTTCCTATCTTTTCCTTACCACTTTTCTTACAGAAACTAAATATCTTCCCGTGACGCCGTCCTAACAAACCTCATGAAAAGGAAGCTCCATGTACCTATTCACATGCACAGTAGGTTATTAACTTTCACTAAGGGAGAAGAGAAATGCTTACCGTGGTTTAGTCTAAATGGGTAATAAGAAAACCTGCAGGAATCTGTATGTTACTGTGCGAAACTACAGTAAACGAGTTTTGATCCTGTATTAACCTCTATGATTGCATCTCTGTCTGCTTCCTCATCTTAGTGAACTGGCTTGAACCTTTGTACCGTTCCCTGACCAAAACTGAAGTGCAGAAACAAGCTAGAACAGCAGCATGGCACACTCAAACTTTAAAGCTGTAGAAGTTTAGTATAAATAACTTTCCCAGAGCTCAACAATTTTAATAGCAACAATATACATGGACATATGATTTATACAAACAGAATAATAAGTGGTTTCCATATTATTTTTATTAAAACCCCCACTTCTATGAAGTTGTATATAATAAGAAAGTCTGATACAATAGAATCTTTAATAATTTCATAATTTATTTCAATGTAATTTTTAAAAATAAAATTATTATATCTTGCATTCCTTTTTTGATCTTTAATTTTTACTAGTTAATAGGAAATTATGAGGTTGAAAACACAAACCAAATGGGAAGGGAAGAAAACAAGATTGCATTATGCACAAATGGTAACAGTGAAGAAATTTTGGATAAACTTTAGATCTCAAAGATGAATTTGTAGTATCTCTTTCTTTGTTTTTAAGAACATGGTCAGAGAGGGAAAGTACAATTTTTCTTTTGGTGGCAGGGTAATGAGATTTTGTGAAAAGTAGTGTGAAACACATCCAAGATAAAGGAGATAGATAATAAAAAGTCTGACAAACTTTAGAAAGCAAAAGAAAGATTTCACTTCTTTTACACAGAACTAAACTATCTTATTTAATTTAACATGTTTATTTCCATTTCAGTAAACTTGAGATTGCATTTCACAGCATCGCAGAATAGCTGAGGATAGAAGGCAGCTCTTGAAATTGCCTAGTCCAAAACTCCTGCTCAGAGTCGGCTACAGCACAGTAGCACAACCACATCCAGTCAGATTTTGAATATCTCCCCACATGGGGACTCCACAATTTCTCTGTTCCAGTGTGCAACCACCCTAGCACTCAAAAAAGTGTTTCCTTGTGTTCAGGTGGAAATTCATGTGTGTTAATTTTGACCTGTTACCTCTTGTCCTGTCACTGTACGTAACTGAAAAGAGTCTGGCTCCACTTTCTTTATGCTCTCCTATTAAGTGTTAGCACACGTGAATAAGATCCCCCTGAGCCTTTTCTTCTCCAAATTTAGCAGTTTTACTTTTCTCAGCATCTCTTCATATGAAAGATGCTCCAGACCCTTAACCATCTTCATGGCCTTGTGCTGGACTTGCTCTCCAGTATGTCCTTGTCTCTTTTATGCTTACAGCTGGACCCAGTACTCCACATGTGGCCTCACCAGAACAGAGAAGGGAGCAAGGATCATCTCCCTGCTGGCAGAATTTCTCGTAGTGCAGCCTAGGAGGCTGTTGGACTTCTTGGCAGTGAGGGCATGTTGCTTGAACCTGGTCAGCTCATTGTCCACCAGGGCTCCCAGGCCCTCCTGTACAAAGTTCCTTTTCAGCTGATCTGGCCCCCAGCATCAAATAATGCATAGGATTATTTTTGCCAAGATGTAAAATTTATTACTTTAGTAAATTTCATGAGGTTCCTGCATACCCAGTTCTCCAGGTGCCTACTAAGCTGCTCTGTCACTCTCTCCTCAACAGGACAGGGGGAGAAAAACATGACAAAAAGCTCGTGGATTGAGATAAGGACAAGGAGATCACTCTCCAATTATTGTTATCAGCAAAACAGACTCAACATTTGGAATATTACTTTAATTTATTGCCAATCAAAGACAGCAGGTCCTCTCTGCAAAGCTACTTTTTAACCAGTTGGGCCCTGGGGTGAACTGGTGCAGGACTTGGTAGTTCCCTTCGTAAGATTCTAATCTCCCCAATTCTCCATCCTGTTGTGGTCTGTCCAAATGAATATGATGATAGGCTACATCAGAGGAAGTTATCTGTGGAGACCCAGTTTGAACGAACTTGAAACGAATATGGAGTAAATGTCTGAGAGCTAAAAATTAGATATAAGGGAATGAAATAACTTTGGAGTAAGAAGTCCCTCTGAATTGCATTACAGAAAGGCATTTTGGCAAAAAATAGTTTGAAAAGGTAGCAAAATACAGTGGCAAATTACAGTGGCAAAAGGTCAGTATTATATAGTCGATAAATAGTAAATGTGTGGTAAGCAAGTACAAGGAACATAAGGCCCAAAGACTCATCAGGCATTGTTAGTTTACCAAAATATGATATGGAATTTTTTTGTCTTATATAGTCAAGTCTCTCCTAATAACTTTTTTCCAGGAGTTCCAAAAAAAGAGTGACTCTGCATTGCAAATTATACCTACACAGTAGATTTGTCACTAGTTATTCTGTAAATGCACAGAGAAATTCTTAACTGAATGCACAGAGTGTGATTTCATGCATATTTTTTCTTCTCTCAGCCAGAAAAGCTTCTAAATTGAACTCAAAACTGAGAGAAATTTTAAGATGCTTCAGGGATGTTTGGGATTCTAAGCCTGTGGAAAAAAATACAATAAAAATAAGTTTAAAGAGACAGACATCAGTAACCCTGAGCAGCATAGGAAAGGTGAAGTTCTTTAGTTGGGCATTTCTGAAGGAATGTAGCAGTATGATGGGATAAGTGTAATGACTTCATTTGTTTTTTTTAATAATACCCTTGCTGCCTAAGACTTTATTGGTCAATAACAGAGAAACAAAAGCTATGACGTGACAATAGCATGGTTGAAACACAGTTCCAAATAGTAAAGTTTAAATATAGCTGTCAATATATGAACTAGCAGTGAGCTGAATAGCTCTCCAGACCCTTCTAACTATATTGACTAGGTGCCCACTGGTTTCGCTGACAGCTTAGAATTTTGAGGTTTTTTCCTCCACATGTGTTTTATACACACAAATACAATAAAGAAAAAATGTGTCAGCTGAGGTTGGGGGTTAAATGGTCAGTGGAAGGATGGTGGAAAGAGCTTTGAGATCATGCGGTGTTATAACAGCTGTGTTATACAGTCAAAAAAAGTTTTGCAGATCTGTCTCGTGAGACGGATCGTTTGACTGATTCCTTTCTACTAAGAATTATTTTGTCTGTTTTCCTTAAAGAAATATTTTTTCTTATGTCTGAGGATGTATCGGTAGAGTCTACAAATGCAGCTCTGCCCTCAGCAACTGAACAGTTTCTCAAGCAGTGCACCATCAAGGTGATGTAAACTGACAGTACTTACATGCAGGTGTCATTGTCTAGCATGCCTGTTGACAAAAAATGTGGCTTGACAGATCTTATTGTTCTCTTTCACCTCCCCATGCAGCATTCCTTTTCTTAAAAGGAAATGTTGAGGGATTATTTGTTTAGTATGTAAAAAGTTCACGATGGCCTCCTATATGCCTGTAGATCCTTATGATTTCTACACATATACTCGTCTGGTCTCCCTAGATTCCCTAAATATTTTCCATTCTTTCTTTAACTTTCTCTATGAGGCAGTTGGATTTTTTTCTTTTCTTTTTTTTTGTCTGATACAATTTCTAGATGATGAAATGAAGGATTCAGGAACATGCTGCATTTCTGAAGTAGATGACTGATAATCTCTGGCAAACTGAGAATTTATGAATAAAATATTGCAAATATTTCAATTCTCAATAAATAGAAATCAGAAGCCTGACAAAATTGCGGTTCTAGTAAGAGTCAGAAATGATATGTAAGGCTCGAATAGTTCAGAAGTATGTTTTGTTTTGTTGCCATATTTCAAATTTACCAATTCAATCTATATGCGCTGTATCAACAGGTGATCAACAGTAGCAACTGCTGGATAAGGTGTCCCTGGTATTATACAAAGCAACTAATTCTGCTGCCTCTGGTAAGCAAATTAGGGACCTACAACAATGAAAAAAAGTATTTCTGTATACTAGCAGTGAAGTTCACAATAGTAAAGCACAATGGTTGTATACGAAGCGCAAGAGAGGGAAACAGTTTAAGAGAAGAATGATTCACTGGGTGTAGCATGAATTTAATATTTGGGTGACTAGTCTTTAAATCTGTACTCTCTTTTTTTAATACATTGCATGAAACTCTCCTGCAGAGTAGCCTAATATGGGAAACAAAAAAGTGTTTCATACTGATATGAAAACAGTAGGAAAACCTGCAAACAGAACTTGAACATATGGAGATGATGTACAGACATCCAGGGAGCATGAAACAGTACTGACAGAAGAACACTACAAAGTAATCCAGTTTATGCCTAAGGTTCTTTTATTCTTGAGCATGAAGAGCACAGTAAAAAGAGCAACATACCCTATGTGCACTTTAGATGTAAAAATGATGAAATATAGGTTGTGGTGAGTTGGTGAAGAAAGGCAGAAATGGACTGCATTCATGCAATTGATGTTTTGACAATAATGTGACAAGAACCAGTGGAGAAGTAGAACCTGGGCTGTCAGTGACATTAACTATGCAAAGCTGAATTTCCTAAATATTATGTGACAAGTTCACAGCAACATAACAAAATGTAGCAGACAAGTAGACACCATCAGAGACCTAATGGTTAAGACTGATATAGCATGGCTGTTCAGTGATGCACATTTTGGTCATTTCAAATGTAGCCAAAGCAAAGATCTGTGACACCAATTACCACACATGTCAGTGATAACCATATGGCATCAATTCCATCTTACATTGTACTCACAGCTGATTTGCAATATAAATGATAGAAATTTTAAAGATGGAGTGCTGTATGATGACAGGATGGTGTAAAGATGGAGCCAGACATGACAATAGGTCAAGACACATAAAATAATCAGACATTCTGATTAAATATAAGAAAAAAAAATACCATGAAAGTAGTTAAAAACTGGAACAAATTATCCAGGGAGGTTGTGGTCTGTTTGTTCTTGGAAGTACTCAGGATTTGACTGGATACAGCCTTGGTCAACCTCATCCAATTATATCTGTTTTGAGCAGGATTTAGAATATATGTTTTCTGGGTGTCCCTCCTGATCTAAATTATCTATTTTTAATTTCTCTGTGGCAGTGCTGTGATGATCAAAGGACTTAATAAACAAGCTTTATAGAAACAGACATCTCTTGGCAGGAGGCGAAGTATACAAGCTTTAGGGAATGTGAAATACTTGTGTAGAGCTTGTTTTTTATACACATTTTGCATGACACATCAGTATTTTTTGTTAGTTTTACTGGTTAGATATTCGTGTTTCATGTTCGTCAACTCTCCATTTTCCAATGATATATTACCAAGGTGGTGGATTAACCAGGCTTCAGCATGTCTGGAAGAAAAAGAAGTGCATGGAACAATTTTAATGTTTCTCTCCTTAGGTTTTCTCTTCATGCTTGACAATGTTTATAAAGATGAATGCACTATGTATAGTTCAGAATTTACATACACAATCATTTTGATTTACAAGTTTATCTCTTTCCATCCTTCTCTGTTTTAACCCCCAAAATCAAGACCTGTCTATAAAAGATAAAATATAGTATTTAATAAAAATCCTAAGATAGATGCATTGATAGTAGCAAGAAATCGGAGTAAAACAAAAGAATTTTTACAAGTAACAGTCCTAATATTTCCTTCCCTTTAAAGTAGTGGGGATAGAAAGGGAGAAAGCAGAACAGAGTGACAAACAGTGATTATAAAAATAAACACACATCACTGTAAGATGCACTTTACTTTGACGATTGTGAAGGAATAATCACTTTACTGCCTCTGTTTTCATGACCTTTGTCCTCATATTAGCTCTCATCTTGCCAGGCTTGGACATCTTTTTCAAATAAAAACCTGAGGGAAGTGCAGCCCATGTTAGGAGCCCACGCTGGAGCAGGTTTTCTGGCAGGACCTGTGACCCCTGGGGGACCCAGGTTGGAGCACTCTGTTACTGAAGGACATTACCCCATGGAAAATATACATGCTGGAGCAGTTCTTGAAGGACTGTATCCTGTTGGAGGGACCCCGTGCTGGAGCAGGGGCGTAGCATGAAGAGGAAGGAGCAGCAGAGTGGTTTGAACTGACTGTAACTCCCATGCCCCATCCCCCAGTGCCAGTTAAGGGAAGAAAGTAGAAGAAATGGGAGTGAAGTTGAGCCTGGGAAGAAGGGTGGGGGGAAGGTATTTTTAGATTTGATTTTATTTCTTGCCATCTTACTCCATTATTAAATGGCAAAAAATCAAATTGATCTCCACTAAGTCGAGTCTGTTTTGCCCATGACAGTAATTGGTAAGTAATCTCCCTGTCCCTATCTCAACCTGTGACCTTTTTGTCTTATTTTCTCCCCTTGTTCTGCTGAGGAGGGAGAGAGCAGCTTGGTGGGCACCTGGCAGCCAGTGGGGCTGCTCTGTTTATGGTAGCAGATACCATCTGATCAACATCACTGTTCTGTCCAGCACTAGAGACTGTGTGGTTATTTGTTGTCATTCATTTTAAACTTCCCTGCCTTGCAAATTGTGGAAAATGAAGAAGAGTGGCCTTGGATTGGCTGTTCAAGTCTGCTCAGTTTTAAATCATAGGTTTTACTCTAAAAGGAAGCATATTTTCAGTAACATTTGATGCAGCACAGAGCTATCTGGTCTCCAATAAGTGAAAATTCTCTCTCAAACTAGTAAGTTTTATTTAAATGTTCATAATATACTGAACTGTGGTACCTCAATGCTTAAAGGTCTTTGTGAAAATTAATGAATATTAAATATGGTTAATGTGAAAAAGAAGGACATGAAACTTCAACATTTATTTAAATGAAACATTTTTTAAGGGACATCAGTGGAGAGAGAGAGAGAAGAATTTAGCAAAAGTTACTTTCCTGTTCCTGGCCACTACAGGGAAACATATTGTCACTATTTACCAACACCCCTACCCCAAAATCCCCAGAAAATTACTTATTTTATATTGCCTATAAAACTACCTAAAAAGAAAAGTATAAAATCCTAGTTTCCAGATGCTTTACACAAAGTAAAAATCCTAGTATCTATCAATAGTTTATTTTTGAAGAACAAGAAGTTCACTTTTGAATTTGCTCTTAATAATCCAACATAAAATGAAATATTAATGAATAATTATTTGCTAAATCTTTTGTTTTCTCATTATTGATATTTTAAAAACTAATTAGATTATTTTTATCTTTTTTTTTCTTTAATAAGTAAAAATTAACAAAATTAATGTAATTTTAAAACTAGCTTTTGACCACATGGCATGAAGGAATCAATCATCATTTCATTTCCAAATATGTCTCTGTTCACCAAATCAAGTGAAAAACAGCATTACCCTTTGTAACTGCTGGTAAAGAAGGTTTTCTATATCTAGATTTCTATAAAGCTTTTTCTTCTGCTATTGTTTTTCTTCATGTCTAGTAAGGATAACAAACATCACTATGAAAACACAGATTCTGGCAGTACTTGTCTTTAATAATCTAAACAAATTGCTGTCCACTCCCAGCTCTACTGTAGGGTCTTTTCAGCAGTATTTTACTGGGAGCTATTAGACCTCTTTTGGTGTCAAAGGTGATTGTGATCCAAACCAGTTTACACTTCTTCATGTTATTTCTTTCTTCTTTTTATACATTTTTTCTTTTCTTGACATATTGTCTCAGCATCTACAATGTTTCTTTGTTTTCTGGTCATATTCAAATTGCTATCTGTATTGCATTAAACCTCTGTGACTGTGTTTTTTTTAATGTCTATACAAACAATTCAAATACTGAACTTTCATAAAATTTAAGATAATAAACATAACCTTTAACAATGCCAGTAATCTTGAGTGTTGTTCTCATTTTCTTGTTTTTTCACTACCAGTGATTGATCTAATTTCCTATTACTAATCTCTCTTTTAACTTATTATCAGGAGTTTTTTTATTTGTTTGTTTGGGGCTGGTTTGTTTGTTTGTTTTACATTGTAAGAAGGCATAACATTTATAGCAGTTCTGACAGCTCTTCTAGATGACTGATATAAAATCAGAGGTCTCCAGTCAAGAGTCTTTTCCCATTACTGCTCTCCAAAAGCTTTGTCTTACTGTTCTTACTTTCCTTAAGAAAACAGTTTTCAGACTTTGTAGATCACTTACCTTCCATTTCAGTAGCAGTTCTATCCCTTTTCTACCTCTATTCCTCTAATGGCCCCCTTTCCCCTCCAGAAGTCTCCTACATGACCACTGACTGATCATTCTCAGTTCCCTCATTCTGAACTTCACCATTTTTTAACTGGATGAGTCTTTTTTGCTTTGGTTTGGTTTGGTTTCCCTGCACACTTAGTTTTTCTGAACTTCAACACACCTGCTGTAAGCTCAGTTAAGCTCAGCTGTCTTGGCCATGAGTAGCAATGGTGGCAGCTACTCAGCTTCAGTAGAGACTTTCCGCATCACTTTATTGTCTTATTGTTTGTGCTTCTCTTGCATACCTCAGAAGACACTAAACTGCAGGCTTCCCCAAGGCTTTCCATTTGCTAACAAACTGCTTTCTTTCCCTACCTGCACAGAAGTCTTGGGTGGCAGTAACTTCTTGCAACCTTTGTTACTGACTGCTTTGGTACTCTGGAAAAGAGCTTACACAGTCCTACACATTATTTGCTGCAATTCATAACCATAACTTAGCCATTTTACAGAGGAAGAAGAAAAGATAGGAAAACATCTTGCCTAGTCAGTTGACCACCACAGAGTTCATGACAGTTCCAATCTTTTCTAGTGTCGGGAAAAGTCCTACTAATGCTTTTTTCTAAGGAGCATCTGATAGTCTAGGCCTGCATCTTCCTTTTCTGGTACAAAAGTGGAGTTTATCTATCATTTTTCTTTCAGTTTGCAGATCATTCTTCTTTTTTTTTTCTGGTTTCTTACATATCATCTTTATTCTGTCTTAGATGCCACACTGTCTCTCTTTTCTTTGTCTTCAAACTGATTAACCTTCTATTGCTTCTAAAGTCTCAGTACTGTCTCTTGACTCCTTCATTGTGCGTGAATTTTGAGTAACAGTTTTAAAGTGTTGCCACCTTGTGAAAATGCATACTCAGATTTAACTTTCTTGCTAATGACCAACATTATTCAGTTTGGTTCCAGTGAATATTTGTATGCCTCACACTGATTGATGTTTTCACGACAAGATTAGTGATGGATTAGAGGTAATTGGGACAGATGGACTTCTTCAGCATGTATCTTCACTTCACATATGGTCTGAATTAAGATTATGAAAAAAATATACTGCCATTTATATTGAAAAAATACCCTTAAAATAATTTTTAAAAAAGAGAAATGGTTTTACAGATTCATAGAATGGAATGTGAATGAGTAATCCAGATTTTTCTCTAATGTCTTATCAGAATACTCATTCCAGTAATGTCATAGTGAAATATTTATTTAGCTTTATCTAAACATGAATGCTCCTCACTTTTGCTACCTATTCAGTACAGAATAATTTCATCATTATATTAAAAAGCAAAATAAAATTATGTTAAGATTGCTAAATTAACTACTAAAATTAGAAAATACTTGTTGGTACGATCTTCAAGTAAAAGACTGCATATCTGTCAAATATGTATCAACAAAGTGCTGATGCTAGGGAACTTTCTACCAAATGCCAAGCTCCATGTCCCAGTGAGTGAGATTCTAGATTTGCTTAATTAAATAGTTGTATTTACAGAAATAAACCATATTTTTATAATTATGTGTGGAATAACCACAGAAAAGGGGAAAAAAACCCAGATACAAACCCCAAAACCTCAATCATTTAAGATAACCAAAGAAAGACTTCTAATTGAAAGACAACATTAGCCATTGGCAGCATATCAAGTTAAGTATAGTCATTGCTGACTCCAGTGGTTCTTATTTCTGTATGACACAGCACAGGCTGTGGTTTTTGTTTTGTTGTTTGGGTTTTTTTTTAATTTGACTTTAAAAAAAAAGACAAATCAATGCACCAAATTGGTTTAAGATTTAAATAAAAATAGATTACATGCATGAAGAAGTTTGCATAGTTAACATGGTAGATCTGTCCCATATCTAAAGTATAGCACCTATAAACTGACCAACACTACAGGTGGTTTAATTATAGAAGTTACAAAAGTAAAATATTCTAGCAACATACACTTTTTATATGCAAATATTACAGAATATAATTCTTGTCTGGCCTGAAACTTAGTATTCTTACCCCTATTTTTGCTTTGAATGTCAGCCCAGACAGTTGACCGTTACCATAAGCTCATGTGATGCGTGGGTATTCGGTCTTTGACAGGCTCATGGCTAACAGGCTGTATTTAGTGGCTCAAACAGGTGAATCTAGGTATTGTTTCAGATATCTTAGGGTATTTCACCTTAACCTCCACTTATCAGTCCAGAAGGATATGGTCCCCAGCTGTGTCATGTCTTCCAGCTTTGATGTTAGATATTCCAGGACACCTTAAAGCATAATAGAAATCTATATTTAGATGAATAAATCAAGGCGAGGGAGTTCTTTCAAAGGCCAGCACCTACACCCACTATTCTCCTTTTTTGCTGGCTGCTTCATCTCTTGTGAAACCCTTTCTTTCAAACCTTGATGAAATTGCCTAAATATGAAGAGTTTTGCTGGTTTTGGCTAGGCTACAGTGTCATGGTTTGAAACCAGGACATAGAGTTAATTCTTTTTCATAGTAGCTAGTATGGGGCAATGTTTTGGATTTGTGCTGAAAACAGTATTGGTAATACAGGGTTGTTACAGTGATTGCTGAGCAGCACTTACACAGAGTTGAGGCCTTTCATTTTAGTTAAAACTGGAGTTCTGCTTCTCATGCTGCCCCAACAACAAGTAGGCTAGAGATGTACAAGAAATTTGGAGGGGGCAGAGCTGGGATGGCTGACCACAACCAACCGAAAGGATATTCCATGAATCTGACAGTTATGCTAAGGACCTATATAAGATGATACAGAGCAGCAACAGTGGAATGTGGGATATCTCACACAAACAGAAGACTTAATTGTAGGCAGGTTTATTAAATTCTAGCTGCATAGACTTTTTTCTATGCTACAAATGCAGCCTGGGCTTTGATGCAGTTGCCTAATAGAGGATTCTAGTGTCATTTGAAATATCTTAGGATAGTCCGTATATTTTGAGCTACTCTTCTAGAAAGGTACAGTTACCTCATAAATCAAATATTGTATGTCACCCTCATGGATGTCTCAAATACCCTAGGGTGTTTCAAATAACACTAGATGGGGGGATAAGGGTAAATGAATTGAGCCATTAGGGACTGAGCTTTGAAATCTTTTACGGAACAGCTATATAGAAGTTAGGTGCTAAAATCCTAATTCTCAAGCTCCTGTAACAATCTAACCTATTGCAACTTAGAGCTACTTTTTTATCATATAGCGTAATCCTAGTAAAATTATGTTTGCTCTATTCAAGTCCACTGCACTTAAAGCAATATTTGTTTTCTGTTTGTAACTCTTATCTAACTATTGACATTAATACCAGCATCGATACAGAATCTTTATTGTGGTAAATAAAGGTAATTTGTGGTAAATAAAAGTAAATTAGGTAAATTATTATTATGCAAAACCTTTAAATAATTCAAATAAAATAAATACATGATAATAAAAATATAAGTCCTGTCAAATATTTGTAGAAGTATAGGAAGTAGCTTTGAATCTAAATAAAAAAACTTGTCATTTTCTAAAAGTCCAACAATCTTATTGAGATTGATGTTTTAATATTCCTGGTAAAAGATTACTACTGGTCATCTTGTACAATCTTTAGAATAGTCTATGGTTTCCAGTTGGTAGATTTTACAGCACAGATACATTTCTTTGCACAGTAACCAGGAGGTCAATACCAGAAACGTGAGCTGACTTTGAAGAAGAATGAAGCTAAGTGTGAAAAGGACTCCAACAATAATAAGGGAAAAGATGTGGGGGTTTACTGTTAGTATTAGGTATCTTTTTCCTTTATCAGTTATCTCATTTCTTCTAAATTTGTGGCTGTGGACTGAGAACCCAGGTATAGCAGAGGAGGACATAGATTTTATGGATTTTTTAAAAAAAAAAAAGTTTTCTGCATTTTAGCTGTAGAGGCATGTCACAGGGGTGTCTAGTTTTAATGTGCTTTGTCGTATTTTGAATACATAATAAGATGGGGTTGTAAAATTGCGACATATGCTGGGTGCATTAAGAAGATCTGTTCATATTAGGTATATGCAACTACTGTGAATTAAATCATTGACTGCATCAAAAACATCCTGTGACATTGATTTGAACAGTAATCTTTGAAAAGCATTTAGGAAGATGCTTCACAGTAGTTCTTATATCTAGGTGTGAATTTTAGTATTATAAGCTACTTCACATATAAAAGTTTTTAGATTACTTTTTCAATATTCCTAAACTATTGCCAGTCACTCAGATATTGTTGTTTTTTTTAAACGGGAGGTAAAAGCACATCTCATTTCCAGATTAAACTCCTGTTAATCTTCTAAATTGCTGACAAAACTTCTTTCTTCTGCAGTCCAGGCCCCACCTACCTTAAACTGGAGCCTTGAAATTTATGAGACATGCACTTTTGGAGAAAGTTAACATTTGGGGTAAGCCTGTGCTTTTGAGTGGAACGATAGTAAAACATAGAAAACTCAGTAATGGCGGTTTCAGGTAAGATGTCAGTATTGTCACCCAGGAAGTGTAACTGGTCTATCTACTTCCCAGTCTCAAGAGATTTTCCTTATAACCCGAAAGGTCATAGCAAATACTAGGTGAAGGTGTAACCTGGACAAGAGTACTTCCTAACCCTTTATTTTTAAAGCTGGATTGCTGAAGAGCCAACTATAAAGATGTCAAAGGAGGAAGTTGTCATGAGACTTTGGCCTCTACTCCAAAGACTGTTTATAATGACTTTTCCACGGTAGTCTAGGAAAGAGATCTTCTCACTGCGTAGAGTGTTCAGTTCATAGCCTGTCACAATTTAAGTGGACTACTTGTTCTCTGACAATCGTTCCCTAAACAATCAATAAAAGAGAGAGAAAGGTTAAGATTTTACTCTGGAAGGCAGTGAAAGGTTGTCTATTTCTCTTTCACTTTACAGGGAAGATCAGAGCGCATCTGAAATCACCTTAAATTTACATGCTAAGAGTATAAAATCATAGAATCACAGAACAGCTGAGGATAGAAGGCACCTCTTGAAACTGCCTAGTCCAAAACTCCTGCTCAGAGTCAGCTACAGCACATTAGCACAACCATGTCCAGTCAGATTTGTAACATCTCCCCACATGGAGACTCCGCAGTTTCTCTGGGCAACCTGTTCCAGTGTGCAACCACCCTAACACTCAAAAAGTGTTGCCTTGTGTTCAGGTGGAAATTCATGTGTGTTAATTTTGGCCTATTGCCTCTTGTCCTGTCACTGAGCATCACTGAAAAGAATCTGGCTCCACCTTCTTTATAGAATTGTAGGATCATAGAATCAACTAGGTTGGAAAAGACCTTTAAGTCGCCTGCTATATGTCTTCTGAAAACACACAGGATAATGTTCCTAACAGAGGAACTTTCTATGACATCTAAGAAAATCCACTGCATTTGTGAGCTGGTGCTTTCTATTTATCCGTAAGCTTTGCTTTTTCACTTGCAAGCAGTTGAAGAAAGAACCAATACAAAAAATGTTCACTGAAGACTTTATTTGGTTTTTCAATTGCTGCTGGTATGTGATGAACTAAAACAGAAATGCCTTATTTTTAAAAAATGTCTTATTTTTGAAAAAGACAGAATTGCAATTACAGGTAGTAGAAAAAAACATGTGTCCGTCTCAGGGTTTGGCTTTGCTTGCTTTATTTTAGCTTAATGTTCACTGTAGTAAAGACAAATATTTGAAGATCTTTGGTGCAATAAAAAGTTTCAGAACATGAGTAATTTTTAAAAGGTTATTATTTGCTTATTTGTTTATACTTGAAGATACACAGGACATCATCTTTGCATCATCATCCAGTGTGCTGTGGTTGTAACAGACAAACATCCAGTCGAATTGGAAATCCATTTGTTCATTGTTGACTGTGCAGTTGTGCAAAAGAAATAGTGAGGACTCCATTAGAAGAAGTCTCCTCAAACTCATAGGTTTATTTTGCTGGTGTCGAAAACCTGACATGATTCCAGATTTTACTGGGAAGGCAGTGAGAATGGAACTGCATGTTACTACTGTAATGACAGTGTAAAAGATTAATACTGGATAGCTTTTTCAGCTGTTATGTAGTTTGAATGATAATGAAAAATGTCTTGCATAAGACTCTTTTGTTTCCTGTTTCTTCATATGATTTGTGACAGGCAAGCTTACTATCTTTCCTCTATTCTTGCTTAACCCTTCAAATTCTACTGTCTTGAACCATTTTCCATAAAGTTAATTTTCTGTAAATATTCATATATATATGTATTTTTCTTAAGACCATAAACATAAGCAATGAACAACCAAAGAATGAAGCCTAATTCTAACACTGAAGAGAGAATGGCAAGTTATACAGACAGAAAAGATGACAAATGATGACTTAATAATGGTCTTTGTAAAATCTGTTCTATTTCTTAAAAAAAAAACCAACAAAACAAACCAAAAATAAAATAAGGACAGCAGTCATGTTGCATATCAAATAGTTACCTGTCAGTTAAAAGCATGTCTAAATACAATATGATTTTTATTAGGATTTTCAGAAGAAAAAAGAAATAGAAAAAAAAAGTTCAGTCTGACCACGGAGCATCAAAGATCCAAAGCCAAATTACAAATAAATGAAATAAATGCAAATATTTCTTTTTAATAACCACAAATTAATTAGCTTATGATGATTAGGTCTCGTTCATGAGTTTTAAGACTTACAGCTGTCTATACAGACATTGTACTGTATGTTGTTGAGTATAATAGTCTATGGTAAAGGGAGAACATAAGCAGTAGTTTTATTTTGAGAACATATGTCAGTAATTATTATAACCAAAAAGCCAGCAGGAAATTATGCTTTTCACTAAATGATCATGTAAGTTGTTGAAGGGAGATACTTTGTTACTATGACTCGGTGGGGTATGTTTTGGTGAGAAAAGCAAAGTTTGAATTAGTCTCTTGGACCATCAGAAACAGTTAAAGCATTGCTTTTGTGGATGAGTTCATGAAGTTAATCCAGTTTTGTTTAGACACATGTCCCCCTGCGTTTGGAGGCAAAATTTTAACACTGATCTGAGAAAAGAATGGAGGAAAACATATAGTGAATGAAACTTCATTTAAACTTAATCTGGATTCACTAGTACTTCAACTATAAACGGATTATTTTATAAGGGGTTACTCATGCACCGTTTATTTCTGAGTGATGAATTATTGTGTCCCCAGAGAACAATCAGTGAATAAAGAAAGGTTACAGAAGTAGCATTAATGCCTGCCTAGCACTATGCTGATTTATTAAAAAAAAAAAAAAAAAAAAAAAAGAGAAATGGAAACCACATGGAAGGAAGCTACTAAGCTGTGTAACTTGATTAGGTAAAAAGAGCATTAAATGTGAAAATCCTGAGCTCTTTAGCTTTGCTCTTCTGCATATAAATTAGAGATTAGGTAGGAGCAATATGAGCAGTTCCTTTGTAATACATAGGTCTAATTACAATAAATTTAGAAAAGTCTGAGTGTGTAATATGCACAAAGTAGATTAAGAGTGCACGGGAATTATAAAATGTCTAGGCTTCTGTAAAGCTTTGATGTGACAGATAAAGCTGCTTTTTGAGTTTGGTTTTTTCTGTTTGTGTGCTTGTTTTCAATGGGACATCTATGAATATGCTTGAAGTTTGTTCTTTCCCAGTTTTGTAGCAAGTGTATGAAGTTCAATTAGTAATAACAAGCTGAAAATGGAAAGAGAAAGGAATGAGAAAAGGAGAAAGACTTAATAAAATCCATGCTGTAATTTAAAGTGAGATGTTTACCTAAGTGGCCAGACCAAATTAAAAAAGTAATCTAACATCACTGTTTCTACTGTCAACACTGACTGATCTCAAATTAATTGAGTACAAAACATATTTCCTTCTTCTCCCAGTGAGAACTATGCTTTCATCCTAAACTATTCAGCCTTATCAAACCTTATCACATCACTTACTTTGTGATGTGCCAATGTAAAGAAAAGTTGTCCCTCCCCATAGCAGCATGGGAAGAAGAAGGCAACTTCTATTATCACATTCCGTTTCCTGGCTTCTGCTTGTACCTAGGCTTCATGGACCATCTCAGCTTTCTTTGTAATCATCACAGTTTACAACTAAATAGGAACTGGTGGCTTCAAAGGAAGTGACAAGGTCCTTGCTGTGTTAAGGAGTCTGCCATTAACACATGGCATGTGTTAAAGGGCAATCTGATCTTTTTTTTTATTTGTATTTGCAGATTCACAATATATATTATTGTACTAGGCAAAATGAAGAAATTCAAGAGAAGTAACAAAATAACAAAAGTGAAACTGATCTTTAGCTTTATAGCATATGCAGGAGCAAATTTGGAGCAGATCTTGTCTTAATCTTTAAGAGATATATGTAAAAAATGTTGACTTGTATGAGCTGAATCAACATGAATTCAAGGATACTAGTAATAATATACTATTGTTACATTCATAATCAGGGGAACACTTTGGATGTTAAGTTTCAGTTTATAAAATTAGGAAAGAATAATGAGCAATATGGCCACAGGGAAGACCCTGTGAGAAAATAGAGAAGACCCATGAAACGTGCTTGGTCATGTTTAGTCACTGAAAGTATTGTGGTTCTGAGTAATAAAAAGGAAGAAAGTATAAATCCATTTTGCAAAAATGAATAGAACAATTGGTGATGAACAATAGATAGAAACTGATGTGATAAGGAAAATACATAGGGGTCAAGTTAACTTCCAGTGGTCATTTAAAGTGAAGTGCAAAAAAGTATAAGAAACATTTAATGAATCAAGGGGTCAATAAAAAAGGCTACAATCTCTTTAATATACTATAAAGACAAGTTAGTGATGAAAGAACTAAACAACAATTTCACATAGATAAAAGAATGTACCCTACTCTTACATGCATGTAACTTACGGATGAGCATGTGCTACAGATCGGTCTATGTCAGGCTCCAGAAGAGAGGACTTCCAGCCCATTGATACAGGATCTTAGCTCTTCATCTCAGCTCAGCAGCTCAGCTTTGTAGCGTGGGTGTTCCTAGTTCATTTGCTAGTGCAATCCAAGACCACTCAGTTATTCACTGCAGCGTTGGGTAATTCAGGTCGGAAGTGACCTCAGGAAGTCTCTAGTCCAACCTCTGCTTTCAGGGTTAAGTGTGAGGTCAGACCACATTGCTAGGGCTTTATCCACTTGGATCTTGAAAACCTCTGAGGATAGAATGTGTATATAATCACAGGAGATCGGCTGAGGAATAATATGTTTCTTGAAAGAGGAGGAAACCATGCAGCTGGCAATCTGGATTAGGCCGAAGAAAGTTACCAGAATATGCACATACCTTAAGACGTTCAATGTAGATGTTGTAAAGATTCATGAGAGGCCAATGACTTTGAAAGCCAGAGAAGACATGAAGACAAACTTTTTAATTTTTCTTTTCGTTAGGTATAGGAATTAATTTTACAATGATGGAAACAAATCCATTGAATCTTTTTAAAAGCTAATAAGCAACGAAATTGTTAAAGTGCCTTTTAATAAGCAATAAGAATATTAACATTCAAAAAGGAAAAAGGAAACACTTGGAATCTATAATTGCAAGAGAAATTAATGTCCAGTGTTGCTATAATATTTGGAACAATATGTATAGCTTCATTGTAATTAAAAAAAAGATAAGGACTACCTTTCAAATGATCTGCATTTCTGAACTTATTTGTGATATAAATACTAAATCCCTGAAGTTACACATTTAGTGCTAGCTAAAAGTAAAAGAAGTGAACAAATTGTATATAAAATCATTTCAAGCTTTGAGTTAAATTGACATTGTGTGCTATAGAATGCTCAAGACAGCAATGATAATTCATCTAGTAGGATACCTGCTCATTACTTATGACTAGGATAATTTCCACCTGTCTTTTAACTATCATCAAACCTGTTTTATTTTCTGTTAGCATTTCTGTGGTGCTATTTTAAATAAGGTACCACACTGCAATCTGCAGACTCCAGTCCAATATTAATCATTGCATCTATATTAACAAAAAAGGCAAGACTTACTGGTCTTAAAAAGTGTCAGGGTTGTAAATCAGTTTTGTAAACTACTAGCTATACAACAAGCGTTCAACAAACACATTAAATGCAGTATGTTGAGTGTTTTACAGAACTTAACAGATATCGAATGGCTCAGGCACATGCTTCTTAAACTAATATATAAAGAGATTTGATAGCTAAATATGGCATATTTTTTTCTGTAGTATGTTTCATTACCTATCTATAAATCACCAAACATTTATGTACAGTGCTGCTTTAGTATCAGGTAAAGTATTGTAACTGTGACATCCAAATCAAAACCCTGAAAGATAAGGGAAAAATGCTTAAGGAATCAAGAAAGAAAAACTGTAAAGCAGTACCATTGTGAGTAGTCTGCTATCTTTTTTATTCAGCAAGAAAAGTTCTTTTTATTTTATTTTTTTTTCTGCAAGTTATGTGACAAGGCATAACTGTGACATTAAGATGACTAGAACAAATGTAACTTTGGAAGTATTGATAAAAAAATAACATCTGAATATAATGCAAAAAAAAGATCAAAGAGATCTGAACAATTAGGCTAGTTTTTCCATTAAGAAATCAACATATTTCTAACAAGCTCAAGGAGTAACTGATAACATGAAAAATGAGCAAATATTCATAAGTAAAAGCTATACATGATAATCCATGCAAAGGTTTTTATCTCTTACTAGGAAAAAATTAGATTGTAAGAAAGCCTTGAAAATATTCCAAGCATGCCTAATTATGATAACTGGAAAGTAGCTGATTTTGTTAATCTGTTAAAATGACAGTAATGTCCTGTGTCAATGAATGATTAAAGGTTAGATCCAGCCAAGTACATAAATTATTATTTAGAACTTAGGTGAAACTGGCGCATCTCAGAACATTAAGATTGAAAAATCCCTGTTCCTTATCAGCCAACACTGGAGAAAACTGAACCCAGCAATAATGTGGTTCCAAATCATTGATACCCTAGGAACTCTCACATAAAGCCAGAAAGGCATGACTCAGCATTCATAAGAAACTGGCACTGTTCCAGAGCAGCAAATTGATAACCAGGTAAGACATCTCAAATAACATGAACACCTACGTCTAAACAACAAGCCCATATGGCCCAGACTGTTGATGTTTTAACCAGATTGGCAGTTATACCTAGACAGTTAAATGTAAGCACAGACATGGGAGTTTGGTGTCTAAACCCCCATTATATTCAGTGAAAATCTAGGATGCAGTTTGGAGGTCCACACGTAAATATCTAATACCATTTGAGGTGTCCCAGGATATTTCTTCTGCTATTCATTTGATGATTCAAAAGCATGAACAACTGCTGAGGTCCCTTCTTAAATATGCAAGTCCTGTGAAGATGTCTGAGAAACAATGGGCCATATCTCATATAGCAGTAAGTACCGATGTATGGGCAACTAAATAGATTCCTGAAAAATCTGGAGAGGCAGCTATGTGGCTGACCAAAGGCAGATACCTTTCTTAGGGTGAGATGACAAGCTCCTCAAACTCCAGTGCCTGGACTTCTTGATGAAATCCCTGAATGCTGTGGGTCTTAGCAGGAATAATCCAATCTAGGTGGTTTTGCAATCAACTATATTTAGGATTAAAAAATTTTTCAGGTTTGGTTTTTATTTTATTTTTTTTTTAAATGTGACGTCAGGTACGACTCACGTTTCTATTATAATGATATATTTTAAATAACCACCTAACTATTAGATTATAGAACCAGTTAAGTAGGACGTACTGTCTACTGCTTTTTCTGCAGATGTTCCTCTGTGTTTCTGTATGCACAGATGGATGTGCTAAACTTAAAAAGGATCGTTACTGAATAGTTCATGATCAGGAAATAGAGTGTATATATATATGTACAGAGATTCATATTTCAGAATTCATAAGTGGTTTTTTTGGTGGTTCGGGATTTTTTTTTTTTTTCATTCATTGACCACTTAAGGCAGCATAAAAATGATACTAGGAATAGCAGCTAGAAATGCAGTCTAGAATCAAGAAAAGCTTTGGGACTTCAGTCTGAATCTTATTAGGCATAGGTCCTTTTTAACGCAGTGTCCAGAGTACTGATTCCAGTTAGGTTCAAACCTTAAATTGATTTCATGTGAGAAAGAATAAACTACTGAGTAGGAAAAAGAAAAAAAAAAAAAGTTGAAGTAATTAAATATTGTTAAATTTTGTGTTATTTCTGACAGTTACTTGTGACTGCAAATTTCTTAAAACATATTTCTCTGCTGCGCTCTTTCTCTATCAGTAAAATGGAGATTAGAGTCCTGCTAATCTGTGTGGCTTCCCTTAACGGGAACATATAGGCCATAGATGTGGACTGCATATTTTATAATTTATACGTATCAAGGAGTTTTTACTCCTTTTAGAAGAGGTTGTCCTTAGTTCTCCATGCTGAGTAAAAAAAATCTCAAGGGTTTAAGTGTTAGAAACAGCATAAAATAAATGAAAAATGCTGCAGTTTCAAGAAGAGCAAAACTGAATGAGTTTAATTTGCAGGATCATTAAAAAATGAATAAAGCTATGGGTTAATATAGAAAAATAAAGAGATAATTCAAGTAGGTGACATAGATATAGTTAAAAAAGGAAAAAGAAACCCAGAATATAACACACAGCAAATAGAACTTGTGATACAGAACACACATTCTGAGAACCCTAAACTTAATATCCTGTAAATAACCAGTCAAGGAATTTATAGTGAGGGACTAAATGTAATTCTTTTACCTTTAGGAAGTCAGTGGAAGAAATTAGTAAAGTAAAATTATACAGTGTCTTAGTGAAAGTTCAGAGATCAAAATTAATGAAATACACACTGGGGAAAGAGGGCAAAAATCTTATGATTTGGTGTTGGTTTTCACTCAAACAGATCACAATGTGTAAAATAATTCACATACAAAAGACTTTATACATTACCAAAATCAATTTTTTCTTTTTCTTTAGTACTGCCTTTAATGTAGTGAATGTCCCTGCCCATGGCATGGGGGTTGGAACTAGATGATCTTAAGGTCCTTTCCAACCCTGGGCATTCTATGATTCTGTAATTTATAAAACATAGGAAATTACAATACACATACACAAGCTCGAAATTGCACTTGTTTGTGTCTGGTGTAAAGATGAGTCCACTGTCAGTACTTAACAAATCATTATGATAACTTTTGTGGGAACTGCTGAAATGATAGATCATGAAAAGAGCAGTGTCTTTAAATTAGGTGGTTAGCATTTTTGAGTAAAAAACAAAAAAAAGAGAAAACCATGCACATATTTGATACCCTTTTTTTCAATATGCAGTACATTATTTTTCACTTACACTATCCTACACTGTCTTTTAAAATTAACGAAAGACAAATTTGTATATCAGATCTTACGATTCGCTTGTAGTGCTAAGATATCATAAGAAAGAAAGTCCACCATGTTCATACGACAAACCTAAGTTTTGTATTTTTTAAATGTTAGTGTTTTGTGAGCAAATGGGCATACCACAAATATATAGTCAACAGTGAATAACATACAACACCAAATGCTGTATTTATAGGTAAAAAAATAAATAAATAAATAAAAGAAACAAGCAAGCAAGTAGTAATTTTGTCCAAATAGAGCCTTAATTTAAATATCTGGTTAGAACCCACTGTCCTTCTCTGTATATGTTTTATTCCTAGAAAGCGTTACAAAATATTTTTTGTAAAGAGTACACACTATCTTATTGACCAGGAATTCACTCTACACTGTTTGTTTGATCTTGATTCTCAGTGTAACTATTTGTGAAGCAAACACTAGGAGTATTTAGGAAGTGTCTAAAATTAGATATCCCTAAGGACAAAAAAAATTATAAGCTTTTCTCTTAAAATAATAATTCTCTGTTCATAAAAGCAAACAAACAAAACCCCAACACCCCCCAAAGAGACCCAAAACCCAAAAGTTTGAAAACACATGTTTCTTGGGGAAGTTGTAAGGATTGGCCTAAACCAGTCTCAGTATGAGTAAAATTGGTAAATTGAGATCAGTCTTGAGAAACAAACAGCACAAATCCTTTTGTTTTGGTTACTGAGGCACTGTATCTACTTGAGGTTTCAGGGAGAAGCTTTTCTGAATAGGTATAATCAATGGCTCTGGTGCCACTGCTAAGCTGATTGAATCTGTCCTAAGGCTGTGTAACATTTTGGACACTGCTATTTTCATGACTGCAGTAAAAAGGGAATGCAGTTAACAAGTTGTGCTCAAACTATGCCTACCACTCATACTGGACTGAATGTAATTATAAACACTGTCATCAAACAAAACTGAAAGACTGAATGCCTAAAAGAAAAATGCAGTTTCCAACTCAGTACCTTGTTTCAGAAAGGTAAGTAAACAAAATCTTCAAAAAAGTACCACACAGGAAAATATGCTCCAAACACACCATTGTTTCTGTTGCTTCATACTGTCTATTTTGGTGATCCAGGACTTAAAATGTTTGCTACATCAATACTGGCCTGGTAAGGTGTTCAGCTTGATTGTAGGTCCAGGTTTGCTTTTGGAACTCCATTTTTACAGCTGAACAACAAAACAGCACTTTGGACTCACCCACCTTTCTCAGGATAACCTATTCTCCATACAAATGTTAAGATAATTTTGTTCCACAGAACCTAAACTGGTCTTAATCTGTTTTCATCTGCAGCAGTATTCCTTGTGGGTCACTACCCATCAGTTGTAGAACTCACTTTCATAGTGAATCCAACAAATCTTTCAAAGGAAGCTTAATTCCTCTTGTTACAGAATTCCACTGTTTGGAGGCTGATAAATAAGTATTCCAAGGTAAAACACAGAGATTCAGCAAATCTCAGAGAGATTTGTCCACGCTGCTCGTTTGAATTTTGTAATTAAAGGAAAATCATATGGCAACTAGAATGTTCTTTTCCTATTATCGTGAAACATTTGTTCTCCTACATGACATATGGCTAACATGCTGGTAACTGACCTGAGGATTAAATAGTCATTTGTATGTACACCAGCAATACTTACACCTTTATAATAAAATATGTGACAGGTGGAAGGTACATACATATCTGGTATAACAAAGGCTTGCCATCTGTTAGTACAGATTTCAGAATACACAGCTATTTTCATCTAGTGATTTAAATAAAAAATATGAAACAGATCTTTTTATTAATTGCAACAGGATTTTTGCGTTTCTAATCTTTCCTTCCAAATTTATCATAAATAACCATTTTACTTCTTCTGTAAATGCAGCATGTATTTTACATATATACTGATTTTACCTGAAATACTCAAAGATGCTTACAGCACTTGTTGATCTAGAGGCAGAAAATGGAAATAGGTAGTCTTTAGAATGGTTATTTTAGAAAAATAATAAATTTAGACTCACGGGAATTATTGCTTATCCCTTACCATGACATATTACTACTCCTTTAGATTCTAATGCAGACTAACTTCAGAAACAATAATAATGCCATATTAAATCTACCAAGAAATGTTTATGTAGCAAAATTCGTAACAGCAGAAATTCTGTGACGTTATTTCCACATTAATTCTTTCAGTTTTGACTGTTCAAAATAATCCTAGAAATGGCTCGTGTGAAATCGGTGGAGTGACTGATGGCTACTTCAGCTAAGAACAGTAAACATTCAGAACTCAAAAAAAATCCAGTTTCATTCTACCTAAAATTAAGATTAAATTTGCCAAATGGCCTCCTCCAAAACAAATAATTTGAATGAAGAGGCATACAGCTGGGGTATATGGGTATGTTGCTAACATATTTATTGGTGATTTCAGACATGATTCTCAAATTCAGTCCTGTTCTCACAGAAAATTAAAACTACATCTCATACTGGTGTTCTAGATATTCACTGACTTACTAGCATTCTTGATCCTCTCTTTATTATTCAAGTATATGTAAGTAAATACATCAAGGACTGGAATCCTTACTGTTTTGTATATAGCTAAATAACGCAGCAAGCCAGACAATCTTATTTCCTTTAGTGGCGTACCCTGGACACATAAAATTATAGCACGCTTGATCTGTAGTCACCTTCAGGAAGTATATGATGCCCTAGTGATGGCATTCTGAAACACAGAACAATTGATGAGGTTGGAAGGTCCTCTGCAATCTATCAAGTCCAGCTTCCACCCTCAAAGCACAATCAACTAGAGTGGGTTCCTAAAGGTTGTATCCAGTCACACAAGGATGGAGACTCCACAACCACCTTGAGCAACCTGCTCTAGTGTTTGACTACTGCTCTGATTAAAAAGATTTTTATGAATGAAATTTCCTTGTTTTCACTTGGTATTCACTGCCTCTTGTCCTGTTACTGGAAATCACTGGATGCCTCTGAAGAATTTAGCTCTATCATCTTTACTTTCCCCCACCCCCTCAGCTGATGATACACTGGAAGGAGTTGCCCAGAGAAGTTGTGCATGCACCATCCCTGGAAGAATTCAAGGCCAAGTTGGATGGGGCTTTGAGCAACCTGATCTCATGGAAGATAGCCCTGCCCATGGTACAGGGTCTCTTCTAACTCAAACCATTCTGTGATTTATAAACTTTGATTAGAGTCTTTGGATTTGAATTACAGTAACTGAAGAGCTGGATGAGATCTGTTACAAGCAGAGCATACAAGCCTACAATATTCTTTGCTAAAAAGAAAAAAGTAGGAATAAATATCGATATCTGCCTGTAAGCCTGAATTGACAGCAACGTGGAAAAAGACAGACTACCGTTGTAAGAGAAGAATCCAACACTGATCAATATTGCTGGTTAGTCTTCTTCAACTTTACAAGAGTGAAAACATGATGTCCTGGGTTCAGCTGTTTTCTCCTTCTTACTAGCTGGTGCAGTGCTGTGGTTTTGACTTTCAGCCTGGGAACAACGCTGATAACACCAATGCTTACAGTTGTTACTAAGTAATGTTTACTCCGAACAAGGACTTTCTCAGTCTCGTTCTCTGCCAGGGAGGAAGGGAAGCCGGGAGGAAGCAGAGACAGGACACCTGACCCAAAGTAGCCAAAGGGGTATTCCATACCACAGCACGTCATGCCCAGTATATAAACTGAGGGGAATTACCCGGAAGGACCAGATGGCTGCTCGGGTCGGTCTGGGTATCAGTCGGCAGGTGGTGAGCAATTGTATTCTCTCCCGTTGTTATTCCCCTTATCGTTATTATTATTGGTGGTAGCAGTAGTGGTTTTGTGTTATACTTTAGTTACTGTACTGTTCTTATCTCAGCCCATGGGAGTTACATTCTTTCAATTCTCCTCCCTATCCCTCCAGGAGTGGGGGGAGGAAGAAGCGGGGGAGTGAGCGAGCAACTGCGTGGTTCTGAGTTACCAGCTGGGCTTAAATCACGACCCATGAATAACAAATGATCCTGATCAACGTGCAGTAAAACTGTTACAAATCCATATCTTAGAGAAAAGATTTTCCCAGTTAAATATTTACTGACACTAACTGATATTTAAAATTAATTTGGAAAATAAAATTATAAAATATTTTAACATTAACTATAAAAATATTGAAACAGCATGTAGTCAGACCTGTTGTGGAATAACAATTCAATTAATATCCAGACAATTCTAGCAGTTACTAGACTTAGAATCTCTGCCTTAACTGTCAGTTGCAGCACAGATACCCAGTAATTAATATAAACATATGATCTATAAAATTTTTGTCTTACCACCCATCCATTTCATATTTTTGAACAGAAAAGCAAGCTATGGTTACAATAATTAAAAAAAAAAGGTATAAAATATGTCTTTAAGACGTCTATGTACTAGAGTGGAATTTCTGTAATTCTGCTGCTGTAAGTTTCAATGATGCCTTGCCATATGGCGTGTCATAGGGAAATGTCAAGGAGGGTCAAATGTAAGAACATGGGCTTTCCAACTGTTAACTTAAAATAAGTGTATCAAGTGGAATAAAACAAGTAAATATTCTATAAAGAATCTTAAGGACCAGACACCCTTCTGAAAATGTGAAATAATGTCTAATAATATTAATATAACTTTACATGGTTTGAAAATAAAATTATTTTAAAAAAGCAAAGAGATATATCCTGCTGAGTCTGAGCTGTCTGCTGAACACAACTTCTGTAACCTAGACTTTTCTTTTCTTTTTAATGTTGGCTGCTAGTGAACTCAAGGAGAATGGTGTTTCAAGCAAAATCAAACTGAAAGCACTAGCTATCAAAGTAGGTGATGGACCCAAGATCCCTTGGGTTATTCATTAACAGGCCCTGCCCATCCCTCAGGGTGCCCATGCCCCAGGACCCCTTGTCAGTGCCTTCCTCAGACACTGCAGCAGGGCTGGTCTCCAGCTCCCTACAGTCCTGCCCTGATCAGCCATTAGCTCCACTGAGCTAGTCCTGCTTGTGGACCCATGTCCCAGCCTAGCCTCAACCTGTTCCTGTCCCCATGGAAGTGCCCAATGACCAGGGTTAGGGCTGCCCTGGTGCCCCTGGCTGCCCTTCTCCTGGCTGCAGTGGTGGGATGGGCCCTGGCTGCCAAGCCCTGACCTGATGGACCCCATGGGGAGGCCCCTGATGCTCCCGGTATCCCAGCCCACAGGGAACCTCAAACCCATGCAGTGTTCTGACACTTCAGTGAAATACTTCAGAGAGCCCTCTCCAGTCTAGGGTCTCAGAATGTCTTTAGTTTCACTTTATTGCCTCCCACAAGCTTGCTTATGATGGGGGTCACTGGGAGGAAATACAATGCTCTGGAGCAGCTCTTTGCTGGTGCAGGAGAGGCTACGGGAAGCACTCTGTTGGATCTACTGCTCACAAATAAGAAGTGGTTGTGGATGGGAAGGCTGACAGAAACTTTGTTGTAACTGTGACATAACAAAATTTAAGATCCTGATGGAGATGTAGAAAGCAAACAAGAATAAAGCCCTTGGTCCTAGAAAATGCAGACTTTAGTTTGCTCAGGAAACTACTAGGCTGGACCTTGTGGGATACTGCTCTGTAGAGGCCCAGAAGACCTGGTAGATCTTCCGGAACAACCTCATTAAAGCACTAGAATACACCGTAAAATTGAATAGACATAGCAGAAAGCCATTCTGTCTGAGTTAAATGCCAAAAGGAAGCATGTGGGAGATAAAAGTGGAGAAAAGATACCAAAGAGGAATGTATAGAAGATGTATAATGCAAGGGTGGAATTTGAAAGAGTAGAACTCAGCTGAAGTTACAAGTAGTGGAGGGAAACAAGAAAGGCTTCTATAGATGCATTACAGGAAAAAAGAAAAAAGGATAATTGTTGGGCAACAAGTGATGAAGAAGATGGAAAATGCTGAGGTAATCAATGTCGTCTTTGCCTCAGTCTTTACTGGTAAAGTCTGCCAACAGATTCCTCAGGCTTTCATGGCAATGAGAGAATTCAGACGGAAGTCCTTCTTACTATAGAGGAGGTTCAAGGTAGAGACCATTTTGACAAATTGGATATACGCAGTTCAATGGCACAGGTGGGATGCATCTGAGGGTGCCGTTGCATCCAAATTTAATGGCCAGTCTAAAGCCTAAAGCCGACTCTGATTCTGGTGTGTCATGGCTTAACCCTGTCCAACTAAGCACCACACAGCTGCTCAATCACTACACCCAGCAGGATGGGGGAGAGAATCAGGAGGCTAAAAATGAGAAAACTCGTGGGTTGACATAAAGAAAGTTTAATAGGAGAAGCAAAAGCCATACATGCAAGCAAACTGAAATAAGGAATTAATTCTCCACATCATCAGGCAGATGTTCAGCCACACCCAAGAAAGCAGGACTCCATCACATGTAATGGTGACTTGGGAAGACAAATGCCGTAACTCTGAATGTCCTCCCTTTCTTCTTCTTCCTCTGGCTTCATATGCTGATCATGATGTTATATGCTCTAGGACATCCCTTTGGTCAGTTGGGGTCAGCTGTCCTGGCTGACTGTCTGCTCCCAACTTCTTGTGCACCCCACTCGCTGATGGGGTGGTGTGAGGAGCAGAAAAGGCCTTGACTAAAACTTCCCTGTATTATCAACATTGTTTCCTGCACAAATGCAAATCATAGTCTCATACTAGCTACTGTGAAGAAAATTAAATCTATCCCAGCCAAAATCAGCACATAGGGTTAGTATACAGTTATATGCTCAGTGTTTTGGCAAAAGACTTAACAGAAGATACTGTTTTTTCCTACCTTCCTACAAGATAGATAGTTCTTCTAACAAGATTCCTTCTATACCTTTCTGGCAGCATCACTAACAGCTTCATCTGCCTAGCTAAGTCACACGCATTGCTTTTGCTATGCTCTAAAACTGATTTCTCTCTACATTGAATTCAAACTCAGTAAATAGCCTATTCTTTTTCTAACTCAAGGGTTTGTTTTCTTCCTGTGTGTTCATTTTCAGCCTCAAGTCTCATCCTGTGATTTTTCAGTTTATGTCCTTCAGAGGAGATAACCTTTCAATGAAATTTTCAGAGATGTGGTTTTCTGACAACTTCAGGACATTTTAATTGACTCTGGTATGCATTCTTGCTATGGCATTCCCAGGTTTATCAAGGTTCATGACAACTCATTATGTATGCACTGCAACATGTACCACAGCAGTGATAAAAGAACCCACATAAAATATATTTCTATCTGTTTATTATTGACTACTCTCTAATTACTGCTGTGCAGATGAATTTGATTATTCTCATGTCTAACAGTTCTAAGAAAGCTGTTTGATGTTATTGCAAGCCACTGTCATTATTTTGAAGGTGGTGACAACCAGGACAATCTCTAATGTCTGTGAAAAGGCAAAAGTCATACTGAGCTTTAAAAAGGCAAGAAGGAGACTACCAGGAACTACAGAATTGAAAATCATGTTCAGGTTTAAAATTATTTGAAACAACCAGCATGGATTTACCATGGCCAAACTGTGTTTGACCAGCCTGATTTTCTTCTGTGATGAAATTTCTGGCTCTGTGGCAAGAGGCAAGAAATTGCAAGAGCAGTGGATGTCATTTGCTTTGACTTTAGCAAGGCCTTACATGACATCCTTGTAGCCAAACTGGTGAGGTACAGTTTGAGTATGTGTAGATAGGAAGGTGCAAAGTTGGCTGGACCACCAGATTTTAAGTGTTAGCGTTTCAAAATCTGTTGGCCAGTTGTCACTTGTGTTCTTCAGGAGGCAGTACTAGAGCTGATGCTATTTAATGTCCACATTAATGACCTGGGTGATGAGGCAGAACTGCATAGCACCTATTTAGGTGCAACAGGCCCCTTTTAACCTTCCTCCTCTCTATTCTCCTCCTCTTTCTTCCTCCTTACCCTTTTCCCCACTTTCATCCATCCCCTACACGACTTAGTAAGTTTTGTATAGTCCCACAGTCCCCCTTCAAATAATCGTCCTATTCATGTTCCTATAGTTCCCCTTTCTTATCAGTTACAAAGCCCATGCTGGCCCTGTTGAAGCTGGTGTTTCTTAATGGTCGACCAGTTAGTAGTTGTAGAGTTTTGGTTTTCATTATGTGTTCAGCTCTTGGGTCCCCAATGTAAAAAGGATGTGGACCTGATCTTTAAGGTCCCTTCCAACCCAAACCATTATGTGATTCTATGATCATTGTCTATCACTTGCTTATGAGATTTTTGTGTCTGTTTTGTTTATCTCTTTCCCTTTTACTTTATAAAAGATCATTGACCTAATAGCCTTAATGAACCAGATGCTCTCAAGTCCCCCACACTGGCCACTGACCCACTGGGGAGCAGCTTTTCAGAAAAATACCTGGGGATCATAGCAAACAAGAAATTGAATATGATTCAGTAGTACATCTTTGTGACATGTTAGCCAACCACATACTGGGCTGCAGGTCAAGAGATTATTATGCAGCACCTATGTGGCTCAAGCCTGTCATATTGCCTCAGGCTCTGGGCTTGTCAGTACAAGAGAGACATTGACATGCTGGAAAGACCCTGGAATAGTTACTGAGAAGGTCAGGGAGGCTCAGGTACATGACATGCAAGACACACTGGGAGAACTGGGTTTGTTCAGCCAAGTGAAAACTAAAGAGCAGTCTTTCAAGATTGCTGTCTTTGAGCACTTCATGGGAGGTCATAGAGAAGACAGACCTATCAGGGATTCACAGTTAAAGGACAAAAGGTCAAGGCCATAAGTTGCAGCAAGGGAAAAATTACTGCTAGGTATCAGAGAAAAAATCTCCACAGGGAGTATTTAAGTTCTGGAACAGGTTGCTCAGAGTCAAGTGCACAAGGCACTTCACAGTGGGATCTAACTTTGAAGTTAGCCACGCTTTGTGAAGGGGAATAAACTAGTTGACCTCTAGGGGTCCTATCCAACCTAAATTTCTAATTTAAAGGTCAGTATTACTCTGGAGTAAAATGTTTTAGTGGAATGAGAGGGACATTCAGTTTCATTTGTAAGATCTGAAATGTAAAGTTTGAATCAAGGTGGGAAATAGTACCCTGATTTTATTTACTTTTTGCAAGAGTTCTGCAGACTTTATATTCGCCCATTACAGTATGCTTACAAGCAATGTTCTAGGGATTAGTTAGACATGTTCCCTAATTTAAGCTGTCTAGCATGTCCTTTACTGAATCTAAAATATGGAAGTATTTTTTCTTAGTTCTTGTTTAAGCCACCTGGCCCTGAGGGGACTGACAGCTGGCATCACAGAGCTCAAGGAAGCTTGAGCTTTTCAAGTGGACTGTTTGGTGACCTTGGAGTCTTTCTGGCATACAGTGGTGGGGTAAAAGCTTCAACTTTAAGACAGTATTACCCACACATTTCAAAAATCTGCCTTTACAAAGTAAGGGTATCAGCCATAAGTCAGACTTCAACTGATTTCTGTTTCTTGACCTTTGCCCTACTAAATGCATTTTGTTTCAAGACATATTACTCAGATTTTTTCCCCAATTAACCTGCAGCAGGAGTTCTCAGTCTGTGGCATTTGATACGCATGCAGCTTGTGGTCAGTTCAAATGGGGCTTCTTTAGCTGGGCTGTATCACATGTTTTGAAGCAAGGAAGCACTGGTATAGAAGCTGGTGAATTTCTTCCTATCTCTTTGTGATCCAGAACACTGAGAATACATACTCCAGAAATTTGATTCAAATCTGTTAGCTGCAGAGTCAACTATGTTCTTTTCTCTATAGGATAATTTATTACCTTTTCTGTAGTTCTCAGCTAAATTATAAAACTGATATTACAAATTCAACATCATACACATTAGTTTCTGCGAAAAAAGTGGCAACTTACCTGCTTCTAAGTGGAATTCTCTGGGAATTAATAGAAAGTAAAAAATCAACCACTCAAACAAAACAAAACATTTAGGAGGGTCGGTTTTAAGAAGGTCTGTTGGTAATACCTATGCTGGTTTGCAAAAAATTAAGATCTAATTTTAAACCATACTGTTTTAGCCACAGGAGTGTGTGTGTGGTTTTTATGATCAGCAAAATAAAGGGCCTTTTAATATTTTATATTTGTTTTACTTCAGTATAGCATAGCTAATACGTGTTTAATTAGTGATAATATTCTATATAAACAGAAACTTGCTGTTAAAATGTATTCAATTTCTATTTTATTTTATTTTTGTCCTGGTTTCAGCTGGGATAGAGTTTGATTTTCTTCCTAGTAGCTGGGTGCAGTGCTGTGTTTTGGCTTTAGTCTGAGAACAATGCTGATAACACACCGATATTTTAGTTGTTGCTAAGTAGTGCTTACCGTGATCAAGGACTTTTCAGTCTCTCATGTTCTGCCAGGGAGGAGGGGCACAAGAAGCCGGGAGGAAGCAGAGACAGGACACCTGACCCAAACTAGCCAAAGGGGTATTCCATACCACAGCACGTCATGCCCAGTATAGAAACTAGCGGGAGTCACCCGCAAGGGACCAATGACTGCTTGGGTCGGGCTGGGTATTGGTCAGTGGGTGGTGAGCAATTGTATTGTACATCCCTTGGGTTTATTGTTTGGGTTTCCCTCTCACCCCTTTTTAGTTTTATATTTTCTTCCCTTGTTATTTCCATTATTATTATTATTATTATGTTATTTCGTACTTTAGTTATTATAAGCTGATCTTATCTCAACCTGCGGATTTTACATTCTTTCAGTTCTCCTCCCTATCCCGCCCAGGCTGGGATAAAAAGGAGGGTGAGCAAGTGGCTGTCTGGTACTGAGTTGCTGGCTGGGTTTAAACTACAACAATTTTATTGTATTTTATATTTTATTTTATTATTTTATTTTATTATTTTTATTTTATATTCCTGTTAGGTTAAAAGTATCACAAGGAACTCCAGGCTTGAGACTGAGGCCGGTGCTTCAGATCTTCACAATGGTAATATGCCAATCAAAGAATATCTTTGTACAATGTATGATTCTTTTACAAGGATGGTTCTTTAGAATAGGCACTTGTAGACACTAAAAAAAATCATAAATTATTTTTTCTTCAATTGCAAAGATAAATACAAATTACGTATCTATAATCTTGCCTTAGGTAATATAAGTCTATAGAAGGATAGACATATTTATGAACTAAGACACACTCCCTGCATCCTCTTCTAAAAGAGAAGTCATGAGACAATGAAGTCATGAGACAATTTGGATGCCTGAGATATTTTTGAAAAGCTAACTGAAACAATGATGAGGAAGCAACAGAATACTTACATAGCATGAATTTGTTTAAACAGTTACAAGCTTTAGAATTCCATTAGGCTATTCATTAATAGAAAAGTACTCAAGATAACATTAAATGTCTATTAAATTTATAGGTCATTAATAGAAAATAAATCTTTATGGTTTTAAACAAAACAAAGACTAATCAAATCTTCTGCGGCAGGTAGAAAATTATCAGTGAAGTATTAGAAACGACTCTCAATCCGTATCACTGCAATGTTCCCCAGATAATTGTGGCACAATAGGTATGCTTCATTTTTTCTATATCTTCAGATATTGGTTAATCCTGAAAATCTGATGTATCAATGGTCTGATCTGGTCTGAAAATCCCTTCTTTTAGTATATCAGAATATGTTCCCTGAATAGGCAGAGTATCTATATATTAAAAACATAATAATATTAATTTTGGGAATGTCGTATTTGACTTTCACTTCCTGAACATCTGGCCCAATGTTTATATGTACTCTATTGAAATGTTGAGATTAATTTCATTCATATCTTCCTCTCTTTTAACATCAGTTTTGTCGTAAACTTCTAACAAACCAAGTGCACTGGTTTAAGAATTATTTTAATGCATATTAGCAATTTATGAAAAACTCTATCATTTGATCATATTGTAATTATTGTAGAGACAATAGGAATACTTCAGCTGTGCTATGTAAGGGCTTTACTTAGTCTGAATGAAAAAAAGGTTATATTGCTTTTTCTATCACTATAAAATCTTTCACCTCAGTGTCCTTTTGTGAAAAAACATCAACAAGTAAAAATGCTTTGAAGACAGGTTTCCTAATCAGATTTCTATAAAGAGATATCCTTCATTGCTTAATAGGGCAGTTGAATGCCGACTGGTAATTTAAGTACCTCTGCAGATAAATAAAATATCCATCACGATTGTCATTAAAAAGAGAAGTAAAAAGGTATACAAATGAATATGGTTTTGTTTTGAGCCAAGGATTCTTTTAAACAGAAATACTGATTTATGCAACCATCAGGTTTGAATGCATGCAACACAACTTTCTCAGATGGAATTCCATTGATTTTCTATAACAATGTCAAGCATTCAATGCATCACAGAAGCAGTGAGACTAAAATAAATAATCCCTTCAGAAAGAAAGTGATTCTTCTCTTCTTAAAAACATAGGCGAACATCTTGTTCTGCTGCTCCCTTGATCTGTTGTAGCTTAAGCTGTAAGGTTTTAGAATGCCCTAATTCCCTGTCTTCATTTTCATTTAGGATAACATACTTTGTTTTTGTTATGACCTTCTTTATGCTCTTACCTCTGGGACAAGTTGTTAGAACTGTATGCCATTCTTTTTATGAAATGTGAAGAGATGTAAAGAACAAAATAAATGCCAGCAAATTCAGCCTTGAATGTAGTTATATGTGATATTGACAGAACCTGAGTAGCACAAAAATAGCCTTCAAAGATGCTGTTTCACATGTAAGATTCATATTTGAAAGGTGAAGTAGACTTATAACACGTGCTGCATACACAAATTAATATTTCTAATGAGATCTGGATCACACTGTCAGCCATAATCACTTTTTGATATTGTTAGTTCTGGTTATTTGAGCTTAATATTTATAGCCCCGGATTGTCACTTACTTACAAATTTGAGTTTGACAGGTTTTGTACTCCACTCTAGATTTATCACTTACTTTGTTACTAATTTGTAAGTCATTAACTATTCTTTTTCATACACATGATTTAAAGTTGGCAAATTATTTAAATTGCACTAAGACACTAATTTTATGCACCTTCAGATGTTATTTTGAAATGCTTACCATGAACATAACACCAACAAACCAACAAACAGGCATAGTTTTTTTGATTTTGTGCATCAGTTGTAAAGTTTCATTTAGGATTTTTCAATTATAACAATAATAACTTCATCTATCAGGTACCTTCTATACTTTTGTTACCAACATTATTAGTGTATGTCAAACAAATGAGGAGGAAAGGTCCACATGGAAACTTAAGTTTGAACCATAAGAACCACATTCTTACTTTGCAGATGTTATTTTCTGTAATAAAAGAATACTTTGAATGAAAAAGAGCAATTAGTAATTTATCCTCATTAGTAAAACTGAAATCTTAGACAACATCAGTTCTCTTCTGATGGCGTTTGCTGAACTTTTTCACCATCATAGAGGTCTTGAAAAATAAAGTGGAAATATTTCCATTTTCCTTTTCAGTGCAAGATAGATATTGACAATGTTAGCAACTTTAAGGGCAAAATTCCGGGTTGGTGGTATGTTAAGTGCACATGGGAAGCAGAGAGAGAGTGAAGGTGAACCTGCTGCATGCATTTTTTCTGCCTAACATATAATCCCTGTGTTTACCTATGTGCCCAGCCTGAGAGCTGGACTCTCCATATGTATGCTGCTGTCTGTTCGGTGAACGTAGTTTGTCCAGTTCTGCCTGCCAGATTTTCAAAGGAGACACTAGAATTTGGATTTTTCTCCTTTATATGGTCACTGATCTTTATGAAACTCGTTTTTGACACCTTAACATTTCTATCATGTTTGGCAGAAATCAGGTGAAACGTTATAAAGGTAGATCAATTTAGACAGAAAAAGAATCCCCACTTTCTTCAGGAGACCAGGCTGAAAGCAGAAAATTTGAGAAAGAGAGGTCATGGTTCCCTGTTTATTTTCAAACTTCAAAAATTATATATGTGAAAGATAGTAGAGAGCTATTAGGTCTATTTACTTCCATACTTTCTATGTCGAAACTAGTTTCTTAGGAGGATAGAGACCATAGGAAATCCTACAGACCTCACAAAGAGGTCACAGCTGGCTGTCTGCTTAGATGAGTGGGTAATATATTTTGTCCTGGAAATTTGTTCTAACTTCTTTTCAGTAAAAATCCCCAGTGTGTCCTGTTTTAAGATAAGAATATTTTCTTTCTGATTGGAGAAAAAACATTTTTTTCTCAAAGTCTTCTCCGTGTATTGGCACAACTACATACAATCTCCTTTCTCTCCCTTTTTTCTTTCTTTATGTGAGCATACTTTTTAGGATCACTCCTGTCAGCTTCTGGGCAGATGATCAGTAACTGATGCAGGAAGCGTAGAGGTCATCTCAAGAAGCTTTAGTATCTGAGGTGGGTGCAGTTATTAGGAAATGAGACTGAAAACTGAATCAATGCAAGCAGATGAGATTTAGGATAAAGAGATACATAGATCCTAAAAGCCACAGAAAAAAAGCTGTTTCTGTGCAAGCTTTTTTTACCTGTTTTTTATGCACAGATCCCTTTTGCCATAGAGAGCGAGCTCACAGCACGAGTCAAGCAGGTTCCCATTATATAAGGAGTAATAAGATTATGAAATTTGCATGGTTCAGATAGGGTCAGGGTGAAAGGTAGAAGTTCCAAATATATGTCTAAGACTGGCACTCTGCCCTAGATATCCAGTGCAATTTGCAGTGCAATATGGAAGCATGGAAGGTTATCAGAGAATGCCATATGTGTCCAAACCGTGAATAGAAACAAAACACTTCCAGCTAGGGCATCCTCTTTGGAATGACCCTCAGTAGCATCTGACATTTGTGTGTAGCTACAGATACAACTTGTGGAATCATCTTCTTTTGCCTTTGAAAAATATAGTAAAAGAATAAAAGTTTACCTCATTATTTCTTACTCCTTCACATCCAGCTCTAGATAATGATGGAATCCTGGGCTGACTGCAGTTGAATAGGGTGAGATATTTTGAATGATGCAGATAAATGACCAGGTAACTGCCAATACAGCTTTTCACTGACTGTCCTACTCCATGCTTCATTCTACTGAGTTAATCTGAATTACTCTCAGCTTTATGTTTGAACACCAGTTGGCAGCATTAAGAATCAGTCACCGGCAGGCTACTGTAACACTGTTTCTTTCCGGAGTAATCAAATTTCAGGATGCAGAACAAAAATAAAAAATTAAATTACATGATTTTCCTTTGATTTTTCCACTAGTATTTTATGAGTTGTTGCTAAAGCTGAAGTAAAAAAAAATAAATTCTATCCTCATTTATATCAATATAAATCAGATTTAATTCTTTCTTAAGAGAGTTTCCTTGGCAATATCTATGTAGATCCGTAGGATCAAACGCAACTGTGCCTTTCAGCTGTACATCTAGTAATTTTAAGATTTGTCACTTTTTAAATCAGTGGCTGTAGGAACAACACAATGACATTCAATGGCAACTTAGCAGCTCAGCAAGTGCAGTATGATATTTTCCTTGTTGCTGCAGGATACCTGTGAACATTTGAAAATGTGTTTTGAAATGTGCCAAGAAGTAGTTTTATTTAATATGGACATATCAGAAAAAGAACTGTTCAGCATGTGGGCATTATGGGCATTGCATTGCTCTGACACATTCTAGCAGCATGAGACTTGAAAGAGTTCTTTTATTAAATTTCTGATTAAATGTCTGAATACATGTGGAGAATGAAAAGTAGGACTACCATAAATAATAGCAGAGCAAACTGAATACATTTAATTCACAAAAATATTTGGAAATGTCTTCTGTTAATCATAGGTATTTTTGTTGGAGACCTCAGATGCATTTGTTTGGAAAAAATATTTATAGGAATTGTGAGCAGTGAATACCTTGTTTACCATGTTCTGTGCTAAGAATAAGCTCGGAGCAGAAAAAAGGGGCTAATTTGAACATTTCAAGGAAATACAACATCCCTGGTATTCTTTTTACATTGATAAACGTGGAATGCACCATGTTAGAAATACTACATTTCAGCTTGCTTTTGGGACTGATACTAAATGACTAGATGCATCTAGTATCTAGATTGTAGATAACTATACTAGATCAATCCAGTCTAATTTACTAGAAGATTATCTTGAATAAAGACAGAAAGGGAAATATGACAAACAAAGCAAAACAAGGCATTCCTTCACTTCTTTCTTCGGCAGGCAGATGTTCCACGTTCTTCAGGGAAGCAGGGCTCCATCATGCATAATGGTGACATGGGAAAAGAAACACCATCACTCTGAAGGTCCCCTCCATTTCTTCTTCCTCAAGCTTTATATGCTGATTATGACGTCATATGGTACGGGACATCTCTTTGGTCATTTGGGGTCAGCTGTCCCAGCGGTGTCCCCTCCCAGCTTCTTGTGCACCCCCAGCCTACTCACTGGTGGGGTGGTGTGAGAAGCAGAAAAGGCCTTGACTCTCTGTAAGCACTGCTCTGCAGTAACAAAAACATCCCTGTGTTATCAACACCTCTTTCATCACAAATCCAAAACATAGCATCATACTAGCTATTATGAAGAAAATTAACTCTATCCCAGACAAAACCAGCACATAACTGTAAGGGTGTATGGAAGGTGAGAGGTCTGCTTCACTAAGTTTACCTGATCAATGACCTTTTCAGTACAAAGGGGATAATAAGGGGGAAGCAAAAATGGAGGGACAGAAATGTGATAGAAGAGGCAGAGGCAAAGACCAAAAGTCTTGAGTTACTAATTGAAGGGCCATTAAGAAAGGAAGACATGGCAATAGTTGAGAGAAAATGCATTTCCGCTACTGTTATTTTGAGAAAATATTATTCAACCACTCCCCAAGTCCCTCACCATAAGATCATTGTGAATGGGGTTAATTATAAATTTATTTCTAAAGTCTTTTTGTTTGGTTTTTCTTTCACCTCAGATGCGTTCAGAAACATTTACTTAATTTTCAATATAAAGACAAGTAAATAATATCAGTCTTCAGCACCCAAATATATTTAAAAATCAGCTTTACTCTGTAAGAATAAAGTCAGATTTACAAATGACACGCCTAGGAAATGGGTGACTTTGACAGGAAAAAAACTCACTACTTGAAAATTCAGCCTCTAGACATTTAGACATAGCAACAACTAGCAAAAGTCTTACAGCTATTGTTGGATGAGTCTGTAATAAGGTAACCAGAAACTAGTCCCTCAGATAGCCAGAAGCAGAACTGTATACAGATCACTGTAGATCAATGTAAAGAGATTGGATTTTCTGTGGAAAGGAATAAGAAGCTGGAATATGCTTTTGCAGGTCTTGTGTAATAATCTTTCTGCACATGTATCAGACATTTACACTAGCTTAGTGAAAACCTGTGGTTCTCTGCATTGAAGGTCATTCAGCTGTCAGAAGGATTTTATCATCTAATAAAGTAATCTCAGTCTTTCACTAAAAGAGATTGAATCAGGTCATTGGAAGTGGTTGGATTTTCTTCATGTTCTTCTATAATTAGTTCTGTAAGAAAATTATTTATACTTGCAGGCAAAGTGCACTAAATATCTGATATGTTTCTTTCTTTAGTTCTTGTTACTGTGAATATTATGGAAATTAAAAAAGCTATCTAATTAAGATGCAGATGACCCATGTATTTTCTGTCTCCTTTTCACTGGAGGGATGTATCTGTGAACATCTTTCTTACTGAGAGGTCTTTACATATTCACTATTTCTAAATATAGTTACTGCCTAACATTTGTAGATTTAGATGATTCAAAATTACCTATTTGAAATTTTATACCTATTAAAAATAAGTGTTACAGGAATACCTGGAGATCTTAGCTATTAGACAAGATAGTAACAAGTTGGCTTTCCCTCAACCTTAGATACTGCATTCAATAGGTAAAATAGTGACTTTAGGTTCCTTTCATTGTTGATGGAGAATACTTGTCTTCTTCAGGATGTAATTCCTATCTATACTTTACTGTAGGAGTTTGCAATTATATGAACAGCCTTTGAAAAGAATATATTTCTCTCCAGTAACTATGAAGCAGTAATGGGATAACTAGCTTAGATACGGATGTTGTCGTGGTAGTTATCCACATTTAGTCAGATGAATATCAATCAGTCACGAAAAAGAAAGCTTTTGCCCCAACAAATTTACTATCTAAATAAGAAAGAAGTGGCAATTCAGAGAAATTAAATAGCTTGCACAAAATCAGAACCTAAAATTAATATTTCCTGAGAACTACTAAAATGTTTTAAACAGAAGATTATATCTGCTTCATTTTTCAGTATGGAGTTGTTCTTTCAAAGCTTTTGTCTTTAGCACCCTCATACTAGAAGAATGAGGAAATGTCCTCATACTACACTGTATATTGATGACAGTTTTTCTTTGTTTTCTTTTCTAACTTATTTCCAATGTACTAAAAGTGCTGTTTGATTCACTTCTACATAGAAACCTCATAAAAAATTGAAAGACTTCAATAATTTTAAATCATTCTACACTGCACATAGAGATTTAAATTTCAGTGCTAATTTTTTTATTAGCACTCTAATTTGGAAGGTAGTAGGCTTCTACAAGATTTAAAATTATTGGAGCATTTCAAATTTTTATAAGCTTTCCAGTAAAGATGTGACTATGGTGCTGGGCTTGTAAAGAGTAGCACAATTTAAATTTAATCTAAATTATTTAAGTGCTTCAGACTTCAGGGAGATTTTCAATCTTTAAACTGGGATCCATGTTCAGAGACTGGAGCAATCTTATAATGCAAAGTGCTTTCATCATTTTAAAGACCTGCGGGCAGCATTCAGAACAGGCCTTTTTTATTGTCAGTTTGTTAATTTAAAATATTTGTTTTCATCTCCAGTGTATGAAGAGGAAACAAGTAAAATAAGAGCATAAAGGGAAGACACTGTTTCCTTTCCCATTTAGATAGATGGTGAGATAATATGAAGAACACTATTTTGCAATGTACATTTTGAAATTTACTATAGGCTGTTACATGACCTATAGCCTCACCCATGCCCACAGGTATTACATGTACTTATGTTAAAAGATCAAAGACATAAAACTTGCATTTTCACTCTTGCTGTAGACTTTGTTTCACCTAGAGATGAACCAATATGTGTTTAATTGTATTTTGTTTAGCTTTAGTTTAATGCAAACATACCAATTTCATGTAAAATCAAAAAGTCATATGTCATTGTTATAGCCATCTTTGCCCTACAGTTAACAAAATCTTATGGCACTGAATACATGGATTTCTGATTAATACATCCTGTGAAGCAAAATTTTGAAGACCATTATTGAGTGCCTGGGGAAGACTTCTGCTAGCATCACTAGTAATTTCGGAACTGAAATGTCTCTGCCCATTTAACATATGAACATAACTAATTCTACTGGTCTTTTTCATCATTCTGACAGATATTTTTCTGTTACATAAGCATCATTTGCCAGATTGCTTAGTCAAAATAATCTTATTCCTTTTTCTTGGCACTGTAAACTTCTAAAGGCACTAAGCAATTGTAAAGTTAATACTGAAACGTGTCAGCACCACTACTGTTGCAGGAATGAACCGTCAGATTCAGTTTGAGCAAAAGTTGTATTAAATCTTTGGTACATATGTTTATCAAGATGTGCCAAAAACTGTTGAGAAGGGTTGAACTGCAGTAGTGAAGCATGCACTAGAAGCTCCTGAACTAGATCAAGCAGGTGGGAAAGTGCCCTCTTTGATCCCTTTGTCTGGTGGGTCAGATCCAACCAACTAGTGGACAGTCACGTAATTTCTATCATCACCCTAATCTAGAAAGAGCTTTAGAGATATTTGTTTGAGCTGTGAAAGGATTGGAAGATCTAAGATGATTCTTTTGAGGTGTAATAATTAGATGACAAAGCCGATGTCTGTCACTTTCGTAAAAGAGCAGTAGACTTCTGTTTGGATAGTAGGAGATTCTTATACAATGCTAGGTAAGGCCTGTCTACCACTCACCTGGCTCAGGTACAGGTGGGACGTACAAAAATGTCTACACCGAAGCAGCTGTTGACATGCAGAGTGGAAGTTGATAACTGGTAACAGGCAATGGATTCTCAATCCCTGACAATTAGTGATATGAAGAGGAAAAGAGAAAAAACAAAATACATTGACTATGGAGGAGTGTGATTGGGTTTTGTCTTTTCAAGTTTGAGGGCCAGATTTACTGATTTACTGTAAATACTTTCGTTGCTTTTGTGTGCAAGAGTCATGAATTTGGTTTAACGACAAACACTAAACTGGGTTTATAGCTGTGTTCTGTTCTTAGAGTGGTATAAACCATCTGGAGAATACTACTAAATCTCACCCACAGAATCAAGGCCAAGTTCTCAGCTGATTTAAATATAATTTTGTCTAGTAATGTCAGTTTATATCATCATCAGTATGTATCAGAATCTCCATTAAGTCATTCTTTTGATTGAAATATACTTAAATGCGGACAAGATGGCAAAGTGCTATAATTATTCACTGCTAGATGTTGTATGAAATGTGCAGCAAAAATAATTAAGAAAAAAAATCTTCCAACAAATCCACATAATAAGGCACAATCCCTGTCCCAGGGTTCCTGCACTGGCTATGTCTGATGGATCATTAATGATATCTGTAGCCAATGTAAACTAAAGGGGCTTTATAAGGGATCATGAATGTATCAGGGGGTTGTTCTACCAGGTTGTACAATACTTAAAGAAAAGATAAAAAGTGTTTAAAATGAAAGACAGAAAGGATCAGATGGAAGTAAATGTTACAGTAATTTGTCTAAACTTACAGAACCAGATGGAATTTATGGTACATGGTAACCTTAGGAGACGGAATACAATCTTTTTCAGGATTCCAATAATATAATTAGTCATAATAAGCTGAAAAAAACCCCTCCAACAAATAAATAAAAACTTCATACCAAGTCCTTGTTCCCAAGTATGTTTTCTACTCACAGAAAGGCAATGAGAAATAGGAGGTAGGAAGAAATCCTGTTTCATCACCCTTTGTCTATTATTATTTAATATAACAATTTATATTAAATACTTGAGAGTTAGGATGGGTCATGGGCCATTCCCAATAGGCAAATTAGGGAAGTCCATACTTTCTCTACAGTGTATAAGAATTTAGTAGTATGGATACCAGCTGTCCAGAGCCAGCTGATATGACCCAGAGAATGGGCCCTGGGCACATTTAATAGATCGGTTTCATTTATCTCAAAGTCCCTTCAGACACTTTTTTTTTTTTTAATTCTTTGAGATGTGGTTTTCAATTTATATATTATAAAGAATTGTGCATAAACCATCTCTACAAAAGTGAAGGATTTCATTTGTTGGGAAAACTATGTTTTTAGTCAGAGTTACTGCCCAACCATTTGTCCAACCATTGTTTTCACCCTTCCCAAATGGTACTACTTTCCAGGTGACAAGAGGGTCTAATAATACACACAAGACATCACTGTTCTTAATATACTTTGGCAGATTAACCATTCTTTGAGAGAATTGTTAACAGCTACTATTGTGATTCTGTATCAGGTTCATGGATTGCAGGAAACTTTTGGAGGAAGGTGCATGCATGACTGTAACCTTAGGAGAAAGGAAGTACATGAGAATAAACATGTCCTCTGACCAGCATCCACTCGAGAGAAGGCGAGCCTGACGAATGGTCTTGTTTTGAGATTGCATTATGCTGAAAGAGAAATCCCAAAATAAGATACACTCTATCTAGTCAACTTTTCAGCTGAATTAAATTGAAAAATGTGCTTGAAACTGAATGTATGTGCTCAAAACGAAACGTAAGTACAAGCAGTCAGGCATAGTTCCTCCCCCCATATATTTTTCTTTTAACATAATCACCTCATTAAGATTTGAAAAGTAGTAAATGCTAGTAAGTCTTCATGCATATTATGGTGTTGGGCTAGTGTTAACAATGGTTTCAAAACCCATGATCCTTAGCAGGAGTATTGCTCAATTCTGTGAGGTTCAGAGTCAAGATTCATGGTATGTGAGAGAGGTTGGGAAGCGCTATAATGCTAAATTATAGATTTTATCTCAGCACTGCAAACCATCGTTCTGGAGAAGACATCTGCAGCAAGCAACCAGAAGAAAACAAAGAGGAAACTGACTGAAAAACCAACAGTCCAACAGTCCTTTCTGAACTGTAGTATTTCTATTGTCTCTTTCTTGCATGAAAAAGAAAAATTTTACACTTTTATTCATTTACAGTGCAAATAATGAGATTCGTATTTCATACCTTCAAAAAGTATTTTGGAAGCAAGAGTTCACTCTATTGTCAAACTTTTTATTAGCTTCCATATACATCACATGTATAGCAGTTCATAAAATAATTGCATTATAATTCAATTATTATTATTGTTGTTGTTTTGGCTTGGAAAACTCCATTCTTTAAAGGAGTTTAAATTCTGTAAATCGAGGCTTACTGTTTCTGTCCATTTGCTGCTCTCTGGACAGCTTAGGCCCAAATTATTATAGGCATTTGTATAGATGAACTTTGGATATACTATTTTAATTAAACATTTGGCATTAGTACCTATGTGGTTCTGCTACACAGGTGTATGGGAGGGACACAATATGAACAGGAGCTGAGCAGGAAAAAGAACAATAGGGTGCAGTCAATAAGTGGGACCATGGACACTGAAAACTGCATAAACTGAAGCAGATCAGCTGCAGGAGTTTCTCACTTTTTGGCTCCAACAACTTAGCGTTAAATGTCCTGGGAAGCTTCTTTCACCCTCACTGACCTGGGAACCTGTCCAGAAATTTGCCTGGCTTCTCCATTGCTGTGCGTTTCAGCCTAATTTTCTTTCTTAAAATTCACTACCCTTGTACCATTGTGCTTTGTGAACTCATTATTTCCCTAGATTCAGCTTCTTCATTGTGTCTGGTTCCATATTTCACTATCTTTCTCATATTTTCAATCAATTCCTCGGTATTTGCAATTAGGTCAAGGATGGCTTCTCCTCTAGTCGGTGAATGGTTGGCTGTCTTTGGTTTCTAAGAGATAATCCCTCTATAAATGGTGTCTTGTGATTCTGAGTACCTTGAGATTTGGTCCAGGAAATTTTCATTCCTGCAGGTCTCTAGTCATACACTATTTGTCATTTCTTGGTTTTAATTCCTTGCATTACATTCGTTAATAAGGATAAATGTAGTTCTCTGATATGTTAGCCTAAGGTTTTCAAAAGGCTTGAAGGAAACAGTCACTTATTTTTGGTTGGTTTTGTTTTGATTTTCTTTCTTTCTTTTTTTTTTTTAATTTTTTCTTTTAGTATGGGGTAAATTAGATCTACCCAACAGTGCTGAGCTATTTAAAATCTTAATAAGAATTCTGCCTCCAGCTATATTTTCTTATATATATACACAGTTTTCTCTATAGTATTTTGGAATTCTACTGTTGAGAACCATCAGACATACTTCCAATAAAATGCATTACATTATTGTAATATACCATCATTTGCTATTACTTGCTCCTTCCTGTTGTCTTCTCTGTTCTGTTTTTTGCAATTATCAAAGTACATAGTTCATTACTTATTCTTGTTTTCCCAGAATTTTTTTCACCTTCTACTTTATACAAACACTTAGGCAGATTCAGTGTTTTATTAGCATCAATTTGATATCTCAGTATGTACCAGATGGAGTTAAAAGAAAGCTTATTTTCCCTCTTCTAACTGCTAACAGTAGTTTAACACTTTTCTGAAGAAATGTATCAATTCTGAACTTGGGTTAACTAGTCATATGTCAAAATATGATAAGTCTCAGCTCAGACTACTGCGACATGCAACACTAGCAGCTGTTAGCAATAATAATGCAGAACATTGAGGCAATTGTAATATCTGTTATGGTCCTCTGTATTAAAGAGATGATGATAAGCAAATCTTTGACACGATTATTGTATCAGTCTACAGTTTGTGAATACTAATGGGATGTACTTTGACACCGGGCATCATGTCTGAACTGTAAAGCCATTACCGAAATTATAATATCAATAAAATGAGGAGTGAAAGGCTATAGTAACTAGTGTGCCAGATGTTATACTCTGAAAGCATAGAATATTGATGGATTTTTCCGGTCTGGTGCAATGGACGCTCCGGACATATGGAACGTTTGAGAAATACAGCATTGGAATATACTGAATTATACAGTATGGTACAGGTGTTTTCCAGGGGATGATAGTTGCTGTACTCCTAACTAAGGACTGGAAACAAAATTTGAGCTTTGGTGATGTGGAAAAGGGTAATTGATGCATATTCTACTACTTTTGTAACAGTATGCATCTTTTTACTGATGACTGAAAAGGAGGACTATTTTCAACTGATTAAAAAATGAAGAAAGACAGGAAGAAAATAATCTAGAGGAAGAGCTAAGCACTTTCCTAGGCCACCATTCTATACCTATTAACTGACTTGAGGACTTAATCTGCCAATTTCTTATGTGCAAAAGCTATTTATTGCTTTTGCGTATACTCTTTTTTTTTGCTTGTGGTTTATGCCTAACAGTGTCTGTGTCATTTGAGAAGTTGACACAGACTTCTCAAATGTCTGTGTCAATTGTCTGGTCCCCGATTAACTCTGAGAAGCAGACAGTATTATCTCTGTGCGTATTACAAATATTAGTCTATAAAAAATGACCAGTGCAGTTGTAGGAAGACTAAAGTTTTGTATCTTGGTCTAGATGGAAAGTATCCATTTCATCAGGAAGAATTATGACCAAAGACCTAACTGCAGGTACTCCAGAGAGTTCGTACAGAAATGAGATGGGCAAGTAACTTTAATATTTATCAATGCTTCATTATTTTTCCTCAAATGCTGGAATTCATTAGTCTAAACCAAACTCTATTGGCTCCTTTTACATTTTAGGAAAATGAGGAGAATCCAGAAGGAGGGCGTGAATGCAGCCTGGAAAAGCATGCTGTTTGGCTCTCATATTAGACAGTATACACAATTATGAAGCTCTGCTTTTCTTTGGAAGGTGGACAATAATACTTTTTCATGCTGTATCATAATGCCACTGGCTGAGGATCTCCTGATAGGTGAAATAAACCAGTATGCACTAGGTTGTTAAAAATTAGGTTACATGTAGAGCAGTGTACCCTACTTGAGTGCTCTAGGCTTGGCTAAATGAGCTTAAATATGTCCAGTTTTAACCGCTACAGAAAATCAGTAAGTAACAGATGTGTGAAGACCTGCACAGAAGGTTGCTTCCTAATCTCAGGTCCACCAATAGGGGTTAGTTACAATGAGTGGTTAAATTTGTGGTTGAAAATTAAATTTATCTATCTGGACCCTGTAGTGGATTTCATGGGCAGACGGGATTTCTGGAAGAAATAACGTCCTCCACATTAGGGAGTTCTAAGTTGCTCTCAGAATGTGAAAATTAGCTGAAGTATCTCCTGGAATGATAGAATCATACAGTTGTTAAGAGTTGAAAGGGACCTTAAAGATCATCTTGTTCCATCCCCACTGCCATTGACAGGGACACCTTCTACTAGACCAGGTTGCTTAAAGCCCTGTCCAACCTGGCCTTAAACACTTCCAGGAAGGGGGCAGCCATAACTTCTTGGGCAACTTGTTCCAGTGTCTCACCACCCTCATAGTAAAGAATTTCTTCTTAGTGTCTGACCTAAACTTACCCTCTTTCAGATTAAAACCATCCCCCCCTTGTGCCTTCACTACATGCCCTTGTAAAAAGTCCCTCTTCAGATTTCTTGTAGGCCCCCTTTAGGTAATGGAAATCTGCTAAAGGGAGCTCTAAAAAAGACACACAAACACCACTCTATCTAAACAAGAATGCTGTCATACAATATTTTGAAGTGCTTAGATCCCAACAGTCTCAATGGAGGTGTATTGCAGTCGTTAAAAGAACACTGAAGGGAAACTCATCTCAGAGCTCTGCATTAGATAACAGTCCTGAGAAGTAGACTGCAGTTTCCCAAAAGTCATTGAGGAACATAATTCCCATTAAATTAAACAGAAAAATAAAAATAATTAAAAAAAGAAATAAAAATCCAAAATCTTGAATGCTTTTGTGAATCTTGGCTTCAGGCAAAATTGGTCTGAGAATAATGCTGATAACAATGATATTTTAGTTACTGTTAAGTGGTGCTTACCCTAATCAAGGACTCTGCCAGTGAGGAGATGCACAAGAAGCTGGGAGGGAGCACAGCCAGGACAACTGACCTGAACTAGCCAAGGGGATATTCCATACCACAGCATGTCATGTCCAGTGTATAAACTGGGGGGATTTAGTTGGAAGGGGTCAGTCATTGCTTGGGTCAGGCTGGGTATCAGTCAGGGGGTGGAGAGCAATTGTATTGTGCATCACTTGTGTTTTCTGAATTTTATTTTCCCCTTTGTTATTGTTCCTTATTATTATTATCAGTGTTAGTATTACTTCTATTATTCCATTATATTTTCCTGTATTTCAACTATTAAACTCTTCTTATCTGAATCCATGGGTTTTATCTTCTAGTGCGTCTTCAGATGTACTCAGTAAGTTTTCCTAAGTATTCAACTTTTTAAAAAGGGGAAAAAAAATGTAAGTTTACATCTTCATTTAGATCACCATACTAACTTTTAAACTACAGACTTAGTGGAATTATTAAAAATGTATTTTCCAACAAATAAGCAGCTTGCCAAAAATACAAAGATTTAGCTCTTTTTTGTCCATTAAACTGATATAGCTAGTAAAGTAACTACTAGTTTTCATTAGCTAAGAAAGCTACCACTTGTCTGGTAAGACTTGCAATTAAGATTTTATTTGGTCCAAAGTTGATGATTTTGATGTCCATTAGGATTTCTCCTGAATTGCCAGATTGTCTGGCACAGATCATTCCAGAGCCAGCAGATGATATAATACATTTTGGTCATTATTAATCTGAGCTAGACGTGAAACAGTGACCTAGAGGTAAAAGTGTCTGTATGCTATTTCCAGTCCCCTGAGTGAAATAGCTCCCGTAGGGTTCATACTCATGAATAACAGTTATACTTAGCAGACAAACTGTAGAAGGTTTTTATTTGCTTCTCTCTCTAAAGTAGATTTGTTGCAGCCAGCTTTCTTATTCACATTTTTCAGGCCTTTGAATATTAGAACTTGTATCAGACAAATCATATTCAGCAAAGCTAAGAGGTTTTTTGGTTTGGTTTGGTTTGTGGGTTTTTTTAGTTATTTATGTGTTTCATATTAAAGGGGCTTTTGGTGACAAAACCATATTTTTAAGGCATAATACCAAAACTAAAAAAAGCATGTATGTCCATGGTTATGAAGGAATTGTAAACAAAGAGGGATGCTAACAGTTGAAATACTGCAAAACTTGAGACTTGTATAATGCAAATCTCAATATGTTTTCCTTCCATAACGTAACTTGAGTAGCAAGGTGGATATACCTACATCAAGTAATATGCAGCAGTGTACACTAGGCCTGGTTCTTCTGGTAGTTCTAATACTTGTATAAAGTCATATGAGTTAAGCAAATTATTTTTTTATGTTAATTTTATATTTATTCACATTTTTCAATTTTATTTTGCCTTTTTCTTTCCTGTAGTACCTTAAGTGTCCTGGTGGATATTTATTGATAGCAAAGGATATATCTGTATGCATATCTTTTGATAGATAATACTGATTTCATGTTTTCTTCTGTGCATTTCTGACTGAATAAGTGTCCTGGGGATATAACGCTCTAGAACAAACTTGGTGGAAAAACAGTTTTGGAAGATTGAAGATGAAAAAAAAAAGCCCAAATATCTCAGCTATATTAAAGTTGATCACTAAAGGAAGTTAACAGTCAGTTTTAAATTGGCATCTATAAACTGTAAATGCTTTTATTTATATTACACAAATTTCGTGGGCACTTACAAGTACAAAGTTGTACTCAAAGTTCTCCTGCATGGTTTTTATTAGTCTGGATTTTTTTAGTAATAGTCTGAGAAAATAATAAAAAGGGCAATTCAGCACTTTAAGTACAAATTAGAATACTGAAATTAAGGGCAAGATTGTCTAAACATATTTTTAATAATATTTTATATGCTTATGGTATTTGAGACATTTACTTGGGCCAAACATGAATGAGACAATTCATGCCTGCTTTTTTGCTGCTACAGAGGCTGCTAGAAAACAGGTGAGAACCCTAGAGCATCTGAAGTGGTTCTAATTACTCTAAATTTAAGTGACATAGTAAGCCACTGATAAAGATTAGAAATTATCTGCATGTAATTTCAACTAATAAAATTTAATCTTGTTTTTAAGTCTTATGTAAGTATTCAGAAGCCTCTTTCTAGTTTGAGCAGTTTGTTTATGGCTCACTGACATTTTCTTGCTACAATGCAAATATCCTGAATTTGGGATTTTTCCATATTTTGTCATTAGCAGTTTGCCTATTTCTAATTATGTTTTCCTTGCTGTTTGTATATGTCATTTTGCAGACAAATACAAAGAAACTCCTTGTAGTTTTGCATTCAGCTCACAGAGGTATAAGCTGTTCCCTTTGCTAAAGGAAATCCTAGGTGATGTGTTGTCAATATTTTAACAACAGGCTCTCACAGATCATTCTCCCCTTAAGCCTATGTTAAATCTGTGCATCAGGAGTATCTGTGCTCCAGAGAGGAATGGTGACAGACTCATTGGTTTCCAATTTAATGTGAAAATGCATTTTCATAAGCATAACCAAGAAAGATAGGATCTTATTTGGCAAACAAACTGGTATGAAGCTCCGGGAAGTATCTAGACTTAGCAAAAACAAACTGATGAAAAGCATGTGTGCAGATAGGTTTACTAGGATGGCACTGTGCTTTGAAACAGCATGTGAGTGATACTGTTACTCATTATCTATTGAGATGCAATACATTGTGAGATGTTTGTTTTCCTCATTACGATATCTACCATTTGGTAAAATCCTAAGAGTTCCCGAATGCAAAATGTCAAAGATATTGTACACTCCCCTCCCCGGCCAAAAAAAAAAAAAAAACAAAAAACAAAACAAAATCAAAACCCAGAAAAAAAATTGTGAATATTTTAAAGATGCTCAGAATTACATCTAGAATTACATTATGACAGCCTTCTAATACCAGTTATATGTGTGTGTGTTTCAGTATTTCACACAACAATTAAAAAGGCTTAAGAAAGCACTAGTGTATGAGGAATATCCTTAAGAGTTATCAGAGAGTGGGACTAGCACAGTATTATATTCCTAATGGTCGTCTTACAAATAAATGGTATGGGGAGAAGTCTTTCTCTGCCAGTAGCTGAGGCACTCTCAACAGTGCAATAACCATTCAGCTACAGTAAATTTTGGGAAAGCAAACTGTCATTCTTTGCTGTTAGAGATGTTTTACACTGCATGAATAAATGGCATATTGGCTGTGAGAAGAGGGATTAAACAGAAGCGAGTATGACATACACTGTTTAATACTTGTGTACTAGCAACTGTGTTGTGTGATTTAAAGTGGCGGCACACTATTCACTAGTAGAATATACACGCTTACTTTTTTGATTCGTAAGCCAAAACTTCAAACCCCAGACCAGACTCGATGTTTGTCCAGAATACATGCCTTGTTCCTGGGCCTTATTTTGCAGTCTCTGCCTCCAGTCTTGGTTCCTTCCAGTATCCCTGCTCACTCACTAGCCAACCACTAGCTCACATGCATGGAGCATGAGTTTTATTGTGAGAAAATACAGGGCTCCTGTATAGAACAGAAAATGAGAATAGCATTTGAGAAAAAGACAGGGTAATTTGGTGAGGAAGAACAAGACTCAGCCCAAAAATCACACCGATCAGCAGCTTGCTTGCACAAAACTAACAGTGAATTAATATTAAATCTTGCCTTGAACCCAAAATAAGAATATTGAAACAGTGTAGCCAAGACCAGTTTGCAAGTATTTTATGACACTATGATGGCATAGCCAGTCACAGTATATAAGCATTGTACACAGGTATGTGACCAGTAAGACCACAAAAGATCAAAGACACAGTGTGGGTAGGAGACACCCAAATAATAAAAAGGAGCTTTTCCTTCCAAAGAGCTGTCAAGCCTAATTATCTTGACCTCAGATAGCCACCAAGGACCATTGCCTTCAGTCCTAACTATGTGGCAACTGCTTTGTGGTATTGTATACTCACTTATTTAGAGTATAAGTGTTAAAGGCTAACAACGTCATATATGTATTAATGACAATTAATAATGCATAAGAACTAAGAGTTAGTACTGTGTACTGTTAATGAACTGATTTAGTAAGGTTTACTTTTGAAGGTTAAAACTGGAATGATTTTGTCAGATTTTTAAATGCTCCATCCCAGGCAGCTCTAATTTCCATAATTATATATATGTACAAACATATATAAAAATATGCATACATTTAGTATCAACGATTACTTCCTATGTGATTCATGACAGGGTTTTTTGTATTTTCAGGTCAGTTGCAAAGGTTTGGTTAGATCAGTGCTGCAATTGAATGGTTATTTTGGTAACCACTGAGTCAGCTGATAATTCTGCTCTTTGCTACTGTCTTTGTTATGCTCTATTCATGTGGGTTTTCATATCTGTGGGTGTGCTTAATTTATTAAAGTTCACATCCCTTGTATTTCTCTCTTATGTTGAATAGCCCTTAACCTAGTAACCTGAGAGAACAGATCAGACATTTAGGTAACCGTACAAGCTGGTATATCAGATAAATTTTGGCCTTACTGAAATTAGTGAAAATTTTGACATGGAAGTCAATGAAACCAGCTTTTCATTGGTCTCCTGTCTTCTCTGAGATATATCAGCCATTAAGTTATGTATTAAAAACACACTAGATTTTACATGAGACCTGTCCTTTAGACTACTGTGTGCAGTTGTGCATATTCAGTTTCATCTAATGAGCAGCAAACTGATTAGGAACCACAGAAGGATAACAAAGTTGATTAAAGGCATCCCAAAATTTATATGCAGAGAAAAGCTTTAAAAACTAAATATGTCTAGTTTGGTTAAGATATAATGTAAAGGTAATCTGATAATGTTCAGAAATATCTGATGCCTGTTAACATTTCAAATGAAAATGTAACAGACTGTTACAGGAAGAATTGGAAGGAATGGTATGAAAATACCAGCATGAAAACAATGTTTTGAAATTCACAGAATAAAATTCAGGCAGTGGGTCTGATCAACAACAGACAGAAAATGACAGAAAACCTCAAATGTTATGCTTTATTTCATCTTTTCATAATACTTTTAGAAGAAATAACAGGATGGCATTATTCAGAATGTGGAGCTCAGAACAGTGAATTCTATTTTAAGCTTGGTTACTGACTGTAAGAGAAAGTGAAGGGATTATTTCCATCAAGGCAAGAAGTTCTTAAGCATAATGTGGTGGTAATAGAAGACAACTTACTTTTAGGAATGTGAGGAAGAGAAAGTGACTTGAAAAAGGTGAAATAAATTTATAAAAGTGAAATTGCATGTGTATCAGGATTTTCTGACTGTTGCCTAAAGCAGTAATTTGATTTCTTAAAGGCATCATAGAATATAGATATTGCAGCAGAACACTGAGGCTAAAAAGAAAGTTTTTGAGTTTTACTCAGGAGATGATTAGAGTTTTAATGTCACGTAAAAAGCATAATAGAATGCAGATGAGGATTTTTTTAACATTGAGATGTCTCAAAAGCAATCTATATTTAACATAAATTCTTATATACACACACATAAGGTCAGAAATCGAAAATCGAGGAAGTAGAATTATCTCTCTATGGCTGTACAAAAGGTCCTCAACTCATGTACTGTTTGGACTAGGTAAACATAAAAGTTTATGTTTAAACGAAAGCAAAGCCAAATTCAGAAACCAAATCATTCAAAATACTGAAGGTGCATTCATATCTGAACAGCTTGTAAAAAAATTACTATGATAAATACATTTGGTACAAGCAATTGCGCAGATGAAACTATGTTGCTTTTGTTGAGTTACCTGCTCGGCAGCCCCAGAAGCAGAGTAGAATTTAAAGGTGTTTAATCTTTCAAGAAACAGGCTACTGTAGATTCAATTTAATTAAATTAAATTTGAGTAATTTAGGTTATTCCTTTCCCATATAACTTTCTGAATTCTGAAAAAGACAAATTATTAGAAATCATAAAGCTTTTAAGGCTTGATGAATATGACAACCCTTGAAAATGGATATAAGCAATATCTATTGATTACAAGTAATAAAATAGCAGCTAAAATTCTTCCATTCACATAAAATAAAATGATTATTAGAACATGCATTAGTCAGATTATATTTCAGATTATTTGTTACTGTGACTTCCTTAAGAGTATTAAAGGCTTAATTACTTCTAAGAAACTTAGTGTCTGTAAGTCTCTAAATAATTGCCTGCTTTAATTCGGGTAACTATTTCAGAAGAGAAAACGCAGGGTAATTTCCCTCAGTGGTCACCGGGAATCAGGTTCAGTAAGTCTGGGTGCATGTATCCTTGCAATGGTGTCCCATATGATATAGCTTCAGTGAAACAGAAACAATGTTAATTAAGCTGAAAAAACAGACTTAGAGAGAAAATGAGTAGCATTGAGTTTAACCTCATAAATTTGACTCTTAAGATGTTAAGTGTATTTTCCTAATTTCTCCATTTCCTATTCTAGCTGACTGGCAAATATAGTGCAGACGAGCTTGTATGGCAAGTGACTGTTTTCTCCTCTTCTGGATGAATTGAGATTCACAGTTTCAACAGATGTAGTTCTATAAACATCATAGAATCTACATTCATTTAAACAAGATATGTACTTATGAAATGACAACTGTAAACAATGACATATTTAAGCTGGAATACGATGCAAAACATGTTGACTGTCCTGACACTAACACCAGGGAAAACAATTTAAGCTAGTTATAATCATAATCATTATAAGGTTTGTAGCAGCTGAATTATATATCCCTCATGAGTGGGGAAATGGATTTTCTAAAGAAAATATTAACAATTACATAGGATTTTTTTCAACAAGTGAATTTTTTTGTACTGAATAGGTCTCCGTAAAGCCTATCAGAAACCTTCTATGCTTCTGTAAAGAAATTTTTCATTTTAGCAGAGAATAATGGCCAGATAAAATCAATTATTGGTTGAGATTACAGAAGGTTGAAATCATGGTATAGAGGTTAACTAGGACCACCTGATCAGTTTCTCTCTCCTGCTGTGTATTACAGACCCCATTTTTGCATTTTATGCAGTCATCCCAAAGTCAAGATTGCATCAAAGTCAATAATTGTGTCTGGCTAAAAATGTATTGTATTTAACTAGATTGAAATAATCTTTTTCCAGTGGTTAATTAACCTCACTCTTTGATATTTGTGCCTTATGCCCAAATTGAATTTGCCTGACTTCAGCTTCCATTGATATTTACTGATTTTCCTTTCTGTTCTAAGCTAAAGAGGCTTTAGCTAAAACACTTATTAATTAGTGGTTTTCTTTTAAGGAATACATAAGCAATAATCAAGTAATTTCTCAGTCTTCTATTCATGCCGGATAGCTTTATCTTTGTAGCTATACTTCTCAAAAAAAGTTTCTTCTCAGTTATAAAGAGCAAGATATACTTGTTTTCTTGCCCGGATCTGCTCCACGTGATATTCACAGTCATACAATGTCCCATATTGGAGGACAGTGCTTGACTGCAATTGCAGAATTGCTTTCTGTAAGAAGAGTAAGCAAGACACCTGGAAGACACAGTACCATCAAAAGAGTAATACAGATATCCACTGAGTCTTTAACTGTCATCTGTTTTCAAAAAGTGCTGTGATTTTTTTTTTTAACATTTTATTTTTAAACAGCTCTAAAAAGGTGGTTATTAGAAGACTGAGCAATATTTCTGTACTTAAAATAATGTTATATAAACGAAAAAATAAAATCCTTTTCACATTCCTAAGTTAATACTTTGTACTTACTCTATTTATAATGCCAAGGATTATGTCAATCTTCTTTTTTTTGACTACAGCATAGTTGTAGAATGTTATAAAGAGATCTATAGTTGTCTGGCCACTATAATCCTTAACACTTTCTCAGGAATACTAAGAAACGGTAGAGTCTATCCTTTTCTGTCAAGTTACAAAGTGTATAATTATGCAGTAACTGTTCTGTTTCTGCAGTGTGTTATTTAACAGTATGCAGGTTAATGTGGGATCCAGATCCCCAGTATAGCTGCCACATTCTGGTCACTATTTACTGGCATTTGTGTCATTTGAAAAATGCTACCGCCAGAAATTTTGTTTTTATATTCAGGCTAATGATTAAAATTTTGATCGCAGTATATATGTACACATAAAGTATGGAATATATTGTTAAATATCAATATAGTCATAATATATTAATATAACATACCCTATATTCAATATACTAGATTATATATGATGTATTTCTACATAGAGGAATACTATTAGAAACATTACCATATGATGGTGATTTACAGGGATAATCACGTCTCCTGATAACTCATTCATTTGTCAATTCTTTTAATGTAGGTGTTATCTTTATTCTACAATTCTATTTTTTGAAAAGAGAGTACTGTTTAGCACTTCTCAAATAAAAGAATAAAGTACCTTTATCGTCCAATGTTCCAATCTGCTTGAGGAATTAATTCAAGCTTTTTTTGGCAAGGTCTACTTTCTGTTAAATCAAATTGGCAAGGACTAATTATATTATTTTAATTCTTTATCAGTTGAGTCATGCATGAGTATTCCATTCATGTGCCAATACTAGATGTCAGACTAACTGTCCTGAAGTTATGCAATTATTGTCTACCATTTTGTTAAAGAATATTTAATGTGTAGTGTTAGTTTCCAAATGCCAAAGATTTAAGGCATTTCCCACTTAACAATTGCAATTTAAAGATAAAGAAATTGAGTAAAAAAAGTATACTGTGTTGTGTCAAATATGCTCTTGACACCTACAGAGCAGTGTACAGCAATAAAAGGCATCAAATAAAGGAAGAGACTATGTTATCTAAGAAAACATTCTGTATCATTAAATAAAGATATATTCCTCCAGATCAGAGGAATAAAACTGTTTTGTAAGTAATAAACAAGGCAAAATGAAGTCTGCCATCTCAAAACTTTACATATTTTCATGAAAAAATTGATGGGAGTGTAAAATTCTCGTTAATTTTCCTCTTTACGTATTTCCTCTTTCTTAGAAAACTTCACAGAGACTTCATGAATTTGGTGCTACCTCTCATCTTCATTTCTCTTGAAGCTGGAAGAATCACATGTTAGGTTTAAAGGAAGATGAAGAGAGGTTGTTCCAGCTCTTTCAGCTGTGAATCCCTATTACTCTAGAAGAGCTTTTGTTGTGCACGTCACAAAGTAGCTGCAGAATTTTATTCTCGAATGATCATACTTTCAGTAATGATTTATCAAGGCTCTGTAACCTGTGCGCCCAAATCCAGAAATACCCCACAAACTTTGAAAGTGTATGCCTGCCTACCTTTAAGACAGTGCAGGGGGGAATGGTATCTGGTTTCTACCTTGCAAGTGAACGAAAAAGGGAAATGTATCCATCTTTAAGCTTCTCAAACCCTTACCTATTGTTACTATAATCTTTAGCCTTCTGTTAAGAATGGGGAAAATGGAGAGAGGAACAACAACAACCATTTCATTCTGGTGAAGAAGCACAATTGTTTTTTCCATTAACAACAGAAGATAGTGTTTGGGAAGCAGCTCTGTTACTGCCACTGAACCTTTTTTCGTGGAGGAGCATAAAGCCAGACACTGCTGGGACCCCTTTCCCGCTCATGACTATGATTTTGCTGGCTTATCTGTCTGCCATACTCAAAGTTTTCCGATTTTTAGCTATTTGAAAGCAGGTCTTCTTTTCCCAGTGTAGATGAGAAGCAGATTTATTTAGAAATGAAAAGGGTTGAGAAATGAGAAGGGTTTCTCAGCTGCAGCTCAAATGTATGTGGAAAGACTCATAACTTTTACTAAAGAAAGTAAGATGAATCCTTAGCTATAGCAAAAGACTATCATTCTTTGTATTAGTTTGGTACTGTGTATACCATAGGGCTAATTCTTACATGCTATTCACCTGTGTACTTTTGTCCACTTTGAAATACCTAGCATGCATATGGAATTTCCTGTCTGAGCCCTTGGGATTAGAGGATGTTGTTTATTCATTAACAAGGCATAAATGATTCAACATCAGCAATTCAGATAATGGACCAAATAGGGGAATGTTAACCTCTATTAACCTCTGTTTTACACTTCCTATACCTCGTCCAAATTGCTTTGATCTTTTGGTAATGTTTTATGACAGCTTTTTTGACAATAGGATTTTTCAAATTAGAAAAGGGTAATAATTTTATTCTTTGTTTCATTATCCTATATAATGAAGGAAGTATAGCTTGTGTTTCACAAACCAGAACCCAGAAGATATTACTTGCTAATTCTGTAAGTGTGTAATTAACATAAGCAGTGAACTTTTTACAAGTTAAACATTCTTATTATAAAGTAACAATAAAAAAACCAAATCTTAAATTGCTTTTAATAATTGGTCATCTGATTTTTGATGAAATATCACAGAATCTATCAAGCAAAAAAGTGAAATGGGAGCACTTTTTGTTCTAAACTTCAGACTTCAAAAAATCATAAACTATGATTCCATGTAATGTAAGACATACGGCTTTCAGTCAATATGATTTTATATTGAAATATTGCATGCAGCTTCATAAACATGCTCAAAATTATTTGCATTTTTAGCAGAATGTTCAACATGATTTTCAGTTACAGTAATAGAAAGGAAAGGAATTACAGAATCTAGAAGTAAATCCTCTGCCAAAGAGGAAAGGAATGTCAGCCCTTCACTGTTCTTTTTTTTACTTTGTGTCTTATGTTTGCTGTTTCTAATAAACATAGTAACAAGTAATTCATTTTTCTGGAAGATAGAGCTTGGTGTACAAGGATAAGCTTTTCCATGTTGTTGAATGAGCAGTCTGACTATTTGGGGGAAAAACAAGTTGTCATAATGCTACTTTATCTCTACCATTATAGTGCTGAATGGTATTTACACACTCTGAAGCTGAAAAAGTTAATGAAAAGATGACATGGGAGATGTCAATACTGCTGAAGAAGTACCCCATTCTTCAGTATTTGTAATTCCCAGCTGGAGATGCCCAAAGAAGCCATGTTTCATTTCTGCACACCAGACTAAGCCTGGATGTGCATCATCACTTTATCCCATTTCATAGTTTCAGAATAAAGGAGGTCACTGTTGTGATTTAAATCCATTATGCAGCTAAGCCCCACACAGCCACTTGCTCTCTCCCCCTAGTGGGATGGGGAGAGAATTAGAAGAGCATACATAAGAAAACTTGTGGGTTGAGAAAATATCAGTTTGATAAGTAGAAGAAAATCAAAACAAAACAGAAACCCAACCACAAAACCCCAGCAAAACAAAGTTAACAAGTGATGCAAAAACAGTCATTCACCAGTCAACCCAAATGCCCAGCCAGTCCTCGAGCTATGGCAACCCCTGGCCAGCTTTCCTCCCAGTTTTATGGATGAGCATGACATTATATAGTACAGAATACAGCTGTCCCAGCTGCATTCCCTCCTAGCCTCATGTCCTCCCCCAGCCTACTCTCTGGGGCAGAGATAAATGAAGGAAACTTTGATGATGTGTAAGCACTGCTCAAAAATAGCTAAAACATTGATGTGTTATCAACACTGTTTTGATCACAAATGAAAAACATAGCACCATAAGGGCTGTTAATAAGAAATTAACTCCCCAGTCAAACCCAGTATTATTTCATATGAGAAATGTGCCTCAATGAAGTATTAGAAATCCATAGTTCATATACAAATTAAGTCTAGACACAGTTGTCATTCCAGTCTGTCTTTCCTGGATGTTAACTATAACTGTTGGGTGAAACTTCATGTTATTAGACTTCGTGTCATTAAATCTCATTTTGGTCTTCTGTAGAGGCAAGGGGAGTATTGCTCTTTGTGGAAGTCTGAGCTGATTCCTTCAGGCTTTAACATCTATCAGAGTTTTCACTGGAAGCATTTTACTTTCCTTTCAAAGTTCAGCATCTGTCTAAACATGTGTGCTCTTGTAAACAAGTGAAGTCTCTATTACCGCCTTCCTAGGGCAATTAATGAGCGTAGAGGGAATATGCAAAGAGGGAAAACAAATTAAAGGAGTATTTGTGTAATCCCTACAGCACATTGTAAGTCAACAAAATCATGCTGTTGGGATAATGTTGAAAAGAGTCTCAAACTAATTTTTGATGCACTTAACAGATGTTTTTCCAAAAATATCACGCCAGTAAATATTATTTGCACATTCTTTAACCTATCTCATTCTTTCCCAAGCTGAGCTTTAACACATTTGCTTATGTGGCTTTCTTAGTGTGAAGGAAAAAAAAAAAAAGAGATAGTGTGTGTTCATGTATCCAGATTGTATTCAAATATTTGCATTTGTTGTAAAGCCCCTATTCATTTGAGAAACAGAAATATAAAGCAATCCAACAAAAAAATCACAACAACTAATGTTAACTGTTGTCATGTATACTTTATGTCATACCTTCTCAATAACTTCTGCATGAATCAGTCTGCATGGTTGCACACCAACTAATTTTTAATTTCATATTATTTTGATGTTTTATTTCATATATCTTTTCAGTGAACATTTTAGGAATACTTCGCTTAGGTCAGTATTTGTCACCTCCAGCTTTTTCCCTAAAAAATTCTGTGGGTGTCAGATCTGTCTCACCAGTTCTGGAAAGAAAAACTGGTCTGAATTTTGAGTCTAATAGCCAGTATTCTTAATAAACCTGTGTGGTAGGTTGACCCCATGTAGCAGGCAAGCACCCACATAGCCATTTGCTTACCTCTCTCTGCTCTGGTGAGACAGAGAGAGAAAATTGGTAAGAACGCGAGTGAGGGTTTAAATAAAGACAGGGATATGACTTTTGAAGCACTATTGTGTGTAAAACAGACTTGACTTGGTGAATTGAACTTTATTTATTGTCAATTAGCATAAATATTTAATTACCAATTTAGGAACTGGGAAACTGACACCTTGCCCCCTAACTGACATCAGCAGCATAGGCAGGATGCTGCTACAGAACAGAGGTAAGGTGAGAGTCTCTCAAATCACTCTACCACTGCTGGAGCCAAAGGGCAGCATGAATTATTTGCATGCAAAAGCCTTTTGCACTATTGGCTGTTGCTGCCAGATGACCTGGACACCAAGTATTCCCAGCAGTCTGCCAGAGCCACAGCATCACTTCTGATCCTGTGTTTGCTATCAGTGATTGGGTGAGTTGCCATATGGGCAAATGGTTGCTCATCTTTCTTACCGCCTCAATAAACCTTTGTTACTAAGTTGTTGTCAGACTCCATTACTGTTCAGACCACAAATACAAAGATGACAAACTTTAAAATACATCTTCTCCCCCAATCCCAGACTCAATTTCAATCAAAATTTCTCTCCTCCTCCACCTCTTTCTTTCTTTTCCTCTTCAGTATTTCAGATGAGACACTTGTTATCCTATCTTGTTATCACCACAGATTATATTCAGTCCCTTCAGTAAGACACCAAATAGTGCAAGAGGTTGAAGTCAGTACCTGAAGCAGGTTCCCTCTGCTGCTCCTTGTTTCTCATCCTTTTCATATGCTGCAGCACAAGTCCTCCAGGGCTATGGTCCCTTCAGATGTGTAGTTACTCTGCTATGGAGTATGTACTCTGACCTTGCTATTTCCTCCTTCCATCTGCTGTTCCCTCTTCTCTCTTTCAAATGTTGTTTGCCCTTTCTGGAACATGTTTTCACAGAGGCACAACCAGCTTTTATGATGTGCTCAGCTGTGTCCTGTGGTGGGTCTGTTTGAGCCAGCTGAGACCGGTTTTGTCCAGCACAGGGCAGACCGTTATCTCTTCTCACAGAGGCTCTTCCTGCAGTCTGCCACTACTAAAAACTTGCCATTGACACTCAACACAAGCTTTCAAATTACAGGAGTAAACTATAATGACTATAACTTAAAATAGATGAGAAATCAAACTGGATCTACAGAACCATCAGTCTGACCTCAGTGGGAAGCCACAGCAAAACAAATTACGAAGGAAGCAATAATTAAATAAATTGAGGTGAATGGAAAATGGATAAATTGAAGCAAGGATTAGCAAAGACAGATTGTGTCAGAGTGGTATAATATTTTCTTTCCTAAAATGACTGCTTTTATAGACAAGAGATGTGGTAGATCTAATCTATCTTGACTTCTTTACAACACTTGATATGGTACCCCATGGGAACTTTTCACTTAATATGGTGGTTAGTAGAAGAATTGTAAGTTGAATAAAGAATTATTGTGTGATAGAGAGATTACTAGTGGAGTACTCAATCGAATAATTTTGCAGCTAGTCTTTAATACCTTGCTTAATGACAGTGATATAGTTGGTGCTAATGGATTTTTATGATGACAGAAAGTTGTGAAATGTATAAAGCAATAGGAACACCTGAATGTCTCTAGGGAAGAATGAGACAACTTTGAAAAAAAAACCCAACAAAAATGATAACATGAAGTGCACCTGGGGAATTAAAATCATACCTCTGCTAAAAGGTACAGATCTACCAGCTGGATGACAAAGAGGATAAAGAATTTTGTTACACTGATTGATGACGGGGTGATTGTAAGTCACTGATGTAAAATGAAAATTGTCCTGAGAGGTATCAGGAAAAATATTTTGAGTAAAACCAGTAACAAAATTGTAACAAAAGCATTCATAAAATCATCTCAGGAATTCCGTGTACTCTTCTGGTGACATATATGGCATATACAGATGCAGCAGTCCAAAGGTAAAGAATATGACTACTAAGTAAAGTGAGACAGAACCCACCATATGTAGACCCACGTTATGTGAACTCATGTAAAGCAAAGAGGTTGTTTAGCTAGCCAAAAGAGTTCATAGATTTTTTTTTTTGTTTAATCTATACAGATATTTACACCAAATTACACATAAACTCCAAAGACACTGAGGATGGCTATGTAGGTTACAAAGCCTTGATAACTGCAGAGAACATCAGCATCTGTAACTTGGTGAACTATTTAACCGGAAATCTATGTTAGACACTGGAATGATAAACATAGATGGACTGGAAAGAGCATGCAATTTGTCACCTAGTTAGACTTAGATTGTGAAAAACTTCATTGTTCACATTTTTTTATTTAGAGCAACTTCCAAAAAATATTTATATCATAGGAAAGACATAACTTCAATACTTTCATAACTGGGGTAAATAAGATATATGGACTGAAGGCAATGAGCATAGAATCATAGAATAGAATCAACTAGGTTGAAAAAGACCTTTAAGATTATCAAGTCCAACTATTACCCCAGGACTGCCAAGACCACCACTAAACCATATCACTGATGGCCTCATCTACACAGTTTTTGAACAGTTCCAGGGACAGTGATTCCACCACTTCCCTGGGCAGCCTGTTCCAATGCCTGATCACCCTTTCGGTGAAGAAATTTTTCCCAACATCCAGTCTAAACCTCCCCTGGTGAGGCTTGATGCTGTTACCGCTTGTCCTATCACTTGTTACTTGGGAGAAGAGACCAATCCCCACCTCACTACAACCTCCTTTCAGGTAGTTGTAGAGAGTGATAAGATCCCCGCTGAGCCTTCTCTTCTCCAGACTAAACAACCCCAGTTCCCTCAGCCACTCCTCTTAAGGACACTGTGGGAGACAGTGTCAAATGCTTTACTAAAGGCCAGATGATAGACAATGTCCACAGCCTTTCCCTTGTCAATCAGGCAGGTCACCTTGTCGTAGTAGGAGATCAAGTTGGTCAAGCAGGACCTGCCCTTCATGAACCCGTGCTCATTGGGCCTGATCCCCCTGTTTTCCTGCAAGTGCTTTATGATGTCACTTAGGATGATCTGCTCCATGACCTTCTCTGGCACTGAGCTCAGGCTGACGGAGGTTCCGGGGTCTTCCTTCCTGCCCTTTTTGTAGAGAAGTGTCATTGGCCAACCTCCAATCATCTGGGACCTGACCACTAGACCAGGACCGCTGATAGCTGGTGGAGGGTGGCTTGGTGAGCTCCTCTGCCAGCTCCTTCAGCACTCTTGGGTGTAAGCCATCTGGCCCCATAGACTTGTATATGTCTAACTGGCACAGGAGGTCACTAACCATTTCTTCCTGTATTATAGGGACTTCAGTCAGCTCCCCATCTCTGCCACCCAACTCAGAGGACCAAGTACCTTGAGGATGGCTGGTTTGACTCAGGTGCCCAGGTTTTTTGGAGGCAGCTCTGTGTTTAATAATAACTTCTACAAACTGGATCTTGAAAAGGAGGAGACAGCAGTAGAAAAAGAAAATGCATTTATAGTATAATATAGTTGTGTTTTCCTGCTCCTAAAATCATTATCAGTGTAACTGTGTCTTTCTGGGACAAGGAGGGGAACAGATTACTGTGGGTAAGTTGTGAGTGGTGATAAGCATCTTGATAATACTACAGACAAGAAAAAAAGTTTAATAAAAAGTTTAGATTCTATATTACTTAGAAACATGGAGATAATACACTCAGTATTTATGAAGTCATTATCTTAACTATTTGTTATGGTTAATATTGTCATGGTTTAAACCTAGCACCATGCAGCCACTTGCTCACCCTCCCACCCTTTCCCTCTCCCTGGGCAGGACGGGGAAGAGAATCAAAAGAAGGCAAAACCCACGAGTTGAGATAAGAACTGTTAAATAACTAAACTGCAGTGTAATAGTAATACTACTTCTACTACTACTACTACTAATAATAATAATGATAAGGGAAATAACAAGGGGAGAGAATATAAAACTAAAAGGAAAAAAATCAAACCAAACAATAAACACAAGTGATGCACAACACAATTGCTCACCACCCACTGACCGATACCCAGCCTGACCTGAGCAGTGATCTGTGCCTTCTAGGTGACTTCCCCCAGTTTATATACTGGGCATGATGTGCTGTGGTATGGAATATCCCTTTGGCTAGTTTGGGTCAGGTGTCGTGTCTCTGCTCCCTCCCTCTCTTGTGCTCCCTCCCTCTCTTGTGCCCTTCCTCACTGGCAGACCATAAGAGACTGAAAAGTCCTTGATCAGGATAAGTGCTACCTAGCAACAACTAAAATATCGGTATGTTATCAGCATTATTCTCAGACTAAAGCCAAACCACAGCACTGTACAGCTATAGGAAGAAAATTATCACAGCCAAAACCAGGACAACTATCTAGTTTCTCTTTTGACAAGTTTATTTCTTCCTAGCAGGAAAAATACTACTATCTACTACTGATCTACTTACTCAAAGATTTTCTGTCAATGAAGTTTCTGTCAATGAAGACGTGGGTGAAACTGCGAATATGTGTACTCAGTATGAAGACAGGGGGAGGAAAGAACTTTGTGACTTTCCTGAAAGAAATCTAGTATGATCAGGCTACTTTATGATGTAATAATAGATGCCACATAAGAACCAAACACTGTTTCATCACTTAAAACAAAAACTCATGTAAAGATTTTTAAGTTTGAAGTAAGTGAATGGAAGCTGTGCATGGATAGAACTTACAGCGTGTGAAAAAGAGAGAAATGAAAAGTAGAACAGCACAGACTTATCAAAGAAACAGAAGAATGAGGTTATAGAATAACAATGATAATGTGAGCTTCCCCAAGAAGGAAAGCTTCATGATTAAATCTTTACTCCAAAATAGGATACAGAAAGTGGGATAGAGAAATTATATGGTTTGATTACTTTTTGTTGAGATAAAAGAAAACTGTGTATTCCTTCTAGGGAAAATTCATTAAAGAGACCTTGCAACATTATTAGAGATACAAACTACAGAAAAACAAGTTGAAGGCAGTAGCTTGTTTACTTATCTTTAGACATAAAGACATGCATAAACATAAGCACTCTTCAGTTTACTTCAGTTTTCTGTGAGCTGTAGTGCAACCTCATGAAATTGCTGAACTTCTCTGTGCCTGCCCCTGAAACATGGTGAGAACAGGGCATCTGATCACACTCTTCACAAAGTAGATGAGAACTGGGAGCAAGGCAGTTATGGATGACATTGCTGAACACAAACTGAGGGCCACTGATACTCACTAACTCACACAGCAGATTTTGGGAACGATTTTGATCCATCCTCAATAAGGTTCTTAAAAGAGATGTGCAAGGAAATTCCTTCAGAGAAAGGAATGAGGTATTTTGACTTACTATGCTCTTTCACAGGACATACAGATTCACATGCTATGCTGCCAGTCACCCAGTGTGTGGCCTAAACGATATGCCAAATTAGCTTAGCACCTACAACAAATATGCAGAGCCATGCTTTAATGAATTTGATCCAATCTTAGGAGGCAGCATGGGACAGTGTGGGTTCTTTTGTATCTTGCTTTCTGGTGCTGTTACTTCATGTTACATTTACCTTTGTGTTACGAGATACTGAATTTTCTTGTGCTGTTTTCTTCTCCTTTTTCTTATACTTCTCAGTTACGTTTTGTAGGCATCCAGGTGCTATACAGACGTAGTTTCTTTTATTCATAGTCTTTCTTATGCCTGCCCTAATCAGTCACCCTTCAGTTAACATTTCTTCAAATCTTCAACTTGATACGATTTATGATATCACTGAGGCAGCAGCAAGTATTGCATTCTCTGTTACAAGGTCACATATTTCACAGTTCCTTCCTAGGCAAGTGTTGGGCCAGTTAATTTTGGAATCTGCAATACTGCTTGAATAATAATACTTCTTGCCGATTATTAAAAAAAAAAAGAAGCACATTTAATGTATAGAATGCTGCAAAATAGGACTCTGTTTATGATGTAGTTGCATAGTCACATATTTTTTTAGATTGGTTAGTTCTTTGGATGACTACCAGTTATATATGTGACGAAAAAACTACAGGAGCTTCTTAAAGCTTACTACTTGCATGACTTCAGTAAACAGCTACTTAAGATTTAAGATTTTATTTTTCTTCAAAAAAAAAAAGCCTTATTTACTGTTACCTGTTACCCTGGCTTATTTCTGTTATGCTGTTCTTCTAATTTACATTTTGAAATGTAGAAGAATGTGCACTGTGCAACTCTTTGAAGGAAGCTGTTAATCCTTCTCACCTCCTTTTTCTTGTCTGTAAGACAACATGATGAAATTACAGTCTTACATTAGTAGCAACAGTCTCATAGAAATAAATAATTACATGCATACATACATCTTCGGAAAGATATCCCATTTAGACAGGATGTTTGCATATCAAGTGTAAAATCTTTAACTGAAGAAATCTCAGAGATGACAATGAAAAGCTAGGCATCTCATCCCACAGCCTGTCACTGTCATAATTGGCAGATAAGTTCCAGTTAGTTTGAAATAAAGAATAAGACCAAGATCATTTTTCTAAAATTGAAAGTAATTGCCCAGAGAATGTTTTCAATACTTGAATTAGACAATGATGAAGATGATGATTTATGGTATTTAATACACATTTTTAATTTGAGAAACAGATTTTAAATTATTGTTTAGATAGATCATCTCAAAAACTTTTGAAGGACTTGGAAATCACTCGATCTACTAAGTGTCCTGACATTGAAGGCCTTCAAAATTCAGATAAACATTCACATATTCACATCTTAATTTGTTTGCATTGTGAATCTTTCTGAAATTCACTATTGAGGAGGACAATGGAAGATGAGTTATATAAAAAAAAATTAAAATTGAAAGCTGAAGAAGCTTGGTTGAAGTGGCTGTAGTTAAGAGTCTGACTGTCAGGCCTTCCCTACTGTACCAGTTAAGCTCTAACAAAATATTAATATAGTCAAGTGAACTACTCAGATGATGTACCTATGAAATGCTTTAAAAAGCTGAGAAAAGACTGAAAATATATGTGAAAGAGATGAGACTTAAAGGAACAAACAAAGACATAAACCATGTCTGAACAGAAGGCATGAAACACAATGAGGTGTGAAACAAATTAAGAAATGTGAGAGGAAAATGCTATCTGATCAGTTTCATCTATTCTTTTTTTGCGAATATGAGCTATAAAACAAATATAAATGAGTCCATGTAAGCTCTCCTGTTTTCAAATGAATAAATCAAATTATTTCAACATCCTTAACTTGTATGAAATTAAATCAGATGACAAACAATGAGTTTGTAATCAGTATCTCATGTGAGAATCAACCTATTTATGATACATTATTTAAAGAGCTATTGTATGGCAGATGATAGAGAATGAAACAGGAAGAATTTTATTGTAAGTAATGTAATTGGCCAATAAGAACTCTCTACAATCAGTTAATGACACTGTGGCTAAATAATTTTGTAGCACTCAGAAAGGTAACCATCCAATTATCATTTTGCTTATAATTGGTGAAAAAAAAACCCCCATATTTTTATTACTTTCTCTAGGGATGTAATAAATTCTATTTAAACAGGTAGTTTGACTTAAAATTGAACTCTGGAATGTATTTGTAGAGATATGGTCATTAAATCTCTTTGTAATGGAATCTTTTGTTTTCCTCTTCTTCTTTCACATCTTCATCGTTTAAAAAAAAAAAAAAGGCAAACAAAAAAACCCCAAAAAAGCCACCAAAAAAAAAAAACCAAACCCCAAAAAACCCCACCAAAGTCTCTTTCTTTGAGAGAAAACAGAATCTACCATCTTCATATAGCAGCCTTTAAATTTTTTTATCATCATCCAAATAACATGCGTGAAAAAACTTGGTTCAAGTAGTGTATCTATCTACCACATAAACCAATGGACCTATCCAGATGAATATATAAAAAGTTACTACAATAACACCTGTTCTTGCACATAAAGCTTGTTTTTAAACTACCATTCTAGAAAGAAAGAGAATTAAATTAAAACTTTGATTTTAGTTTAGCTTTAATTGTCACTTTGGGGTGAAGCCATGATAGGAAGTTTTCTAAGCAAATATACTTGGTTTGGAGTGCTTTTATAGCTTTGTATGTAATATTTAAACTGGGAGTGTTACATCTGCTTTTACATGTCTGAACAATGTCTAATGACATAGGATATCTAGCCCAGCCTCCAGATGGCTTTCCAGGAGATCTCTCTCTTTTGTAGGATTTGGCCTGTGTCATCCAGCCCCTTGCAGATGTCTTAGATACCCTATGACATCTCAAATGAGAACAGGTCTCTATTGTTTAGATTGCTGAATGCTGTCCATGATATCTTTCAAGGCTTTTGTCTTAGTCTCAGACCTGTTCTGAGAAAAAACACAGATCAAGGTACAGAGCAAGGCTACACTGCAGTGATTTTAAATGAAATATAACTAGGCTGAATACAGTAAGAATCAGTCTTGTGTGCAAAAACTTCGTGTGAGCAGCAAGTCTGAAGATTTTGACTTATGAATTGGATATGAATACCAGTTGTGGAGTCCCTTTCAAGCTGCAGACCGTAGATATGTATTAGAGCAGTTTATGTCTAGGACTGCCTCAAGAGAACTCCTTAATTGTCGAATAAACACTTCAGATGTCAAAGTCCTGCTGTTAAAAATCCTACAACTCAAAAATGTGAAAATAAAATTTCTGCTTTGGATAATGATTAATTCTGTGTGATTATTCCTTTCAGATCTGTGCATATGACTGAGGTGGAAATATTGCCACAGAAATTCATAGTACGGATCTATGTTTGGTTTTCTACTATTAAATTCCATGTATTTTCTTCAATATCTTTAGGTTTTCTAGAAAAGAAGGTTTATTTATCTTTCATCTTGCTTGGAGATGATAAATAAAATCAAACCATCTGGTTAAAATGTTACAGTATTTGTTTTGCCAGTGTGGCACTTTGATATGCAGCAAATTATACTATATTGACTCTATCCTGTTCATAAAATTTCTCTTTTTAATCTGGATTTTGTATTTTGTAACTCCTCTACATTCAAAGGATGTCTGTCTGTGGATACGAATCTTTAATGCAGAACTTCAGTCACTTTTTGATGTGAATTTGTTCTGTTTGGTAGTCCATCCTTTCATCTGGCCCAAGAGGATCTCACAAAACAGCTTGATTAATGGCATCTTTATAAAATGTTGGGCCTATATTCATGTGTTAGAAAGAGAACTAATTATGAAAATATGTTCTCTGAGAAAGGGCAGTGAATGAAAGTACCACATCATGTCATGACAAATAGAGATATGAAACAATAATAAACAAGAATTTACTCCAATATGCAGCAACAACAATTAAAAATAAAGTAGCTCAACAGTGTAATACTAATAGCTATTCATTGACATTTAAAATATTTATTCAAACAGAAGTTTGATTAGAATAATATATTATTTGCCAGAATAATTCTGATTTTGTTCCAAGAGAAAAAGCATTGAGCAGACTGCCAACCAGCAGTTTGTCAAAGCATATGCTTTACAAAGCATAAACCCTGCCCTTGACAGATAGCTATTTTGATGAATCTTTCAGTCACTTATCCCTTATATTGCAGAGTATTTTTTTGTCTGTTCATCATATGTAGAAAATGAACATATTGTCATCATAAGTCAAAAACATAAAAAGAGTTTCATGTTTCCTCAATTATTTTATCATTTGAAAACCATACCATAGTAACATGGAATGATCAAACATCACCAAGAAAAACGTATTTGTATTTTGGATTTCCACTCCCCCCTCCCCCCTCATGGAGTATACTTTTGAACAAAGAACAATAAAGCGGAAATGTCATAGGAACACCTCTATAAGTGGATGTCTTGTGACAGAGCACTATTGGGAAATGTCTGATCAACACAAGGAGGTGGCAAGGCTATCTTAGAATTTCCTATGCAGGTAAGGAAAAAAAAAAAGAGCTTTTGATTGGATGGGTGTATAGAGTGAGAAACTAATTTGACCTTTGATTAAATGATCTCACTTTCCTGGCACCATCACCTATATCTCAATTATATTCTGCTAAGAGAAAAATAAATTTGGCCATTATTTTAACTGACATGAAAGGGCAGAATAGAAGGGTTTCAGCTTTCACTAGCTCCTGCAGACAGTGAAATCGGAAAATGAGTGGCCGCTAGAATTTACAGCCTCTTACTTATTACAGGCTGTGACTGCTGCAAGCACAGAGGGGATAATCAGCTTGTCAAGAGCCTGCTGCTGAGAATGCCAACATATAATCACTTCTATTGCTTCAGAAGACTTCTTAGGAAACTGTGTCACTGCATTTGCATTTAAAAAGCCATGTTGTACAATTGTGAAGAGAGTTTATTTCAAAAAATACTGTAAAATAGTCCTTAAAACGATTAATTCATTCTTTCCCATGAATACCGTATAAAGAGATATAAAAGTTGATGTTGTATTGAAATGTTAGGTCAAAATCATTAGACTAGTAGATATTCACAGGAAATAAAAATCCATTCATTGGTGAGTGTTGTTTCTTGCACAGAGGATGGTCGGTGCTATATTTACAAATTAATAGAACACAGCTGAACAAAAACTTGTGTATGTAAAGTTTGTCAGAACTTCAGAATGTGTAGCATTGTAGCAACTGTTAGTACCTCAAAATTGTACTTAGGCTTTATGGTAGTAATGAAAATCCTCAGGTTTTATCAGAACCTAAGGTCTACAAAGAGATAGATGAAAGGTTTTAGTAAAAAAGTCCAATAGCTACAATTTGTAAGGAAATAAAAAGAGAGGAAACTTCGCAAGTCACAAAAGCTCCACTGAACTGAACCCAGGACAATATTGGAATTCAGTACAACTATCAAGTCAGTTAAAATATTGTGGGCAAGTGAAAAGTAATGCTAGAGCTCAATTAAGTAGGAGCCATATACAAACTGTAAAAATCTTGAGCCGCCTGGAAAGGGTACACATAAGCAAAGAAGTGCATTGAGGGATTAAAAGATATAGAAGGGAATTAGATTTGGTTTAGCTTCAGCTGCTGTATCAAGATTAGAAAAGGGGATAAAAAGCTTTAAGAAGGACAAATATTGTGAAAACTAAAGGGTGCGATCAAATATTAAACCATGCACCATTAACATGCCTGACCTAACCCATTCAAATATGAAAGCTAGGAGTAAGTGAATTATAAGCAAATTACCAAAGGAAAGGCCAGATGTTGCATTTCTTGAAGAAACCTATTATACCAGAATACAAACTGGCAAGCAATTAGTCTGTGCACGTATTATTTTTTCAGTGATTAAATTAAAGGAAAAAAAAAAAAGAAAAAAAAAGAGGAGTAATTTAATATCAAAGAAACTGACTCTTATTAAAATAAGAGGTTAAATCAGATACAGAGAAAAGCTTTATAGTAATAAGGAAAAAAATAACTCTGTTGTCCTTAGTCCCCTCATTTCAGGTAGGGATATTTTAGTTTAAGTTTGATTTAACATTACAAATTTTGCAAAGGGAAAAATCATACATGGAAGAGATATCAACAACAAATAACATTCCCTACAGGGGATGCACTTAGAAATATATATATTGAGGATTAGGCTGAAAAGGATACCATGATTTCATAGGCTTAAACTCCAAGGCAAACAGAAAGTAGGCTTAAGAATACCTGAAGTCATTGTGATCCTGTCAAAGATATTATCTTTTCTAGCTGTAGAAGTGTATGCATCAAGTTCTGTTACATCTTATTTACTTCAGAGCTCTTTTAAACTTAGGGTAATTTTCAGAGTTTCTAAATAGGTATCCTGAAGGTATTGTTGCAGTGAAGAGAAACTGATAAGCAAGCAGAGCTAGAAGGCAAAAGATTCAGACAGACCAAGTTCTCCATGCTCAGATTCAGTCTGGCATAGAAAGTCAATCAAGGCTAGAATTCAAAGAACATCATTATCACGGAAGTAAATACTGGAAGCAGAGAAGGTATCTGAAGTAAAGGCAAAACACATCAGCTTGAACACTATGTCATGCTGCACAGCTGTGTAGCTTTCAGACGCAGCAACCTTGTTTGCAAAGTTCTTTGTGTGTCTTCAGCTATTTGTGGTGATGTCTGTGGAGTATCAGAGGCAAATAAATTTTGTATAATTGCTGAAATTGTATAGCTCCAAAAGAAATACAGGTCAGTGCCCTATCCTTAACAGGAAGTTCTGAAGCTAGACATCACCTAGTACAGCAGAATGGCTTATTTTCTACTACTTTAAGGAACACTTGAACATAAGCTTGTGTTGATCCTCTCAGGATCCAGGGCAGAGGTTAAGGGGGTTGGTTTAGTGGGTTGAGGATCTTTCAGACAAACACAGAGGTATTTTTTGCATATGACAGTCTGCTGCTAAAATTGGGTTTTTTTCTATAAAGAGACACAAATAAATCTTCCCACCAGCCATTTAGAGCTCTCAATTGGAAGCATTAATTGCTCTGATTCCAGCTTCTAGGACTGCCTTGAATTAAAAAAATCATAGAGTTAGAAACAGGGATCAGACTCAAACCTAGGTTTCTCTCTTCTGAGATGAAGGTACTAGTCTTTGGTGAGTATAAGTGCTCTACTACTAGCTAACTATTGCTTTAGTATTGCCTTTGGTGCACAGTAACTCAATTCTCATAGTGTTTGCATTCCTACATACAAGATTTCATTGTCTTGGTTGGAAGGAATGTCTTCATAGGAAGGAATGCTGCACCTTTCTCTGTCATAGAAGGGATAGAACTAACACTTCCAAATATGTGAGCAAGGTATGAGGAAGAAAGAAGATAGAGTAAAACTAATAATCTCCTAAACCTATACATTGAGAAGGAAAAACCCAAACAACAACAACCACCACCAAACAAAGAGCAACACAGGAAAAAAAAGACAATAAAATGCTATAAAGGAAATAAAAATGTAAATAAAAATAGCTTCTATTATTAAAAATATTCAGGCACAGTTATGTAATGAGTGTCACATACCCATGTTAATACAAGAATGGCTTATAGAGCAGGTGAGATTCAGTTACTTAGACATAGGCATCTAAGTGCATCTATTGGCTCTTTTAGGGTCCCCAAGCCATCCCATGAGGCCAGGTAGTATGACACAGGACCTACAGGAGACCTCAACTTGCTGACATGGCAGCAGGAAACAAATTGGAATATCCAGTTTATCTCAGATTACATTAAATGTCTACCTCTAAGCAACTGAACTCCATCCAGAGAGGCAATAGAAAAGAATCATACAACCAATTGATCATGTTAAGCACCAATGATCAAAATTTGTCCCTTACAAAGAAAGAGTTAAAGAAAAAACTATGCAGCTAAAGAAAAAGGCTGAATGGTCATTTAAAGAGAAGAGTCTTTCAAGAAGTTGTGGTAGTGTCTAAATAAATAGACTAATAAGTTTGGCAGATGACAATCCAAAGTAGTCGGTCAGAAAGGGTTTGAGGAACAGCTTGCCAAGTTTATTAAAAATAATACTAGATCTTTTTTTCAGGGACATAGAATGTCATGAGTCAATAGGTAACTAAAGTAAAAAGAAGAGTTCTCAAAGAATATTTGTCCGCAGTCAGAAAGGCTAAATGCTTACTTTGCATCTATGCTCACCTTGCAGAAAACAGAAGAGTTCCCCATGCTTTAAGTCTTTTGAGGGTTCTGTTTCAGGATCTGTTGCAAACTGACATTTCTGTAGAGCTTACAGAATAACAGAATGAAGAGTAGCAAATCATGCTAGAAACATGAGAAAAGCAATGGAGATATAGCTGAGCTACCAGCTGTACTATATGACCTGTTTTGAATCAGTTGTGGTAACAGGTGATTGGGAAGTGAAAGAAGATAACTCAGTTTAAAAAAAAAAAAAAAAAAGAAAATTAAGGAGGTATTCAGGGAACAACAGAACACTAAACTAAATATTTACAAAAAGAAAGTTTCTTCAAATTATGCTGAAAAAATCAATTAGGGGATACTATCAAGGTTCTCTAAAGGAGTCAGTAAGAAAAAAACCCCATTGAAATAATTTCCTGCCATGGGCAGGGACACCTCACACTAAACCATGTCACCCAAGACTCCATCCCACTGGCCTCGAACACTGCCAGGGATAATAAACTTTGTTGACATTACTATGCTTGGGAATAAAATTGGAGATAAAACAATGAAAATAGATATAGTGATGTATAAGGGAGCAAATAAAACAGAAAAATCTATTTTTTAAACACTGTATTGGGTTCTGGGCTAATACTCCAACGAAAGATAATTCAGTTATAATAATTTCATCCTTATGGGAAATCATCTGTGCAGTGTTTTTGAATGCTAAAGAAAGACCAAAATCAAATAGAATATTAGGAATTATTAAGAAAAATAAAGAGAAAAAATAAAAAAAAGCCAAAACACAGCACTGTTCCAGCTGCTTGGAAGAAAAATAACTCTACCCAAGCTGAAGCCAGGAAAGACACATTTGATCTGACAGTTCTCAGGGAATCTATAAAACAATGTAATTCAGCATAATAGTATCACTTATCTTGTGGTTTTTTTTTTTTTCTCTTTCTATATATTTGAGAGTAAGAAAATCCTGCATACACTGAAAAGAGTTGTAATAATGTAACACTAAGTACAAAGGAATGGCTTATTATTTTATTTGTATAGGCTAATCTCACCTCTTTGTTTAGATCTGAATGCATTTTAATGATGCTTATGGAAAGAACAGAATCAGTTTTTCCTCAGAGACCATGTATTAATTAAAATACTTCATATATAAAATGAATTAATATACTGCTTTGTTTACTGCTTGTAAATATACGTGTTCAGTCTAGAAGACATGAGAAGGCTTAAGAATATGTCTGGTTTTAAACTTACTTTGAATAAATTTGCAGTATTTCAGCAAAATTCTGAGTGGGCAATTGGCATTACTACATTTACTAAAATAGTTCTCAATAACAAAGGACATTTTTGGGATGGTACCATGATCACCCTAATGTCGCACAGAAATTACATGAAGTTTAAATATAAATTTGATGTAGTTAATTTTTTTACTCAGAAGATTTAAATCAGCAGAAGAATATTCAAGTTTCATAATAATGTTTCAGATATGGAATTTAATAAAAAGAAGAAATATTTTCTTCCCTTATTCCCAACACCCATCAGAAATGATTCAGAACTTCAGCTGGGGTTATCAAATCCAATATGCCACGTGTGAGAAGGGAGAAGGTATGTGATCACCAGCCATCTTTTATAAAATTATGGAAATTAGTACTATCAGAGACCATATGGGACTATTAATATACCAGTTTGGGTTTGATTGCAAGGAAAACATCATAACAAATCTATGTAGGAAGTGTGAGTTTCAAGAGTGTTCAGTCTAATTATGAGAAAGACTGTCTCAAAGGGCCTGCTGTTTACATGATATGACTAACTTCAGCTATTACCTAGAAGATAAGATTGCCTTTACAGAGATGTTATGGTCCGTCTTCTGGGGTATTGGGTACAAGTCCTATTAGGTATCAAATAGCTTATGCAAATGTCGTGGTTTGAGCCCAGCCGGTAACTCAGAACCACACAGCCGCTCGCTCACTCCCCCCCCCGCAACTTCTTCCTCCCCCCCGCTCCCGGAGGGATGGGGAGGAGAATGGGAAGAATGTAACTCCCACGGGTTGAGATAAGAGCAGTCCCGCAACTAAGGTATAACACAAAACCACTACTGCTACCACCAATGATAATAACGATTAGTGAAATAACAAGGGGAGAGGATACAATTGCTCACCACCCGCCGACCGATACCCAGCCCGACCCGAGCAGTGATCAGGGCCTTCCGGGTAACTCCCCCCGGTTTATATACTGGGCATGACGTGCTGTGGTATGGAATACCCCTTTGGCTAGTTTGGGTCAGGTGTCCTGTCTCTGCTTCCTCCCGGCATCCCCTCCTCCCTGGCAAAGCATGAGACTGAGAAAGTCCTTGGTTGGAATAAACATTACTTAGCAACAACTAAAAACATCGGTGTTATCAGCGTTGTTCCCAGGCTGAAAGTTAAAAAACACAGCACTGCACCAGCTACTAAGCAGGAGAAAAATGACTGCTATAGCTGAACCCAGGACAGTATCCACCCCTTATTCCATACCATTCACGTCATGCTCAGATCCCACATCTCTCAGCACACCATCACCCCTGTCCCATATATACACATATATATACACCCACACCCACACACAGAGAAAGATATCATTCCCTAGTCCATGGACCAATCCCTGTAAAATTGCTGAACTCATCCAGTCCATGATGTCAGGCTCCATCTCTTGTAATAGTCTTTCAGGGCAGGAGGGACGGTACGTAGTGTTGGGTTGTTGCCTGCTGATGATACCGCCAAACTCATCTGGTCACTGCTGAGCTCGTCTGGTTTCCTCAAAATTCATTCTTTGTTGAGGTGATGATTGGAGGGAAGTCAGGGTCAATGGCTGGTGACCTGAAGATATCTAGCTGGTGGGCTATAAAAGTGTTATAGAGCAGGCAACAGCGTACAATTGAGTTCATTGGCTGTTTTCCCCCAAAATCAAATCCCCTTGAGGTACACATCGGACTTCCCCATCTTCCCGCATTACCCACCAAGTATATCCAGGTCCCTGAGCAAAAGCAACCCCACGAGTGGGTTTGCCTTTACCTGAAGCAGGAATAACCCAGACTGTCTTCCCCAACAAATGCTTTATGTGCACCACAGGAACTTTATCCCCCTCTACAGTACGTAAAAGTTCTGATTGGGCTGGGCCAGCCTTGTTGGCAGATCCCCTACTGTTGACCAACCAGGTGGCTTTTGGTAAATGTGTATCCCAGTGTTTGAAAGTCCCACCACCCATTGCTCTCAGTGTAGTTTTTAACAGCCCATTGTACCGTTCGATTTTCCGAGAGGCTGGTGCATGGTAGGGGATGTGGTATACCCACTCAATGCCATGCTCTTTGGCCCAAGTGTCTATGAGGTTGTTCCGGAAATGAGTCCCATTGTCTGACTCAATTCTCTCTGGGGTGCCGTGTCGCCACAAGACTTGTTTCTCAAGGCCCAGGATAGTGTTCCGGGCAGTGGCATGGGACACAGCGTATGTTTCCAGCCAGCCGGTGGTTGCTTCCACCATGGTAAGCACATAGCGCTTGCCCTGGCGGGTTGGTGGGAGTGTGATATAGTCAATCTGCCAGGCCTCCCCATATTTGTACTTCAGCCATCGTCCTCCATACCAGAGAGGCCTTAACCGCTTGGCTTGCTTAATTGCAGCACATGTTTCACATTCGTGAATAACCTGGGCAATAGTGTCCATCGTTAAGTCCACCCCTCGATCACGAGCCCATCTATATGTTGCATCTCTGCCTTGATGGCCTGAGGTGTCATGGGCCCACCGGGCTAAAAATAATTCACCCTTATGTTGCCAATCCAAGTCCATCTGAGCCACTTTAATCTTAGCAGCTTTATCCACTTGCTGGTTATTCTGGTGTTCCTCAGTGGCCCGACTCTTGGGTACATGAGCATCTACGTGGCGTACCTTCACCACCAGGTTCTGCACCCGAGCAGCGATATCTTGCCACAATGCAGCAGCCCAGATGGGTTTACTTCTGCGTTGCCAGTTGCTCTGCTTCCATTGCTGCAACCACCCCCACAGGGCATTTGCCACCATCCATGAGTCAGTATAGAGATAAAGTACTGGCCATTTTTCTCGTTCAGCAATGTCCAAGGCCAGCTGGATGGCTTTCACCTCTGCAAATTGACTCGATTCACCCTCTCCCTCAGCAGTTTCTGCAACTTGTCACAGGGGACTCCACACAGCTGCCTTCCATCTCCGATGCTTTCCCACAATACGGCAGGACCCATCAGTAAACAAGGCATATTGCTTTTCACTCTCTGACAGTTCATTATATGGTGGGGCCTCTTCAGCACGCGTCACCTCCTCTTCTGGTGACATCCCAAAATCTTTGCCCTCTGGCCAGTCCATGATGACTTCTAGAATTCCTGGACGACTGGGATTTCCTATTCGAGCTCGTTGTGTAATTAGTGCGGCCCACTTACTCCATGTAGCATCAGTTGCATGATGTGTAGAGGAGACCCTGCCTTTGAACATCCAGCCCAGCACAGGCAACCGGGGTGCCAGGAGGAGCTGCGCTTCAGTTCCAATCACTTCTGAGGCAGCTCGAACCCCTTCATAGGCTGCCAGTATCTCTTTTTCAGTGGGAGTGTAGCTGGCCTCGGATCCTTTATATCCCCGACTCCAAAAGCCAAGGGGTCGACCTCGAGTCTCCCCTGGAGCTTTCTGCCAGAGGCTCCAGGTAGGACCATTCTCCCCAGCTGCGGTATAGAGCACATTTTTCACATCTGGCCCCGCCCGGACTGGTCCAAGGGCTACTGCATGAACTATTTCTCGTTTAATTTGTTCAAAGGCTTGTTGTTGCTCAGGGCCCCATTTGAAATCATTCTTCTTCCGGGTCACGTGGTAGAGAGGGCTTACAATCAGACTGTAATTTGGGATGTGCATTCTCCAGAACCCCACAACACCTAAGAAAGCTTGTGTTTCTTTCTTGTTAGTTGGTGGAGACATTGCTGTTATCTTGTTGATCACGTCTGTGGGGATCTGGCGGCGTCCATCTTGCCATTTTATTCCCAAAAATTGAATCTCTTGTGCAGGTCCCTTGACCTTATTCCGTTTTATGGCAAAACCGGCCTTCAGCAGGATTTGGATTATTTTCCTCCCTTTCTCAAAAACTTCTTCCGCTGTATCACCCCACACGATGATGTCATCAATGTATTGCAGGTGTTCTGGAGCTTGCCCCTGTTCCAGTGCAGTCTGGATCAATCCATGGCAGATGGTAGGGCTGTGTTTCCACCCCTGGGGCAGTCGGTTCCAAGTGTACTGGACGCCCCTCCAAGTGAAAGCAAACTGTGGCCTGCATTCTGCTGCCAAAGGGATTGAGAAAAATGCATTGGCAATGTCAATTGTGGCATACCACTTGGCTGCCTTTGACTCCAGTTCATACTGAAGTTCTAACATGTCCGGTACGGCAGCACTCAATGGTGGTGTGACTTCGTTCAGGCCACGATAGTCTACTGTTAATCTCCACTCTCCATTAGACTTTTGCACTGGCCATATGGGGCTATTAAAGGGTGAGCGGGTCCTGCTGATCACTCCTTGGCTCTCCAGTCTGCGGATCAGCTTATGGATGGGAATCAAGGAGTCTCGGTTGGTGCGATATTGCCGCCGGTGCACTGTTGTGGTCGCAATTGGCACTTGTTGTTCTTTGACCTTCAGCAACCCCACAACAGAAGGATCCTCTGAGAGACCGGGTAAGGTGGACAGCTGCTTAATTTCCTCTGTCTCCAAGGCAGCGATACCAAAAGCCCATCTATACCCTTTTGGGTCTTTGAAATACCCTCTCCTGAGATAGTCTATGCCAAGGATGCATGGAGCCCCTGGACCAGTTACAATGGGGTGCTTTTGCCACTTCCTCCCAGTCAGGCTGATTTCAGCTTCCAGCATAGTTAACGCTTGGGATCCTCCTGTCACTCCAGAAATAGAAATGGGTTTCACCCCTTGATACCTTGATGGCATCAGAGTACACTGTGCACCGGTATCTACTAGAGCCTTATACTTCTGTGGGACTGATGTGCCAGGCCATCTGATCCACACAGTCCAGTAAACCCGATTATCCCTCTCCTCCACCTGGCTGGAGGCAGGGCCCCTCTAATAGTGATCACAAAATTCTCCACTTCTGTCTTGTAGAAAGGGATTAGTATTCCTTATCACAGGAGCTGGAGTAAAATCAGCTCTTTCGCTCCATCTGGGAAACTGCTCGCCAGAGGCTGGAGCAGCAGCTTTCCTGGGAGGATCATCCTTGACCATTGTTCTCCTCTTCAGTTCACGCACCCGTTGCTCCAGAGCTGAAGTAGGTTTTCCATCCCACTTTCTCATGTCTTCTCCATGATCCCGCAGGTAAAACCATAGGGTGGCCCGTGGCGTGTACCTCGTATATTTTCTTTCTCGAGCAGTAGGGCGCCTTCTGTTAATAGCTGAGACATGGGTTGGTACGCGTGGAGAGCTGGATAGATCGGATAAATCATCTCTCAATTGTTTGAACTCCTGGGACAGTTTTTCCACAGCTGAAATGATGGAAGGGGTGAGATTGTCTTCGAACTCTCGGAGTTGACGAATCAGGCAATCCACTGTTGGTGATATTCCGTCATTCCAGGTCATTGATGCCAATGTGTGGGCATATGATGATGGCGCACTCCGTGTAAGTTTCCGCCACATGGGTCGTGTACATTTGACTTCATCTGGGTCTACGGATGTGTTCCTGGAATCCGGCCTACGATAGATCATCTCTATAATGGCTGATTCCCTCAGGGACTGGATGCCTTTCTCTATCGTGGTCCAGTTGGCTGAGCGATTCGTAATATCGTCTTTGTAGGGAAACCTTTCCTTCACAGCTGCCAGGAGCCGCCTCCAAAGACTGAGGGCTCGCTTCTCTCTTGCAATCGCTTTGTCAATTCCTCCTTCCTTAGCAAGTGATCCCAGCTGCTTGGCTTCCCTACCTTCTAGTTCATGACCGTCAGCCCCATTGTCCCAGCACCGGAGCAACCAGGTGACAATGTGCTCCCCTGGAAGACGGGTGAAATCTTTTTGCATATTCCGTAGTTCGGTTGAGGTCCGGGGTCGAGAAGTGACCTCTTCTTCTTCTTCCTCTTCCTCTGACCCACGTAGTAGTAACTCTTGTTCAGGTGCTGTTGCATATAGTAATGGCACTGGGTCTTCATCTTTCTTCACTTCGCGGGTTGCTCTTTGTGCCTTTCGTCTGCTTTTGCTTACAGGGGCAACAGACATTGTCACAAACTGGACATTTGGTTTAGCTGCAGTGTTTGTCACTGTAGTTGGAGTGGCTGCAGTGCCTGCCACTAGGATTGGAGTGGTTGCAATGTCTATTGCTGGGGTTGGTGCAGCTGTTGTGCTTGGGAGTTGAGTAACACCAACAGCTGCATTATCTGTTGCTGTCAGGGTTTGAGTAGCTACTGTGCTTGTCACTGGGGTTGGTGTAGCTGCGGTGCTTGGAGTAGCCATATTGTCTGTTGCTGTTGGGGTTTGAATAGCTACTGTGCATGTCACTGGGGTTGGTGTAGCTGTGGTGCTTGGAGTAGCTATATTGTCTGTTGCTGTCGGGGTTTGAGTAGCTACTGTGCTTGTCACTGGGGTTGGTGTGGCTGCGGTGCTTGGAGTAGCTATATTGTCTGTTGCTGTCGGGGTTTGAGTAGCTACTGTGCTTGTCACTGGGGTTGGTGTGGCTGCGGTGCTTGGAGTAGCCACATCGTCTGTTGCTGTCGGGGTTTGAGTAGCTGTTGTGCTTGTCACTGGGGTTGGTGTAACTGCTGTACTTGGAGTAGCTGTGTTGACTGTTGTGGTCAGGGTCTGAGTAGCTGCTGTGCTTGTAGTTGGCATAGCTGCGTTGTCTGTTGCTTTGCCATCAGATCCAGAGACATTTTTTTCCCTTTGAAGGTGCTGGATAGTGTTGAGCAGGGCTCTGTAGGCATAGGCCAAGCCCCAGCACGTTGCCAAAATTTGTCCCTCTCTGGTATAACCAGGACGACAGCACACCTCGTTTAAGTGTTTTACTAGTTTTTCCGGATGTTGCACTTGTTCAGTGGTGAAGTTCCAAAGCACTGGAGGGGCCCACTGGCCTAGGTACTTGCCCATACTATCCCACACACCCTGCCACTCATAACTGTCCAGCCTCAGGGAAAATCTCCTGGTGGTCCTCCTATATCGTCGTCTAACCCTAGACCAGATTCGAACCTGATACTGCTGAATTTTTGACATTAAACGAAATAGGATGTTCCTACGACGGGATGGCCGTGGGTAAAACACACTCCGTATGTTTGCCAACATGCTGATCCCCAGCACAATCAGCAGGCAGGTTTCAAGGGTACTCAAAGGCCATCTAAAACCTTCAGAACTCTCAACTGCTGTTGCAAATAGGCTGGTGGAGGAACGGGGGGTGAAAGAGAATGCTTCCTTCGTAAGTTTACCCCCCGAGGAGAAAAAAAAAGATATGCAATTGCTAAAATATTTCATTATATACCTCCCAATGTATAGTGGTGATGGCCACGCTGGAAGCACAAACCAGACCAGTTTCATGATCAATGAGTCTATTGTATTACAAGTCATTACCATGAAGTACAGTGAAACAAGAACCTTAGCCCAGGCCCCCCAGCCGATAAACGCTAAAACAGCAAATAGTGGCTCTAAGTAAGGTACAACATGCTGAAATTCTGAGATCAAGCGCAACAAGTCTGAGAGCCAAATAATCACCATTGTGACGAGTAGTAACAATGAATGCTTATCACAAATATGATTAAACACACTCTGGTCAGATCTGTCGTTATCTCAACCTTTCGAGCCCCACGTTGGGTGCCAAAAAGAACTGTCATGGTTTGAGCCCAGCCGGTAACTCAGAACCACACAGCCGCTCGCTCACTCCCTCCCCCCCCCCACTTCTTCCTCCCCCCCGCTCCCGGAGGGATGGGGAGGAGAATGGGAAGAATGTAACTCCCACGGGTTGAGATAAGAGCAGTCCCGCAACTAAGGTATAACACAAAACCACTACTGCTACCACCAATGATAATAACAATTAGTGAAATAACAAGGGGAGAGGATACAATTGCTCACCACCCGCCGACCGATACCCAGCCCGACCCGAGCAGTGATCTGGGCCTTCCGGGTAACTCCCCCCAGTTTATATACTGGGCATGACGTGCTGTGGTATGGAATACCCCTTTGGCTAGTTTGGGTCAGGTGTCCTGGCTCTGCTTCCTCCCGGCTTCCCCTCCTCCCTGGCAAAGCATGAGACTGAGAAAGTCCTTGGTTGGAATAAACATTACTTAGCAACAACTAAAAACATCGGTGTTATCAGCGTTGTTCCCAGGCTGAAAGTTAAAAAACACAGCACTGCACCAGCTACTAAGCAGGAGAAAAATGACTGCTATAGCTGAACCCAGGACAGCAAATTGCTAAAATATGTATATTACTTCACATCTTCTCTACTAAGTAGTTATCAGAAAATCTGGTGTGCGGTATTTTGGGTGGACAAGGTTACGGGTGAGGATATATTTAGAGCTGACTGGTTAAAATTTTCTGATAATACTTTATCATCCTGAAATGCTAAATGTAAAAGGATGCTTTGATTCATTCTCAATTTTTCTTTCAGACTCATGATCACTCAGCCCTCTGGACTTCTCTCCCCTGTGTTTGCCTCCTTCTGTATTTGAAGGACTATCTACTGCTGTTTTTATTCTCCTGTAACCAATTCACAAACCTTGCTACACAGATTTCTTTGATGTCATAAGCCAAATACAGCAGGCAACCCTTCTGGACAGCTAACTTTAAAAACGGCAGAAAAAAGAAAAATTCTTCTATCTGTCTGTCTGTCTATCTATCCGATTGATTTTTTTAAAAAGTTTGGGGTTTGTTTACCTCTTTCCAAAATATAAGAATTATTTTATGGGAAGAAAATCTAAATTTTCACCCTACTTTATGCTGTAAAATGAATTTTGCTGTAATAAAGATCTTCTGTGAACAGCTTCTTTAGAAAGAAGGAAGAGGGAATATTCCAATTCAGGAAGATTGTTGAAAGGCAGGAACAAGGAGGGAGAATTTTAAAGGGTTCCATTTGGAATGAAGAATGTAATGAACTGCTCCAGGTTGCTTGCTAACTCAAAAATGTTTCATGAGAAATAGAGACACAGAGGAGAAAGAAACTGATTAGGATGTTTTGTAAATAAATATATAATCATAATTATAGTACTGATTTTAAAAGAAAAACTATGGCTTTATGAAACTTTTCTGAAGGAACATTTCTAGTCTCTATATATTTATCCTTTTCTTTTGAACTGAACTAAGGCAGAAATTTGAGATTTTGAAAACTACAGGAAGCAGAAACTATACAAAAATATTGGTCTTTTAACATGCTTGATCTTTTTTGGCATTACAGAAACTGAAATATCAGTTTGTCCAAATGAGCTAAAATGATATTAGTGAAGACTAATGTCATTCTAATGGTATTAAGGAGACAGTTGGCCTTTTTTTTTTTTTTAAGCATTTAGTTACAATTTTCCTCTTTAGCACCTTGCCTCTTGGGAACTGTAATTTACAAGCTTCATGTTCTGAGCTGATAAAACTGAAATTGATGGGCAATGGATGAAATGAAATTCCCTAGGGATTTGTGTCAACAGATCATGAAAGCCATAGCCATTAAAGAATATTTTTAAAGGAAAATTCTTTCTGAAGAGTATTAAATGAGTGCAACAAAAGACAATAGTATAATCTGAATTAAATATCCTTAAATAATTTTTTCAGTTTGCTTTTCTTGTTAAGGTTTTTAAGAAACAACAATATCGACATTTCTGTAGACATCTATCCTCTGAAAAGTTGCAATAAATTCTGTGTATAATAATATACTGAACTGAATTAAACAGAAATTTTATTTTTTTTTTAAGTTTTACTTATATTTTCTCTCTTAACTGTTAGGCAAATAAATAAAGGGAGAAAGATAATTGACTAGTAAAATCATATGACTATAATAAATGAAACTGAACAAAAATGGCATCATTTAATATCATTTTTCCAGGCTTCAGCTGTATAATAGTACTGAAATTAGCTCAGTAGGATATTTCAATATAAAACCTATCAAGTGTGTTTGTTCTTGGACACACATTGGGCTCATTTTACTTTTTCTCTAAATCAATAACTTGCTGTTATAAAACAGTTATTTTAAGGTAATGGTTAGGCATAGGACATGGATCTTGAAAGTGGTGGATCATTGAACCTTTAAAGTTTAATAACACCTCAGAAGAAGATTCATAGAACTTTGTGAACTTGTGTAAGTCAAGTCCTTGGTGTATCTCAGTGATTTGCATCTCTCAGGAGATTATGGTTATTACTAGACCTTGTAACATACTTTTCATCTGCAAACAGCAAGTGGGGGTGAAAGAGGAGCCTGAAGCTGTTTGAGACTGTTTTAATGAGTGAAACCTCCTTGAATTGACTTTCAGAAAAGACATTAATTGCAGAAAGGTCTCATAATAATTATAATATCTTGAAACATGTAAGTTATCTTGCTACAAAATGGGGCCTACACAATCAAATTATTACAGGCACAATATTAAACTGCCTCCTTTTTGTGGTCTGCTCCCACTATTAGCATGTTCTCATTAGCCAAGTTAAACTATTTCATTTCTACAGATTTTATAGTAGATGGGGTTTATATTGTACTTCAGGGGCTATAGGACTAATAACATATCTCTTCATAATGTGCAGTGAAGCATCAGTGCTTTAAGTACCCCATGCTTGCATTCCTGCATTTTGAGAATAACCTGAAATCAGACCTCTAAAGATGCATTAAAGTTTCAGGGCTTCCTATTCCACAAAGAAAATCTTACGTAGTATTAGATGTGGTTTTCATTCTTTTTTTTTTCTTTTTTCCTCTTTTTATTTTTTTTGTCCTCAAGAGAAAGTCAGAAGATTATGTGTTAACTGATAGGCTGGCATAAGTGGTTGATATGGGTAGTTTGTGGTAACACAGAACTATCATAAGCTTCCTGAGCAAAAAAACTGGAGTTGAGGACTCCTTGAGATAACATACAGGAAATTTATGGCCGTGTAAGACCACTACTGTAAATTTATCCTGGTTATTTCCATGTGGAAATGCAACAGATTGAAAAGACTTTTTTTTTTTCACCCCCAAAATACCTACCAAACATAAAAAGAATTTTAAAATGTCTTTTGCTCCCCAGAAGGTAGTAATGAAAGCAGAACAAGTTTTTACCTCAGTGAAAATGTGGTTACCACCAACTGCAATTCATTCCATTGTTCCTCTGTGCTTTTCCTCCCAGGATAACTGGTTATGCTACATGGAGTTCTACCGTTTCCCAGCTGCACATCACTTACGCTTAATTGTTCTGCCTCTATCAGAACATTTAAAAGGTCTAGAAGGTGTTGAAGATAGCTTTTTCCCTCAAGTTAGGTCTCAAAAATCAGATTCTTTTCTGTAACCACAAATAAATTTTCCTTATAGAAATCTCTTCTACTGTGGAAAAGAGTTGCAAAAATACACTAAGAAGAAATGTTTATATATTCTTTCATGTTCTCGTAATTTCTTTAAAGACCTATGTAATGCAAAATTTCAGCAAAAACCAATTACCTTTTATATCAGTTCTAAATTACAATATAACAATGTTTGAAAAAAAAACTGTAAGAATATTTTCAATCTCCTATCAATTCTTAGTGAAAGATCTTGATTGAAAGACTTGTAAAAAAAGTCAATCTGCTAAAAATGGTCAATATTAGACCTAATGTCATCTACTATTTCTTACCATTTCTGCTTAACCAAAGTTATTTCTTTTCGGATCTGCTCTTATAAAACACTGAATGAAATTGTCATCTGTATTTACTACTAAAAATATAATACGTACCTTTAAAGACATCATTTTGGATATGACAAAACTAAGAACCACCTATTTCAATTCAATTGTAGGTATTGTGTTTACCTGACACTCTTTCCAAACTGAGAAACATATTACTACGATTAGAGCTCCTTTCACTTCTCTTCAGCTATAGGTCCTAACAACTGCTCTTCATATATGAGGCTGTTCAAAAATCACCTAAATAATTCCAGTTGTATCAGGCATCTTTGTATAAAAATTTGAGATACATATCTTTGACTTAATCACATTCCTATTTCAATGAGCTGCCAAAGTTTTCCTCTAGATTACTCTGAAACTATCATAAAACCCAAATGCATATTGTACAACTTATCAAGCTCATCAGCTTTTTTGTTTGGGGTTTTTTTTCAAGCTGAGAACTTATGGGTGAAGAACAGGGGAGAGACCAACATGTATAATAACATCATGGTAGGCATCTTATTACACAGTCAAGAAAGGAAGGTAGAATGAGCTATATTCAGAAAACTGGGAAAAAATCTCAATCATGGTCCCTGGTTACCATGGGAAACTTTCTCTTGCAAAGGTGCTACTGCTAGCTACAAGCAATCCAGGAGATTTTTGGAATGTGGAGGGGTTTGGGATAATTTCTTTACATAGGTGGCCAAAATCTCGGAGAAGCAGTCTGCTAGACCTTCTGCTTAATGTTAAAGAAGAATTGGCCAAAGCTGTGGTAATAGCAGCCTTTGTGCTTTTCACTAAACGCAGAGGCCTAGGAGATAAGAATCTGAGCAATATGATCTACTTTTGTTGGACCAGATAACCTCCCATCCAACCTCAATAAATCTATGATTTATGGAGGTGAAAATGAACCAAGTTATTCCTGTGTCAGCTAGTATTGAGGTCAGCCACTTGGAGTCTAAGCTTCTCTTTTGTGCTTGCATTTCTATAGACACAATCCCTTAGAAAGGGACAGCAAATTTATGAGCCAGGTGCCCTTTCCCTGTGTTGACAGAACTGCTATACAAGAACTTGCTGTCAGGTGAAAAAAACGCAGCTCTAGTGGTCTCATTTTTGTGTAGATAATTTAATGGGACTTTTGAAAGAAAGCACAAAAACTGTTGTTATATACAAGACATGTAACTACATTAGACTGAATTCTGTCAGAGGATGCATATTGAGAAATTCACATCCATCCATGCATAAATCCATATTAAATAGTGCATTAGATCATTCCAAAGGGCTTACCAACGTAATTTTAGAATAAACTATTTTACCTTAAAGAAAGAAAAAATGTACCATTCTCTGTGTCCTGACTTCTTAATTCAAAAGTCATGCTTGTACTTGTTCAAAGTCAACCAAATATTTAGGATGATCCTGACCACAACGCTGATATAGGGATAGTGTGGATTAGATTTCTGTTTGAACTCCTGACAATCTGTTCATCAACATAAGATATTGTTTGGACACACATGTTTTGTGTATTTGAAACACAAATTCTTTGCAAATAAAAGGTTTAAATGATGTAGCAATAACACAGAAAAATATTTATTATAGTTATAAGCCAAAAGTTGTGCAAGTTCAAGGAAATACTTCTTATTTAATGTGCCTTACAATGCTGAATGAACTCATATCTGAACTTAGAGACAATCTAGAACCAGTTCATGCAAATTCTAATGGCTAGATTGCAGCTGCTAATGATCTGTAAAAGGAAAGTCAATTTACCCCTTGATAGAGATTACTGTACCAAATATAGCAAAAAGCTATGTGAAATGTGAAATGTTTGTTGTTCAATAGGGAAAGATAGTATTACTATGTCCAGTTTCTTTTTGGTGGCAAAGGAAATAATAGGTCTGTTTTCTGTTAATTTTTAAGTCACAGACACACACGAAATTATTTGTACTTTTGTTTTCTGCTCTTTACTAATTAAAACTTTTTTTTTTTTTTAGTATATGAATATATATATGGTTGATGAGAAACTTAACATGAGCTGGCAGTGTGCGCTCACAGCCCAGGAAGCCAACCATATCCTTGGCTGCATCAAAAGAAGCACGACCAGCAGGTCGAAGGAGGTGATCCTGCACCTCTACTCTACTCTTGTGAGACCTCACTTGGAGTATTGTGTACACAGTTCTGGTGTCCTCAACATACGAAGGACATGAAGCTGTTGGAGCAAGTCTGGAGGAGGGCCACGAGGATGAGGAGGAGGCTGGAGCACCTCCCATATGAACACAGGCTGAGAAAGTTGGGGCTGTTCAGCCTAGAGAAGAGAAGGCTGTGTGGAGACCTCATAGCAGCCTTCCAGTATCTGAAGGGAGCCTATAAGGATGCTGGGGAGGGGCTCTTCATTAGGAACTGTAGTGGTAGGACAAGGGGCAATGGGTTCAAACTTAAACAGGGGAAGTTTAGGTTAGAGATAAGGAAGAAGTTCTTTAGTGTGAGGGTGGTGAGGCACTGGAATGGATTGCCCAAGGAAGTTGTGAATGCTCCATCTCTGACAGTGTTCAAGGCCAGGTTGGATGGAGTCTTGGGCGACATGTTTTAGTGCGAGGTGTCCCTGCCCATGGCTGGGGGGTTAGAACTAAATGATCTTAAGGTCCTTTCGAACCCTAGCTATTCTATGATTCTATAGTATTACATACACAATTTCACAGTTCCTTTCAGCTGTATTTACCACCCCTTAGATCAATAAACTATTGAAATTATGAAAAATTGTAGCTGCAATGGGTGGAATACTATCAGGCTAAATAATATTTTAAAGTACTGTTGATATTTCCACACACCTTGATTGGTTTGGCTTGTATTTGTAACTTTTCTTGTTATCTGCCAGGCATAATGTGATTCTTAGTATTAAAGAGTCTTGAATTTTTCACTGAAGTTAATTAGTAAAAAATGTATTCCATGTTTCTCTCTTTTCACATTACCTGGACAAAGATTTTAATTTTTATTTGTTGTTTGTTATGAGGAAATTTTGTATTGATCAGAGTTGTGAGGCAGATGTCCTCACAATATTTTTTTCCAGAGAGGACCATGGAATATACTGAAATAATTTTGCAAGTTTAAAGCCAAATTTTTTTAGAACACAAGAAGAAAACCTAAGTTTTTCAAATAAATACACTCAGAGAAAGAGGATAAAAATAAAGACTATTTGGAAAGAGTTTCCCCTCTAGCTCACCATGCCAGTCTTGGCAGGATAGGACATTTTTTTCAGTCCTGTTCTCAGCCCAGTAATTCTTAATAGCTTCCCGGGTTGCAGTAAACTGTACACAGTTCCTCTTTATGTATTTTTCTCTCTCTTTCTCCCTTTCCATTATTTCTGCATTTTGACTGTGGGTTACTGTTTCAATATTTTCCTCTTTTGTTACTGTCTCGTTCCTCACTTCCCCATCTTAAACTTCAGAAGCTTTTTCCAGCTCTGCAAACTCATTTATTCTGAAGGAAGGTTCATTTTCCTTGACCAGAGTGCAGCTGCCAAGGTGAGCTTTCCTTTCCACCTTCCTCTCTGCTGCTCAGCCAAATTTGTATAGAATGCAACATGTATTTCAAAACAAACTGTTGGTAAATAAATAAAACTTCTACTATCTAATACTTCTGTCATTTCTAGACTTTGGACTTTTTATTTGATATGCTTGTGGAAGGGTTGAAAATGTGCTTCTTCAGATAGACAGTGAGGTAATGACAGAGTCATTACTGTACGATTTAATGCAACTACTCAAAAGATATATAAAATTACTGATTAATGAGGGTGATCAGCCTACAATACGTGGACGTTTGATACAGTCTTATATCAATGACCCTTGATATTCTAAGTTATTCCTTATCTCAGTTACGCTATGCCATCTAAGACACTGAAGGAAACTGAAGTCAGAGTACCAGCCTGCTTTCTCCATGACACTTGAGCTGGAACTTTTATTTAATGGAGACAGTAACACATAGACTCCCTGATATAAAGAAGCAAATTTCCTCACCTGGACAGGCAGTGTTGAGAACTAGCATCTGCTTGTGCCTGGGGTACAGGTGGCTTTGAAATGATCTGTAAATCTTAACAACAAAAAAAAAAAAAAAAAGGGGGAAATTAGGAAATTTATGTGACATGAAATTAAAGAGGTGTAACATGTCTGAGATTCCCCATAGCTACAAGAAATGAGAAGTTAACTATAAAGGTGATAATGAGCACCATTACTGCTTTTGTCTGCACCATATACCTCGTACAGTATTGTTGCCAGTGGAATACTGAAGATTGGTTGAACCAGTTTAAGGGCTCTTCATGGTGGGTTGGCCTTGGCTGAATACCAGGTGCCCACCGAGTGCTCTGTCACCTTCCTCAACTGAACAGGGAAGAGAAAGTATGATGAAAAGCTCATGGGTCTGGATGAAGATGAGATCACTCACCAATTACCATCAAAGGAAAACAGCCTCAACTCATAGAAATTAATTTAATTTATTGACAATAAAGGTCAGAGTATGATAATGAGAAAGAAGAACAATCTTAATACACCTTCCCTTCACCCCTCTTTTCTTTCTGATCTCAACTTTACTCCCATTTTTCTCTACCTCCTCCCCCGCTAAGTGGTGTAGGAGGGCGGGGAATGAGATTTGCAGTCAGTTTGTTACATGTTGTCTCCGCCACTCATTCCTTCTCACATTCTTCCCCTGCTCCAGCATGGGGTTCCTCCCATGGGAGACAGTCTTCCAAGAACTTCTCCAACATGGGTCTTCCCACAGGCTGCAGTTCTTCTTGAACTGCTCCAGCATGGGTCCTTTTCACAGCTTGTAGTCTTTCAGGAACAGACTTTTCCAGCATGGTGGTGTTTCCCTCACGTTTTCTCACTCCTCTCTTCTGGCTCCTGTTGCACAGAAGATTTTTCCCTTCTTAAATATGTTATCACAGAGGCACTACCACCACCACTGATTGGCTCAGCTTTGGTCAGCTGAGCAGTGGGTCTGTCTTGGAGCTGTCTGGCACTGGCTCTGTTCGATATGGGGGAAAATTCTGGTATCTTCTCACAGAAGCCATGCCTTTAATCACCCTGCTACTAACACCTTGCCATGTAAACTTAATATACTCTCCCTTTTTATCTATACTGCTTAGGTCTTCAGGGAAGAGTTGGCTACTATTATTGTTAACAACAATTTATGCATCTCTATCATGGACGACATTTCCACATAGCAAAATATTTAGGCATGTGCATAAGTGCTTCGTTTATCTTGTGAAGGAAGGGCTGTAGTTAAGTAATTATATAATTTAGCTGTAAGAATTGTTTCTGCATGCAATATCTGCAGGGTTGTCAAAATATATATGGGAAAATGTGGTGAAGTATGACGTTTATATTGGTGTATATTGAAATACTTGTATTTCTCAGGAATGATGAAATCACAAATAAATTATGGGTTTCTTATTGAGTCTGACAAAACCCATAAATTACATTACCCTGAAATCTACCCAAGTCACAGAAAGCTTATTGTTAAATGTTTTGGATACTAAGAAATAATAATTTGGACCTGTGTTGCATTTGCATGGCAAGGTTTTGGTAGCAGGAGGCTACAGGGGTGCCTTCTGCGAGAAGCTGCTAGAAGCTTCCCCCATGTCCGACAGAGCCAATGCCAGCCAGCTCCAATGCAGATCTGCCACTGGCCAAGGCTGAGCCTATCAACAGTGGTGGTAGCACCTCTGGGATAACATAGTTAAGAAGGGGAAAAAGTTACTTCACGGAGCAATTGCAGCCAGAGACAGGAATGATGCCAGAGCAAAGAACTCAGGGACTTAGAAGTGCATAATCATAGCACTATGCTACCTCTAGATACTGTGACTGTATATTGCTACATTTTTATTTTTTTTTACTGCCATTATCATAGTTGTCTTATGTGTATCTCACAGTTAAATACTGCTTTGACATTTATCTGCCTCACTGTTTGAGTTATATGTTGCACACTGTATAAGATATTAATTTCTCTAAGTTATTAAAAATCCGTATAAATATATAACTTACATAGTCAGTATCCTTTTCTGGTAACACCACTGTGTGCTCCTGTCTGCCTGGTAGTAGCTTTGCCTTGTAACAGGCTGATTCTTGATCTTTCTTGATTTGCTACCTTCCTCTTTGCTGCTTCTCTTAGAGTTTCTGTATCTTCTTGCATTTTGCCTGTTTCGACACTTAGGTGACTTCAGTTCTTTGTCTTTAATGGCTTTTAAATAGTAACAAATCTGTAATCTCATTATAATGCTCTCTCCTCCCACCCTCCCCTCCATCATTTCTCCCTTCCTCCTTCCCTTTGTTCTACTCTCTGTCTTCCTTTCTTTTCTCTCTTTTGCTTACAAACAGTAGTGAAAGCTGTGGCTCATAATTAGCTTATTTCAGTGGAATTGATTGCTGAGTCATATTACAGCTCCAGAGGAAAAATATTACAAGTTTCATAGACCTGCACTGTGCTGAGCTCTGTACCTTAGTGAGTACTCAGTTGCCATGAAAGCCCTGAAACATCATGTCTGCTTTAGTAACAGTTTAGGCACTTCATATAACAAATATGTAACGTCAGCCTACTCCACATGAATAGAACTACTGCAAAATACCACTTTTATATGTATAATCTCATGAATAAAATTTGTATTTTTTAGCTCCTTTCCTTGTCTTACAAAATAAATTTAATTTGGCATATGTTTCACATGTAATATACTGTCAGAAAAAAAAAAAAAGAAAAAATTGCCAGCACAGTACCTCGGAGGCAATCTCTTTTTTCAGCCCTCATTGCCATTTTCTACAATAGAAATATTATTGCAATGGTTTTTTCTGACCTTCTGCTGATATAAGAAAACAAGTCAGTGATAAATTATTTCAATTCCTTTCACCTTAAAATTGTCTTAGTTTACTGAATCTAACTGTAGAATATCCTCAACATTATTTTAAGGATCTAATTCATTTGCCATGATGATATGGCCCAGCCCATTTACAGGATCTACTTCTTCCTTTACTTAATAAATTTATGTTTGTTAGGTGTTTTAAGTATGAACTATTCTTATCAAGTGCTAAGTATTTTTATTATTATTTGAAAAGAGGCTAGGAATTTATGAATATATTGCTCCATGACCATGACTGAGTAAATGTCTTTTTCACAATATGTCCCTGCTTTGACCTAAAACCTCATGCTACAAAAGTTGCACAGTGCTCATCAAATTGTGCTCATTATTATCAAATTATTATGACTATAATACTTTCATATGCACGGAGTAAGTAAAGAATCCAGATGGGTTTCACTGCAGATGGAAATCTGAGTATAACAGTAATGACTGCCTGAGGTACTAGACAATGCTTAGTCAAAGTTTTTATATCTGGTCTTTTAGAGACTGAGGACCAAAATAAAAATGTTTTTTAGAGATTTTAATAATCAGAATTACAATTTCCTCATTTGCATTTGTTTGAATATTCATTGTTACACACTTGCTAAGTCTTAGATGCCCAGCTCTGGGAACTTACAGTTCTGAAATGCTTGAAGTGTGATTCTGTACTACAGCAAAGCCTACCCATTTCTTTGGCACCAATCTGCAAAAGAAAGTGGAGTACAGAATGAGGTTGGGGCATGATGGAGACGAATTCAAGTACTCAGAATGCCTAGTGTGTCAGGAAGTGTATAGGTGGAAAGCAGCTGATTAAATGCAGGCCTTTTATTCATATTCACCCACATGAGTTAAAGAGGAAATATTTGCTTCCTCCTGGGAGAGTCTTCAGATTAAAAACAATACAACCCTCCACCCCCATTCTAGAATAAAACAGGACACAGTGAATGAATAAAGATTCTACAATCAATAGAGTGACTTAAGCAGTAGGCTGTCGAGTCATGTTTCATTTTGCTTCATTTTCTCCAGATCAGTTCCTGACATAAAGCTCAAATTACTAGGCAGTGATGTTAGGAACTCCATCTTCTCTAACTTTGTTTTGACAAATGCTCTCTGTGAGGTGTTCTTTTAAGATGTCTAGCACATTAAGCCTTTCAAAAGATGTAGAAATGGGGGATGCATTTCAGAATAGAATTCGACTTGCTTAACAACTTATGTGTAGGTTTTCAACCTCTCACTTAAGCTGGTCAATGCAAATAAATAAGCATTTCCAATGCATGATTCATGTGACTCATTTTGTGATTTGGTGGTTTTGCCCCCCCCCCCCCTATTTTTTTTTGTTCATTTGTGGGTTTTTTTGTTTGGTTTTTTTTTTTTGGGGTTGGGTTTTGTTTTTTTTTTTTTAATAGACAACTAGCTCAGATGTTGGCATCTACATTGTAGTCCTCTAAAACTGGATAAGTTGGATCACATCCTGTTTCTCGTTCTCAACAGCTGTATCTAGAAGTGGTTTAGGTGGTTAGCACCTGTGCTTCTGGACATGTGTTCCTGTGGGACTACGGGCTTTTGTTTATATAGGCTTTGGAGGGACATCATTAATTCTTAGACTGCTCTTCTGAACATAGACACTAAGTCCTTTGGTAATCTATGTGATTTTCTGTATTTCATTGATAGGTTTTTTTGAGTCTGTAAGCAAGTTATTTTTTCCCTAAAAAAAAGCTATACTAAAAATCTGATCACAGCCTTGTATCCTAGATACAATAACTTTATGAGCAAAGAACTTAAAAATGATTGAGGTAACACTGGGAATAGGCCACTGTAAAAATATATTGTTTTCTTAAATGTCTGAGGATTCTTTTCCATTTTGAATAAAATAGACATATATTCACTGGGATATTTCTCCCCTCCAGCTGGGATCTCACTCTGAATCTATGTATATTTAATTACTGCATGCAAAATGGAAATTCTTGAGAGAAAACTCTGTCCCAGATTAGTCAAAAGTCATGGGACTGCTGTATCTTCCTGAAATGTAGAAATTGTGTACAGTAGTCACCTCAGCAGAGGTGGGATTTTTAACTTATTGCTACAGTATCTCATGGATTTGCTCCAGTTGTTTATAAAATAGAAGCACCACTTCCATACCCTACTTCTCTGTTTTCAAATAACTTGTTAACCATGATTTAATAACGTGATGTAATAACCTCTCTCAGGTTACAAAGGTAGACAGAGGAATACTTATTTTGTGAATCTTAGCTGTCTATTCTTGTGACAGGTGGTGAAATTTTTTGATGTTGTTACTACTTGTCCACTTCTGGAAATGCACAGTCTATGTTGACACTTCAGGAACTTTGCTAATTTTTATTGGTGGAAAAAATATGAAACTTAACTGCTATTGACTCTTTCCTCCTCCAAAGTTTGACAGTAGATGAAAAGGTGCTTTGTTTGTTTGTTTGTTTATTTTATTTAAATGTATTTTAAAGATAGGTCTTTCTCACTTTTTTTTCTTTTTTTTTTTTTTTTTTTTTTTTGGTGGATTGTGTTATTACAGTGAATTGTAACAAAACCCAAAAAGAATTACTTGGTAACAAGCAAGTTACTTCTAACCTATGAAAGTTTAGACTGAGGTTTTAATTTCATTTAGGAGACAATAAACTAGCATTTTATGACAGTTCTATAATTTGTGAACACTTTTTTTTGGCGTTACTTCCAGCCCAGCTTACAAAAAAGTTTGATACTTGTATTTACCTCTAGGAAACTCATAGATTGGTATCCCATTAGCAGATTACTCTGATAACAAATGACATTGAATTACAATGTAGTACAGATTTCTGAAAACATATTCTGTCATCTAAGTCATTGGGTTCAGCTATGTATGTGGTTCTCCAAATCCACAGCAAACTAATCATTACAAATTAAGTCAATATATAGATGTCATACAGTGTATAGGTACACTCTGGTCAGATCTGTCATTATCTCAACCCTTCGAGCCCCACGTTGAGCGCCACAAAGAACTGTCGTGGTTTAAGCCCAGCCAGTAACTCGGAACCACACAGCTGCTCGCTCACTCCCCCTGTTTTTCCTCCCCCCGCTCCCAGAGGGATGGGGAGGAGAATCAGAAGAATATAACTCCCACAGGCTGAGATAAGAGCAGTCCAGTAACTAAGGTATAATACAAAACCACTACTGCTACCACCAATGATAATAATGATAAGGGAAATAAGAAGGGGAGAGGATACAATTGCTCACCACCCGCCGACCGATACCCAGCCCGATCCGCGCAGCAATCTGGGCCTTCAGGGTAACTCCCCCCAGTTTCTATACTGGGCATGCTGTGCTGTGGTAGGGAATACCCCCTTGGCCAGTTTGGGTCAGGTGTCCTGTCTCTGCTTCCTCCCAGCTTCCCCTCCTCCCTGGCAGAGCATGAGACTGAGAAAGTCCTTGGTTGGAGTAAACATTACTTAGCAACAACTAAAAACATTGGTGTTATCAGCGCTGTTCCCAGGCTGAAAGTCAAAACCACAGCACTCCACCAGCTACTAAGAAGAAGTAAAAATGACTGCTGTAGCTGAACCCAGGACAATAGATGATACAGGCTAGAACATCTGTCTCCCAGATCTGAGTGACAAAACAGCCCAGTAAAATATTTCTTTTGTTCCTAGGTCTCCCACCTTGTATTAAATAATTACGCAGTTCTTTGGACAATGGGATGAATGGGGGGAGACATTGTTACAAACATAGTATGCTAGAATTCTTATTTTGGGAGCTACTCTACTTTATCAATTAAGGCTAGGAGACAGATATTTGATTTCTATCTATAAATACACCAGATGGCAAATACAGGCTATAAATTACAGGAGAATCTTTGTTGTGGGGGTACAATCATAACCACAAGGTGAGGAAGCCTAGAAATTTTTAAAAGTTATGATCCGTAAATTTGTGAGAATCAAATGCTGAATTTATGTGTTAGGAAAATAGATTAAGTAAAGGGAGAAGTACTTTGCATCTCCTAAAAATACAAAGTTTCACTTCAGGAGTAATAAACTCATAATGTTTAAGTAGTTTTTTTCCTTATTTAATGTAGTTGCTAGTTTGATAAATCCTGTTGTCTCCTATAAGATATTTCTTCTAGAATATTGAGATATATATTTTCTTTTATTTAAATATTTCATGCTTATTTGTTACTATTAAACTGTAATATCTAACCCATCAACATGGGTTAAATATTCCAACTTTAGAAATAGTCCGCATAGGAGATTGAAATTATATTATACAGAACCTTATGTAACTGGCAAATGGTGTACTAGATAAATAGCATTATACCTTAATGGGTCAAAGAAGAAGAGTGTATCTAGGTAGAGTGTATCTAGGTAGAGTGTATCTGCATCTTCTCTTTTTTTTTGTTTATTCCTTGAATTCTGATCAATGCAAAATTTACATTAACTCGTAAATGAACTAGCGGGATTAACCTGAAACAGCACCACAAAAGTAAATGCAAATTTACATCTTATGAAATATGAAACAGAGGTTATCTTTTATATTATAGCTAGAATGCAGAAGGCAAGACTGCTAGTCATAGGATAAGTAATATCACTCTGATGACACCTACACAGCCTGGGAAGTTCCAAAGTAATAACAGATTCCTGGTTCTCCAGCTAAGATCTATGCAGGAAAATTAATAAGAAAATGCCTTCATTTCATCATGATGGCATATGGGAGTTTTAGAACCCTCTAGTCCATTAGTCAGTTTTGTTAATGACTATACTCATCCTTTTAATCATGTGAAACACATTGACTGAGCTTCATTTAGTTCAAAGTGCCTTTCAGAAGCCTGAACAGAATCTGAGCGGTGTGAAACTTTACCTTTTCTCACTGCAACATATATGTAGCTAACTAAATTTGTGATTTATATGTTTTTATAGTTTGTAAGAAAAATAAAATGTCCATTTTAAAGTACTAGAAATTGAAATCTGGGTGCCTAACTTGTTGCCAAATTGTCTGCTTTATCCCTCAGTATTTCTAACCTATATTCCTAGTTATAATTATGGAAAATGTAATGATACCTACACTTTTTTGCATGATTCTTACACAAATATTGTATGTACAAAATCATTTCAACTCCACGAGCAACACTTTTTACCTGCAAATCAAGATCTCGACAGCATCTGGAGGACTGGGTTTTTTTTTCAGCAGAATGACTGCTTTATAATCAACCAAATGAACAGATTTTGAAACTTTGCCATCATGAATCTGAACAGTTAAGTTATGAGGATGTCAAATTCTTGTACAAAACACAGAAAGATTTCTACTAAACAATGTTCTTAGTATATCATATCTCCCTTTATTCATTATGCTAACATACTGTAATATATTATTACAAGTTTAAATCCTGTATATGGAAACAAATTAAAACAATAATACCTAGAATTATGGTACCTAACTTAAAAAAAGAGAAGATCCTTAAAAGCATTGTTTCTGCCTGATAGTGAAAGTGTTTAAGCTGTGTACCTTCAAGAACTCCTTCATTGCCTGAGATTTTTGCATTTGTAGATGCCAATGATCTTTTATAAGTTTAGCCAAAACTCAGTGCTGATAATACATTCATCTGCTTTGTTTCTGGAGATGTTACTTTCATAACACACTCAAAACAGGTCTGACAAATACTGATGGTACTGGATTCCCTCATTAAGCAGTAATCAGTGATATTAAGGGGCCTACGAGGATGCTGGAGAGGGATTCTTCAACAGGGACGGGAGCAATAGAACAAGGGGTAATGGGTTCAAACTAAAACAGGGGAAGTTCGGGTTAGATATAAGGAAGAAGTTCTTTACTGTGAGGGCAATGAGGCACTGGAATGGGTTGCCCAAAGAAGTGGTAAATGCTTCATCTCTGGCAGTGTTCAAGGCCAGGTTGGACAGAGCCTTGGGAGACATGGTCTAGTGTGAGGCATCCCTGCCCATGTCAGGGGGGTTGGAACTAGATGATCTTAAGGTCCTTTCCAACCCTATCTGTTCTATGATTCCATGATTCTATGATTCTATTTCCTTTTTATCTCTAACAACAACAAGAAAAGCTATCACCCTTTCTACAAAATGCTTATAAAATGTACCCCAAAACCAGAAGACTGGGAGTCAATAATAATTTTACTCTGAGAGTGTTGTCTCAGAAGTGCCCCATGACAAGTAAAGTAAGTTTTTCTGAAGTATATGAAAGCTCCCATCATTCCATCATTTCTGTCATGGGCAAAAGAAACCAACAAGGAAGAATTCAAGACATTCTGGGGAGAGAAACAAAGTCCCAAATGGCTGCACAAATTTTCCCTAATATTTTTGTTTAATATGTAAAATTTAACATTTTTTTCTCACATGCATGCTGTATTTTTAAAGTTATTCTGTATAGTTTTTTTTCAATACACTAGTAAAATAAGTAAATTATGTTGGTGAGTTTTGATTAAAAAGAGTCTAAGAATAATTTTATAGCTGTAGGAGTTCTGACATCTTTTGAACATAAAATTCTCTGTATACAAATTAAACACAGTAAAATTTAAAGTGAGTGCTTTAAGTGTTCTGTATTTTTGAGATGTACAAACTTTCAGTGGTCTCTGAAAGACAGAAGTAAAAACTCTATCTGCTCTTCTTCATTATATATGTCTGAATTCTTGGAAATCTACCCATGCTGATAACAGAGATATTTCTTTTTTTACAAAACATAAAGTAGTTTGGGGTAAAACTATACAAACCAATTTTTTCAAGGCAACCATAATTATTGTAATGCATTTTCAATAAGAATATTTGGTTTCATGTGATCTCATTCCATAAGGGGAAAAATAGATAGTTATTTAACAATATTATGACAGTAGCAAATAGTAATGAGTTAGCTTTTTTGCTAAAACTTCACAAACATTTTATTTGAATAGTCTCTTTTATAGCTACTAGATGAATTTTAGGCATTTTAGACCTGGAAATGGGAAAATTCCCATGTATTTCACCCTGGTGAGGCTTTTCTTCTTTTAAAGGGCTTCTTCAGTCATTAACTACTTGGAAATGGCCTACTTTGTGTTCATTGACTAATTAGTCCAGTTCCAATTCAATCCGCATTTAGGTAAATTACTTCAGAGAGAGCAGGGTCAAGCTGTTATGGTTTTTTTCACTGTTTGATGTCAATGTTCTGGTGCATTCACAGAAATGCACAAAACCTAAAAGTTTTTCTCCTCTCCTACTAGGAAATTCACAGTAATAATTGTAGTATTATTTTTCACATAAAATTATAAGCAGCTTATCATTCAAACTAGCTTTTAACAAGGATCACTGCAGCACAGGTTACTTTCTTAAATCATGATTTTTATCATCATGCCTCAAGTTTTGTATACCAGAGCATTATCCAGCTTTTAAAGAACATGTTAGATCACACATCTGCACACCAATACACATATTTTTGGTGTTTGTTCGTATCTTCTATAGACATGTGTATTTTTAACATTTTACTAAATTTAAAATCTACTGCTCCTTCTGGTAGGTACCAGAAGTTGGATTTCCTTCGGCTAATCTAAGACATGAGAAAGGTAGATATTTATATTTTAGCTAAAACATAAATTATGTTGGGATTCAGTTGCATGATCATAGACATATGAAGCCTCCTTAGTAGCCATAGGATATCACAGATAGATAGACTTCAACAGCTATTAAAAGTGGATGGCTCTCCCACTGATTCCACTTCAGGGGAGAGGTGCTCCAGCCCTCTGATCATCTTTGTGGCCATCCTCTGGACTTGCTTGAGGAAGTCCATGTTACTCTTGTGTTGTGGACCCCTGGCTGAATGCAGTACTCCAGGTTGGGTCACGAGAGTGGAGTAGAGGGGGAGAATCACCTTCCTCAACCTACTGGCCATGCTCCTTTTGATGCAGCCCAGGGTACGGTTGGCTTTATGGGCTGCAAGTGCACCCTGCCAGCTCATGTTGAGCTTCTTGTCAACCAGCACCCCCAAGTCTTTCCCCTTAGGGGTTCTCTCAATCCATTCTCTACCCACCTGTAGATGTGCTTGGGATTGCCCTGACCCACGTGCAGGACCTTGCACTTGGCCTTGTTGAACTTCATGAGGTTTGCTTTGGCCCGCCTCTCCAGCCTGTCAGGGTCCCTCTGAATGGCATCCCTTCCCTCCAGCATGTTGACCATACCACACAGCTTGGTGTCATTGCCAAACTTGCTGAGGGCACACTAAATCCCACTGTCTGTGTTCCTGGCAAAGATGCTGAACATTTCTGGTCCCAATACTGACCCCTGAGGAACACCACTCGTCACTTGTCTCCACCTGGACATTGAGCCATTGACCACAATTCTCAGAGTGCAACCATCCAGCCAATTCCTTATCCAGTGGTCCATCTGTTAAATCCTTGCCTCTCCAATTTAGAGACAAGGATGCCGTGTCGCATTCTGTATGTATTATCCAACAAGTGACCATTGTGTGATTCTAAGGTGTTTATACCTTTTCTTGTCTGTATTTTCTGCCTTGAATTCTTGGCCTGCAAACTACTGCTATCTCAATAATGTGTGTAAATTTTTCATATGCTGCATGGCCTGAACTTTCTCACAGATCACCAACAATTTCCTAAGCAAAACTGAGCCGAAGTCACATGGTGATGATACACTGGAGCACTTCAGCCTGTGAAACTATTTAGTTTAGTTCCAAATAGTTTTGGATACCTCCGACTATGTGTACAGATGTCCACAGCATGACTGAACTTCCAAGATACAGAGATTCAACTTCCTTGTGTAAACTTTAAAACAGTCCCACAATGTTACAGTTCAATTACTTAAATGCATATGAATATGAGTAATTCATTTCTATTACCTGTCAGATGGTTCAGTAATCAGAAGTAATAGATAAGATTCTTCTTCTGTTATACACCAAACCTATGTATTTCTTAAATACTTCATATATAAATCTTGTTTGTGTGTTATTTGTGTCATAAACTTCTGTTTATGTTTCATAGAATGTTCTGTTTCAGAAAATGTGGTGTAGCAAAGTTAGCTAATTAAATCCATTTACTAAATATCAGTACTATTTCTAAATATATATTATCATCTGGTTGGTCCATTTACTTTAAAGTAAACTGAACTAATAAAGGTGTTAGGAACCACGAAGAAACAACATAGTTCACACATCAAACATAAAAAGCTGAAACATGTTATAGGTTGTCTTCAGAAAAATCCTCTATGGCATTACACATATTATGCTATTATTATTATATCACTGTCTCTATAACTGGTAAGTAAATTTTAGAAGAAGAAATACTAGTTTTTTCTAAGGAGATGGAAATCATAGTGTCATTCCATAACTTAATTTTGTCAAATTTTCATTTCTGAGTACATTCTAATATTTTAGCTCTTCAGCCATGATCAACACAAATATCGCTCCAGGAAGTATTATCACTGCTTGATATAGTATATCTTCAAGGAACCAACAGTAATTTACTGGAACATCAGAACTTCCATGAATGTTAGAATGGCCCACACAGAAACCACAGAAGAAAGTAACAGAGAGAAAATTACATGAGGGAATATTGCACTGCATCTAATATTTCTTTGAGGGTTTTTTTCTGCAAAGTTACTCGGTCAATTTTCCAACCAGATGCTTTCATTGCAAGGAAGGGCAGGAAGCTCTGGCCTTTACTGATTACAAACACTCCAAAATTAATTCAAAGGTGGTGTATAGGAAATTATAGTCCTAAACTTCTGTTCATTTTCAAGGGAATTAGTCTCCTTGAACACTGTTGAAAAGCATTTTTCATCCTAAGTATAGAATAAGCAAAGGATGACAAGCTCAATCCATCTCTTGTTTGTCTAACAGAGACGAAGTCTAAGGCATTTCTCTAAGGAATCAGATTTTATTTCACAGTGATAATATATGAGAGATTTGGGTGAGTCCAGATGATCTCCTTTGCTCTTATTGGACTTGATTAATTAATTGTTGTCAGATGTTGATCTGTAAAACACATCAAATATGAGATTTAAGAAGTTCTTTCAGGCACTCCACTCCCTTCCTCACTGTCACCAGGTTGATTTAGGTTTCTGTGTATAGGCTTGTGATGTAGCTGTTTTATTCTTCAGAGAGATCTACAAGTACGTTAAAATGCGTGGCTTGTATTGTCATCATAAGCACATTGCTGTGGCTCAAAAGCTGTAACAGGGCTTGAACCCATATCACAGAACCTGCTGGACTGCCACAGCAGTGATAAATGTAGATGAATTTTCTGCTTTGAGGAAAATCAAGCAATAGTCTAGATAATAAAAGTCATATGGGGAGAGATGATACAAGGAGTTTTGTAGTTCTGAGTTAAAATTTACAGGTATGTGTAATTGCAACGTTAAGTTCCTTGGCTAATTCTGCCTAAGTGTCCATAAATTCTCCTCTATGCCATTTTTTTATAGGATGCCATTCAGTAGTCTGATTTCTGTGAACCACTGTCTAAGTGTGCAAATGGTCACAGTTCAACATTTAGAGAACTGAGGCAGCATGTACAGCACTCAACTATTCTACTGAAGCTGAGATTTAGCTTTTAGACAGAGTATTGCTAAACTGATCAAAATCTCTTTATTGGATCTGTCTCTAAGTCAGTCATCTGTTTTGGGGAAAAGACCAGGTTATTCCCATTTGTCTTCCTATGATCTCTGAATACAACAAACGAAATTCAGTGTAAAGCAACAGAGATGACCTTATCTTTATGCAAAATTTATGTCTGTAATTCTCATGGCTGATGTAGACAGTGTATCTTTGAAAGAATTTAGAACTTTCCAAAGGATATCAACTGGGTTGCAGGGATAAACAATAAGAAAAAAGCAGTCTGTTTCCCAGCCCTTTTTGGTCAACATGTGATATGCCAGAAACGTGTATTTGGAAAGGTAATGATACTGGCTTTAAGTAAAACTTGAAATTATTTGATGCATGATTATAAAATCTAACATCAAAATAGGAAAATGTATTTTAAAATTGTTATGAGGAAAAGGGGAGAATATTCACCATTGTTACATTATGACTTGAAATTCTGTAAGTTTTCTTGCTTGCATTTTTTTTTAGTCAGCATTCTGAGTATTGCCTATTTGTGTCTTCTTCAGAGTTTATCTGAAGTACTTTTCTGTCTCTTGATCCACAGGTCTGTTCATGTCTGTCGTTCTGTTGAAATTACTGACTTTTCTAACACTATTCATATCTGTGTTACTTGAATGAAACTTTAAATAGGCAAAAGAAGACTGCTAGAGAGGAAAGGAGGGGAAAGGAGAGGAGGAAATGTTATCTGAGAGAAGTGAACACACAAGCAATCTTTCACAAAGATTTGAGAAATATTGTCTGTAGTTTCTGCAGTAATAATGTAAGTCTTTTGTTTCTAGAAGAATATTGTTAGCCAGAATTACTTCTTGAAACCACTGTGGTGTTTTATTAAGTAACAGATGGTTCTACCATTTTATCGTGTCTGTCCTTCATCAGCTATAACAGCAGGCATTCATGGATTTTATGCTAAATTAAAGAAGAAACAACAACAACAACAAAAAAGAATACCTGAAAGGCTTTAGATAGAAATATTTTTTTTCCTCCTATTTTACAGGTGTTTGACTGAGAAAAAGATTATGATGCTAAATTTAACCCTAAAGGAAGGACACTCCAACAAGAGTCGTTTTCTTGTTTCTTTTTAAGTCTGTTGTGGTTTTTATACATTCATCTGGAAATAAAGGCTTTCTTGCCATAACTAAGACAAGCAATGACATTCAAACTTGCATTCAAATACTGCATATAACATTAATCAGAAAACGACAGTAAAGACATTATGAATATTTGTCATATGCAGATGTAGTGTTTACTTGGTGAAGACTCCCCTTGTTCAGTCTAGTGTCACACATTTCAACCAATCCCCAGCCAACATTTTTCAAAAAAGTTGGTATCTTTATTATTTAATTGTCCATTGTACTACACCTTCTGTTAAAAGTCTTACTTCTTTTCGTCAGTGTTCCCAGGAATCTTGTGCATAACTATTTTATTTATTTAATTTATTGAAAAAGATGACAATTTCTGTTTTCAAAACTCAACAATATACTAGTTGGTAGATTTTCATCAATAAGTAAATAGTTGTGATCATCTGAAAGGTATGTCAGATAGATATTCATGCAACAATGTAGAAACTATTTTGTTGCTTTTTCCTGTAAGAGCACTCTATCTGGACATATTATAATTCTTTTTACATACCTCTAAAAATAAAGGGATACAGCTACTCACTTAAAACTAAACTCATCTTTAAAACCCAGATAAAGACTTCAAAATATTGTTTATGCCATCAATAATCATAAAACTTTGCAAACCAGGTGGTGTTAGCATACATCTAATAAGAGAAATAAGTTGTTGGTAATCATTTCAGATATGAAAAATTCAATTATCAAGTGTCAATCATATTTTATTTATATATACAAACTAGATAGATCAACAAGCTGCTAGCTAGCTAAAGTATGATTTTCATCTCTACACCTGTTTATATCTAAGTCTTTGTATTTTCAAATACTTTATAAATATAGAAATCCAATCACGTCTTGTTACACAAATTACCTACAAGAATTAAGCTAATGTCCATGGGAGAATGTGTGATTTTGTCTGAGTAAGTCTTTCATCAACCTAGTTGAGCGAACGGCTTTTTTCTACATAGACGTCCATGGCAATGAGACAAAACCATTTTATAATGTTTTTGAGAATACAGTTCTACAGGCAGCTCTGTGCTCTGTGTATGGAATTCTACTCTAAGGAATAGACAACAGGTACACAGTGTGGCCAATGGGAAATACATTTAAGTTTTGCATGAACCCTCTCTAGGTAACAAATACAGAATGGGTAATTTGTTCGTGGTGCAGTTGCCAGCATGCAACTAAATGTGTGATACCTATCTAGTGGTATTTAGAACACGTCAACGAATCTGGGACAGCCACATGTAACACAGGATCTAAGAGGGACGCATGTATTTCTGGAGAAGCAACTGAAGGCCAATGCTGATACTGTAGGGTAACCCAGCTTGTGCTAGACACCTACATTTAGGTGACTGACTCTCCCCTTCATTCGTTTTTCTTTTTTAAAAATATTTGTAACATATTCCACAATTCCACAATTTAGGAAAAGGTTTCTTCTTGAGATAGATTACTACCCCAGTAAAAGTTACAGTTTTTGTTCTGCAACAGCTTCACAATTATTTTAGATTGTCATAGATACTTTATTACCTCATCATTTATGTAAAACAAGCAAGCAGAAAAAAAGTGTCTACTCACATGGAATTTAAAGGGAATATTGAAGGTGTCTTTTTAGTTTTGGTAATAATTTTCTTATAATTTCATATACAGAATAACAGTGTGAGTTACTTTGTAGTTCAAAACTATTTATGGCAATACAGAAAACAGCAGAAGGGTTCTGACATAAACTTTAATTTGCTTAGGTGCATATTTCTGCATCTGTTCTCTTGTGTGGATGGGCTTTTTGTTTCTTATGTGAATGTTCTCAGTCACTTGACAACTTCTCTAGAGAATTATATCTCATTTACATTCAGGCCACAACTTTAGAGTCAGACTGAAGAATGGAAAGAAATCAGAACTCAAAAGGGGTAACTAACTGAGAGAGGTTCAGGAAGGGACAGGTAGGAGGCAGGCAGGTAAAAAGCAAGTTTTGGAAGAATAACATGAAAAAAAGTTTAATGCAAAGGGAGGTGGAAAATAGAAATCAGATGGTGTTAGTTTAGCAAGTAATCTGGGACATGCCTTTTGGAAGGAAAAAGCAATTGGATTTTCTGATTAGGAAAGATAAATTGGAAAATAGAGATAAAACTTCAGTGGAAAGTGCAGGGGGATAAACTCAGAAGGAAAACAGTGGTCAGAATCAAAAGGCATGGAAGGGGTAGGAATGACAAGGACTGAAGCAGAAGCAAGACTGTGAGGTGGTTTGCAACTGTCATCAGTTCTTTTATTAGTGCAAGAAGCAGAGGTCTTTGAGATGGAGCCAAATACTTGGCCTTTCTGACAAATCATGTGGGTATAAGCATGATTCAAATTCCTGTGCAAAATTATATCTCTAGGTCTAGCATTATGTGCACATTTCTTTACAAGTAGCAGCTTTTCATAGATTATGTATAGACTGATTAATAGTATAAAGTCAACAATATATAGGTTGCATATGATTTATTCTCCAGATGCCTTGTTGAAGTGATAAAAATATCTCACTGCAAAAACTCTCAATCCTGGTGAGAGCAAGACTTTCTCATTCAAGGTGTTCCTATGTTATATTATCCCAAAATATGCCCTGTATTGTCCAAGATAATTCCCTACAACATCAGATGAAAGAGGGACAGTCAGACTTAGATTCTGCAGATATTCAAATATCCCAATATTTTCCACTTACTTTATGCAGAATTCAGGTAATTAAATTAGTAGGCTTAAATGGAAGCTTGAAATTTAGAACAATTCACTTGGATTCTAAACTGACTACTTCTTGCTTTGCTTTTATTCTTGTTTAGCCCATTGTCAGATTCAGTCTATCATCTCATATTGAGAAGTTGTTTAGCTTTTAAATCTTCAGGATGTCCTTAATGTTGTTTTGGATGTTTCTAATTACAGCAGGTTTCAGGATTCTTTTCTAAATCACCAAAATAAATCTCTAAGTCTTTTATACTACTTACTTTTTATTTTTTTCCCCCTTCTTTCCAATTGATAGGGATTGTTATATTCTTTGCAACTCCATAATCATTTGGGAAATACAACTATAACCCATAAAGGTTCAGAATTTTAGCAGAAGTTTTAGGGGCATAGGTTTACAGTTTAAAACAGTGTATTCTATTATTTTTTTACATTCCGTGAATTAAAAAAGAATTCACTAACTTCTCCATGATAGACTGTTAGAGATACATCACAGATGGGAAAGTTTTGGAAAATTTCTTATCTTAATCCCATTAAAAAAAAAATCAAAGTAGTTCAGATTTTGATAGATGTGGGATACAGCCAACTGCATTATAGCTAAAACTGTACCCATTATTATTTGTCCACAAGTTCAAAATCTAAAGTAGATTCCAAGGTTTCTTAAAACTTTGTTGGTCTGAAAGAACAATGTTGTTGTATTTTGCTATGTTTCAGATAAGTCACAGAATTCCCAGTAATTTAATTTGAATATTTTTGCGATTTGTTCTGCAAGACATTCAAAAGCATGAACAATGAATATGCTAGATCATTTCGTGTTTTTTCGTGTATAGCCTTATAAATTACCCTCATTAGATATGAGTGATTACTATATGTTTTACTACATTTCAGAAAAAGATAGGCAAACTGTTAATTAATGATTACAGGATAGGTTACAACACTGGTGAGCAAATATATTTGGTACACTGCATTAATTGGCTTAATAATGAGTGACATCCTTGGATTAAATTCATATCTTTTCAGTATCCCATGAGGATGTTTGGAGAAAGCATAGATATAGACATTCAAATTAGGAAGCAAGCAAAACAATCAATATTTGTAAAACTGAAAAATAATCTTTTTTATGCCTTAGTTTTCTGGAACACATCTTTACATTGAAATAAAAGACCTTTTCATTATTTTTCTTTTGTTTAGTGCCCTCTAACTACAAACTGAGCTGTATTTGGTAAGCTGTTCATATCTCAAAAGTGATGCAAGTCAAGACACAATGTTTTAATGAAAATCTATGGTGGTATTTTTTCAAAAGATCCAGTATAAAATCTAGCTGTCACAAGTGGCATGGAAGCAGATACTCTTTTCTGTTTTAAAGGAACAAAAGGCTGCTAGCTTGTATTTAGGCTTTTCACACCTTCCAATTCACCTATTCCAATCCTTTATCAAGCTACTATTTTTATTATTCCTGCTACTCTGTTTCCTAGTGCTTCATAGGTAACAGGGGTACAGAAGGGGACAATCCTGGAAACAGTTATTCAAGTTTTAGTGAGAAGTAAAATTCCCATAGATCTCCATAATTGAGGGTCATTTCCTCCTGCCAGCACATGAACCACCAGATGACAGAAAGTAATGAATATATCATCTTCTAAGTTGTGGTTATTCTGTATGTCAAATCATTTTTCACTGCCCTGAAGACCTGTCTGGTTTTCTTGCATATTAGTTCACCCTGTTGGTGCTGAAGTTGTAGGAGAGGAAAAGAAAATAAATGCATAAATAAAAGGAAAGCAAGATTTTGTCTGCAAACACCAAGACAAGGAAATGGAATGAGATAATCAGAGTAAATTGCATTTGCTGAAATACTGTTACGGAAATGAGTTCAGAACCGATTGTTTAACTCCTTTCCCAGAATACTGTGATTGAATTATTTGATCAGCCAGTTACAAACGTCAAAAAACAATGCTATTTTGGGTCTTGGCAGACCATGAGGGTTTTCTCATTCTTGGGGTGCACATTTAAATGAAAAAGGAAAACAAAAAACCAAACAAAAAAACTGAGTTTGTTTGAATGTATTGATGTTTTGATACTATTATTTAAAGACAGGAAAAAGCAAGTTAGTTTTTCTGATGTATTTTGGGATACAGTAACTTTTCTCTCTCTCCAGACTTCAACCACAGAGGGCAGCATGAGAACAAAGACATGGACAACTACTTTTTCCACTTTTTGAGCAAACAACTGTGGTGGATTCTCATCCATCCTTACATACCATGCATACCTTCTGATAATAACCAGATAGTTAGGAAATTCTATAAAGAGATAAAGAAGTTAATTTCAATAAATTTTAATCTGTCACTGAGCTCACATTTCTTTTGAGATGTTGTGTAGTAGGAAAACAGTGCCTTCTTAGCCAGTTCCTTTCATTACAGATTTTAAGAGATAATAGTGACCTGTGCTCCCCTGTTTCAGATTAATTATATAATTTTCTTGGTTGGGTTTCAGTTAGGTTTCCTAAACAAAAATCTCTGAATACCTCAACACAGGCACTTTCCACTGTATTTCTTGCTCAAAACGTAACTAAGCTTATTGGCTTTATGAGATTCTCTGATAATTTACTGAATTATTCCCGTGACTATATAGTGAGAATGCATATGGAAAAGGGACAAGAGACAAAAGCACCTAAATACCACAGTCTTTAGAGTACTAAAAGGTCCTTTAGATTTAAGCTTGGATACTGCTACATAGGAATTTCTAAACTTGTCTGAAAACCTCTAGGAGATACTGCTAACAAAGTTTTAGGTATGAACTGAATGAAGAGACATATGAATATGAGTTTTCCAATCCTCAGTTTAAGCATAAGGTCTTTAAACTGAAACTGAGACACAAATTCTGGGGGAGATCTAGCCCTCAGCCTTTCTTTTTTTATACTGTCTCTTCACATGTTATTATCATAATATATAATTATGTCCACTAAATACCCATTTGGGGTTCAATGATGAGATTTTCAAAGAAATTTGAAGCTACACTTCTGTGTGAAGGGCATTTTTTCCCCCTTCTTTGATTTATTGGCTGTTTAATGTTAGTTGTATGTGAGTACTTAGTGCTACAATGTGGTCATCATTATGATTGAAAGTTTAATTGGTTTTAGAACACCTGAACTTTTTTTTTAATGACTTTTTTTATTGCCACATAAATCTAAATGATTAGAAGAGCAACAATAATTTTAATATCAATAATGTGTAGAAAGTCTGGGTGTATGTGTCTACCTTCTTCAAACTTCAAACTAACTGCTCAATGCTTCAATCTTCTGCTTATTATCTTCTGCCTTTTCTTTGGAAAATAATAAAACTTCACTGTTTTTTTTTTCTTTCAAGGACGTACAGAAGAACCAGAAGTAAAAGATGAGGTGATTACATGCCTTCAAAAGAAAATGTTATTGGAAAGCAAGAATATAGTGTTAATTATTATATGTTTCTTTTTTATTTTTCTCTCTCCATTTTTTCTTTTTTTTTTTTTTTTTTTTTTCAGAAACAGTATTTTCCCTGGCAGTGTTCAAGGCCAGATTGGACAGAGCCTTGGGTGACATGTCTAGTGTGAGGCATCCCTGCCCATGTCAGGGGGGTTGGAAGTAGATGATCTTAAGGTCCTTTCCAGTCCTAACCATTCTGTGATTCTGTGATTCTATGATACAAAAAGCCAACTGAAGGGGGGTGGGTGGGGGAATGTTCTTTGCTTTTTTTTTTTTTTTTTTGAGTGTTAGAGTTTGGGTTTTTTTCAAATATATAATAAAACCAATACTGAACAATGATAAACCCCAACTTTTCTTTGTCAACTAAATGAAATATCTTACTAATAAAACTCTTTTTCTTAGTTGAATTATTAACCTATTCAACTCTAGGAGCAAGGAGAAAAGTGATTTACTGAAAATGTCAGTGTTGGAACTCACATATAAGCTATTCAGTGTTTGTAAAAATCATAATTTCTAAATATTTTCTTCTAATGCAGTATCATAGATTAATGTTTTAAAATACATGTATATTGTATACCATTTTCGTTGCTACTTGGTTTTGATTGAGGTTGTTTATATGACAACAGTATGAAAGGGGAAAATCTATTTTTGTTTTAAAAGCTACAGAGCTGATTTTCACTAATTGTTCCTCTAGATTTTAAATTACTCATAACTGGGTGCTTTGAAGTGATTACTTTATTTGATACATTTTACCTCTTTATTTGAATTCCACATGAAAACCATACAATTATCATAGAATAATTTTGAAAATGTTTGATGTATAATGTTATTGAATAATTCCTGGTCTGAGAATAAGCCTTAACATATCCTACGTAGCTATGGTCATATTATATACATAAATGAAACTTTTTTTTGTAATCACAAATCATTCATAATCAATCAGACTCCAAGTCAAAACAGAAAAATGAAGTAATAATTAGCTTAATTTTTTTCATTCAGTAACGTTAATTACATTGATATCAGCTAGGATGCTGGCTTGGTCACTCTTTTAAAAAAGAGTGTTTTAAAAAGAAAAGCCTAGGTTTTTAGAATGAATTTCTGCATATGAATTAGCAGTAATGATCAGTATTCACTATTTATTAAAGTACTATTTCTTCTTTCTCTCTCTCTTTCTTTTTTTCTTTTAATTATTTTGTGAAACTTTTACGTTTCCCAGAACAAATACAAATATGGCCCATGTTAAGCACAGGTCAGACTTCACATGGCCAGAATGAAAAACATTTATCAGATGTCATGCAGTCTTTGTCCTCACTGTGTAGCAGAATTGTTCCAGTGTTTTCAGTGTGATATTGTGACCTCAGTTCTCCACCTGTCGTTCATGGCTCTCATTTAAAATATACCTTTCCAGTTCTTAGTCCTCCTCTTGCCCTTGCAACAGTGACACTTGTAACAAATAAACAAGCTGTCTCTATGAGGAAAAGTTTCATTTTTACAGGACAAAAACCATCTATTTAAAGGAAATTTATACATTAAAATAAAATACAGAGCACAGATATCAATCTAGTTTCACATTTCCACTGAAGGTTCTCAACATGTCCATAGCTGGCCTGTAAGGGAGTAATATGTTATAATTTCTTTAACTCTCTCACCCTTTCCCCCACAGAAAAGCACCTATATATTCTCATTTTTCTTGTGAAATTCAGGTTCTCAGTCCCTTTTGAATGCAGCATGTAAATCTTGAATTTCCTCCATTGCCTCGTATATTGGGATGGAATTAAATTTCTTCAGTAACAGCCTATATGGTGCTATGCTTTGCATTTGTGACTAAAACAGTGTTGGTAGCAGACCAGTGTTTCAGCTGTTGTTAGAGTGCACACACAATACCAAGCCTTTCCCTCTCTCTTCCCCTCCCCTCATTGAGTGGGCTTGGAGGAACACAGCTGGGACAACTGACCATAACTGACCCAAGTCATATTCCATACCATATGACATCATGCTCAGCAATAAAATCTCCAGGAAAGGAAGAGGAAGGCAGGACATTCATGGTTATGATGTTTGTCTTCCCAAGTTACCATTACAGATGCTGAGGTTCTGCTTTCCACGCAGTGACTAAACCTCTGCCTGCCAATTGAACATAATGGATGAATACCTTGTTTTTCTTTGTACAGTAACAGCAGCTTGTTCATGCAGCTTTTGATTTCCCTATTTAATTGGCATTATGTCAATCTACAAGTTTTCTGGACAGGCAGAGAAGGAAGTGAGTGAGAGGCTGGGTGGGTGTTTAGCTGCTGGCCAGGGTCCACTCATCCCACCTTGTGACTTGTCATCAGTGTTTCAGAGTATGTTGATCTGGTAGATGTGGTGCTGGCTGTTTCTTTTGTTTTCTCAACCACAGGCTTTAATCAAGCTAAATTTCGTTAATTTATAATTTAAGTCTTAGATCAAATGCAAAGATACCTTTTGTCTACTGCCTAGATAACATATTTAGTTCATAAAATTATTGCAACTTATATTCTCAAGTCATGGAATAATATCTTTCCATTTACTGGAAGTTGTTTAAAAAGATACATATCGGAGAGATATGAATATAAATTTATCCTGAATTTTGAATGAAGAAAGCCTTATTTATGGTTTAAAAAAAAAAAAAAAAGTCAGAACTATACAACAAAATACAGTTCAATTGGTTTGCCCTTATTTTTACAAAGTAATGTGTGTAATGGTACCACAAATTTGACAAGCATTCTGTCAAGAACTGAAAGTTTCACACCCTTACAGGTTTTCCTGGCATCATCACCTAGATTTCAAAGCAGCTGACACTATCATCAAGCACTAGTTCATACATACATAGTAATTGAGAATGTTTAATATTGATTAGATGAGTAAAGTGACATTCATCCACCAAGATGCTGTCTAAAACTTAGGCACACACTGTAAGCTATTTATCTAGATGTCCTCTGCAGTCAGTGAAAGGGGGCATCTTGCAAAAGGTAACATTTACTCTAAACATAAGTAACAAAGAGACGCATGTTGAATCACTACCTGCAGGTGGTTCTGTAGGTAATTGAATGACTGGTGTGTGCTACCAGTGTAATTTCCATATAACTACATATAGGTAAGGTTAATCACACTCTTAATTACACCTTATTTCCTCATTACATATATTAAGGATGAATACTGCAATTTTTTTTGACTGAACAAATCAAGGTATCTTTCCAGATGTATATTTCCACAGCATTTTCTCAAAATTATGTTTTTTATAAACACTCCTCCTGATAAATCTGACTGTTATCCAGTATACTTTACAATATTATACAATCAAGTAGTGCATCTGTACTCAAAGTGAAATATTATGCATAATGAATAATTAAATGCAAGATATGTCAATGCTCAAAAAAAAAAAGACAATTCATTTATAAAAATAAGGCGAATGTTTATAATTAATGTAAAGAAATTAAAAAAAACCCAAAACCAAAACCAAAACAAAACAAAAAAATCCAAACCCACCATAGGACTGTAAACTTTCATGTCTCTGGTCATGAACCAATTACAAATCCTCTGGATTTAAGACTAAACATTCTCAAATTTAGCTTTTTATTTCTTCTTTATTTTCATTCCTGTTATAGTATGCCATTTTTTGCTCCCTGCATATGATCTTGAATGTTCCTCTGTGACTCCTACCGTAGGTATCCGATACTCAAAGATAATGATGTGATTTTCCTCTCTCTGTGTTTTTTTTCCCCATGCATTGGGACACACACTGATCAATGATGCATGTTTTTAAACAATTCTTATGGATCTCATGTAACATTTACAAAAGTAATAACTGCATAACTTCATTCATTGATTAATAAATGACATTTAAATTCCATTGATATGTTTTAATCTCATATTTTGCATTTTATTGATTATTATTATGTATTGATTATTGCTTTTATGTTGAACAGATCTGTTATGAGAATTGAACTCTGCCGTGTAGTTTTGATGCCCAGATACTTCAAATACTGTCATTCCCCAAGCAACGTTGACAATTTTTAAAGCTAGCAGAATGTTACAGAGAAATGGTCTTTCAGTCTCGGTAAGAGAAGTACGAAGACTTGAAAATTTAGCATATGTTTAGCTTTTTTCTCACTAAGCTACAATCATATTGTTTCAAATATCAGTTCTACAGAAACTAAGACCTGTAAAATTAAAAAAAAATTAATTTCTTCACACTCACGCAAAGTACTGTGCAAAAACTTTATACCCTAATCAAGCATCAGGATTCACAAGTAGGTGCTCTACTGCTTATGGTGTGTCCCACTGGTAGGAATTATAACCAGACACAGGGATCCTTCTGATTAATAAAAAAAGTGTAAAATTAGGACTTAATGTAAGGACAACAGTCATGTGCATTTCAGGGTCATTTTCCTAGAACTTGCATCAAGGATTATAGAAACCTTCAATCCAGCAACAATGTGTGTGAAGCGGAGTTTGATGTTGATAAAAAATATGCCCGACTTCCAATGAGAAATACATCTATAGATTACAATGTAATGTATGCAGTTCACACATTATATTTAAAATTAATATTCTATTTGTATTTTGTCTATAACATTAGCTACCCAAACATAGAATCATAGAATCATAGAATCACAGAATCGTAAGGGTTGGAAAGGACCTTAAGATCATCTAGTTCCAACCCCCCTGCCATGGGCAGGGACACCTTGCACTAAACCACGTGGTTCAAGGCTCTGTCCAACCTGGCCTTGAACACCGCCAGGGATGGAGCATCCACAACCTCCCTGGGCAACCCATTCCAGTGCTTCACCACCCTCACTGTAAAGAACTTCTTCCTTATATCTAGTCTAAACTTCCCCTGTTTAAGTTTGAACCCATTACCCCTTGTCCTACCACTACAGTCCCTAAGGAAGAGTCCCTCCCCAGCATCCTTATAGACCCCCTTCAGATACTGGAAGGCTGCTATGAGGTCACCACGCGGCCTTCTCTTCTCCAGGCTGAACAGCCCCAACTTTCTCAGCCTGTCTTCATACGGGAGGTGCTCCAGCCCTCTTATCATCCTCGTGGCCCTCCTCTGGACTCGCTCCAACAGCTCCATGTCCTTTTTATGTTGAGGACACCAGAACTGTACACAGTACTCCAAGTGAGGTCTCACGAGAGCAGAGTAGAGGGGCAGGATCACCTCCTTCGACCTGCTGGTCACGCTTCTTTTGATGCAGCCCAGGATACGGTTGGCTTTCTGGGCTGCAAGCGCACACTGCCGGCTCATGTTAAGCTTCTCGTCAACCAACACCCCCAAGTCCTTTTCTGCAGGGCTGCTCTGAATCTCTTCTCTGCCCAGCCTGTAGCAGTGCCTGGGATTGCCCCGACCCAGGTGTAGGACCTTACACTTGGCTTGGTTAAACTTCATAAGGTTGGCATCAGCCCACCTCACAAGCGTGTCAAGGTCCCTCTGGATGGCATCCCTTCCCTCCAGCGTATCAACCGAACCACATAGACTGGAAGGAAATATAAAATAAGTAACACATTCATCCAAAAAAGTAAAAATACTCTCTTCAATACAATATAACTGTTAAATTACCATTAAGAAAAATTATATGATTGTTAGAGTGGCCAATATCTCTTAGCACTTAGCAGTCATTATTCAAGCAGTTTTAATAAAACTAGCTTTGTCTAGATTTATTAATGAAACTGGATATAAAAGGTGTGTTAGTGACAGTTTCAATTGCAAAGATGTTACTGACTGTTTTGATTGCAAACATTCAGCTATTACTTGGGCTTCACCTGGTGCTTATCCTCACTGGTTTTAGATAATAAGCAGTAAGCATAGAATATGCTGTCCCTGGTCATCTTTCCCTCCCATCTTCTCTGGGTGAGTCAGCTTTCCCAGGATGATTAAGTAGCTCATTTTTTATTGCTCCAACAATGTCTGCTAAAGGTTGGGACCAAGAAAAATCTAACAGGTGTTTAACTTCTCTGTTGTCAGAGAAACCACTGAGAAAACAACAAGACAGAAATGTAATGAAAGAAAGAGAGGAAGTCAGGACTTCTGCCTGATTTCTCATGCAGTAGGCTTTGTTTACCTAGAATGGATCATCTCACCAGTGTACTGCATAAAGAAAAAGCTATATGCTGTGCTCTGAAGGTCCTTTATCAACTGCTGCTTCTCTACAGGACAACAATAACTGAACTTCCATCCTTGGTGGTGCAGTAGTTTAGATTAGTTTTTTTGAGTTTTCACTGGTATCGTACTCAAAACAGTTGACTTTTTCATGGCATTCTAAGTCTAGGAAAGCTACACGGGGCCATGCTCAGTCTTTATGAAGCAAGTGTTAGAGGCCATTGGAGGATAGAGAGTTCTCACTCTCAAGATGGAAATGGATTTCTTTCTGAGGCTTTCTGAGGCTCTAGAAATTTCCAAACTGTTCTTTTGAAGGAATTATCATTTTCAAACTTGGAAAATATCAAATAAACTTTTCCGTATCCTTAACAGTGAAGATCTCTCAAAAAGCCAAAGTGTATGCAATCAGGAATGTATTCTAATGTTGTTTTCAAGTCCTAGAGAATACAGTCCCTATTCTATGCCTCTATCTAGGAAGATCAGTTTGGATATAAATAAATACTGGTGACACTAATGGACTTCAATTTCAGGAGTGCCACCTATGTCATGCAGTATACAGATGTCCTCATTAGGAACTGCAGAAGCTATCCTTAAATCAATGGTTTACTTGGATACTTACCATTTTTTGCCACTGTTATCTCAAAAATAAATTAGAATATGCAAATAAAAATTTTCTGATGTTTGGAACTCCCTTTCCAAATTTTCAGTCACATTGAGTTTTATAGTAGATAAAAGTTTTTTCATGTATTGCCTAAAATGTTAATAGAAGGCGTTACCTCTCCCAACAAAATCTCTCTCACATAGTACTTGCTAGTGGTCCAAAGAGATGGCATACTTAATTTCTAGATGTAATTCTTATACCAGTGAAGTCACTATGACATACCTGTGACATATTACTAATGTGCTAAATATACTCTCACTTCTTTCCTCACCACTCATTGCCTGCATAGAGTTTTTGCCCTTTCTTAACTACCTTTTTTCCCAAGACACCATCATCTTGGCTGAGGGACTCAGCTGTGACCTGTGGTGGGTCTGTTGGATTATGTTAGGCTCATCCATGATGATAATGAGTTTCTTGCATAAGAGACTCTATGTAATTTTACAGAATTGAGTTTTACATTTTAAGCCAAGTTCCCATCATGTTAGGTGGAAAACTGTGTATCAGGGCTCCGTTGTTCTCTAAGTTTATTTCACCTGGACTGGTTTCAGAATTCTAACAAAATATTACATTTCCTTTTTTATTCTCTTAACGCTGCAAAAAGCTAGTCTTTTTGCCTTATAAATAAGTGTAGTAATGCAGACTTTGAAAAACAATATTGTAATAATTGTCATTTGACATTTTCACATCATCCCCAAACATGAACAAAACATTATAATATGTTATAAAAATAAATCCACTAGTTCCCAGACATTCTGAATGGGGAGACAATTGTTAAAATACCAACCTGTTTATATTCTACAATTATGATTGCAACTGTTTGATGTTGAAAACTACTTTGAAATGTTACATTTTCAGACATATATTTTGAAAATGCTGAAGTTCAGTTGAAGTAGACATGCATAAAAATCAAACAACTTTGAACAAATAATTTACTGTGCACTTTAATTTCTGAAATGAGCAGTCATTCACTTTAGACTTGTGCACATATCTTCACAGAATTTAATGACTTTAAACATAGAGAAGAAAGTATATATATTATTGTACAGTTATTTCATACGATATTTTCATAGAAGGGTAGAATCTTAGAAGAGTTGGGTTGGAAGGGACCTTAGAAATGATCTAGTTCCAACCCGCCTGTCGTGGGCAGGGACACCTTCCACTAGATCAGGCTGCTCAAAGCCCCATCCAGCCTGGCCTTCAAAACTTGCTGCACTCAGTCCAACAGGTCCACATCCATCTTATGTTGAGGGCCCCAGCTCCACGTGGAGTCACATGAGAGCAGAACAGTGGGGGAGAAGCACCTCCTTTGACATGCTGGTCACACTTCTTTTGTTGCAGGCCAGCATACAGTTGGCTTTCTGGGCTGCAAGCACATACTGCCAGGTCAGGTTGAGCTTCTTGTCAACCAACACCCCCAAGTCTTTCCCCTTAAAGAGTTCTCTCAATCCATTCTCTGCCCAGCTGTAGTTGTGCTTGGGTTTGCCCTGACCCACATGCAGGACCTTGCACTTGGCCTTGTTGAGCTTAATGAGATTTTCCTCTCCAGCCTATCAAGGTCCTTTCCCTCCAGTGCATCGACCAGACCACACAGCTTGGTGTTGATGGGAAACTTGCAAAATGTGCACTCAATTCCACAGCCCATATCACCGACAAAGATGTTGAACATTTCTGGTCCCAATACTGACCCCTGAGGAACACCACTCATCACTTGTCTCCACTTGGACGTGAAGCCGTAGACTGAAACTCTTGGAGTGCGACCATTAAGCCAATTCCTTATCCACTGAGTGGTCCATCCATCTAATCCATTCTTCTCCAGTGTAGGGACAAGTATGTTGAGAGGGACAGCCCAGGCATATGACATCAGTTGTTCTTTGCTTATCCACCAATGCTATAACCCCATCATAGAAGGCCACCATATTTGTCATTCAAGATTTTTAATCTTTGCAGCTGTAACCTGGGAAGCCAAATATCAGCATAAAACATATGCATATTTTTTTACCTAAAAATAGCACCACAAATGTGCATGTAAGAAATCACTTAGGAAATATGTCTGGATGAGAAACCAGAACAAACGTAGGATAGAGGAATTATTCAAGAAAATTAAAGAGGAAAAAATGAAATAGTATCTTTTGTTAACATATTAGAGTTCATTTGCACTAATGAAAAAGATGAGTATTGAAAAGAGATGTTCTTTATTTTAACCAGTTTCTATTCTTTTAACAGATGAGTATATAAATCTTCTCATTGGAGACTGTGGAAAACATCTAAAATAAAGGTAATTAATCCTTGTATACATGGTAATGTGTTTTTAATATCACATCAATCAATAAAACCATACTAATATAATCCAAAGTAAGATTAATTCTCTTCCGCTGTAAGTAAAAAAAAAAAAAAAGCTTAGTTCATATACTTTAAAACACTGTTTTACAGCATATTTTAATTTCCGTGATGAGAGGTAGATGAACATTAATAGGCACTCTTCTTCAGTCATACCTTTGAAGTACAGAAATGAAAGATGACTTCTTTTCTATTTGCTGACCCACAGAACAATATTCTAAATACATATAAAATAATTAGAAAAAAGGGATTATATTCTTTTGCATTAGTAGACTTATCAATAAGTTAGGAAATAAACTGATAAAAAGGCAGAGAATAAATATCTTTAGAACTAGGAAAAACAAAGTGGACTTAAAAAAAAATATATCCTGTGTGATGAGGTATATCTTATGCTGGTTTATTGTTCGTATTTCTCAGGTGTTAGTCTTCAAAATGAAAGAGGAATTTACAGTTTTCCCAGGAAGTATTCTAAACAGTATTACCCATCTACATTTTTATAGAAAAAAAAGAGATAGAACATACACTTTTCTAACTCTATAAAAAAATATAAACTGTTACAAGGAAATGTCTAATGGTCTAATGCATAAATCATTTTGATATACAGATCAGTAAGTTGTTTCATTAAGTCTGGACTTAAAAAATGAAATGTTGAACAAATGGATATTGAAAACATTTAGAAATTAATATAAACTGATAAAATGAGTACACATAGCTGGAAAGCATAGTTTTTTATGTAGGAAACATTATTTAATTGTACCCACTTTGTCACTGCTTAGGTTAAAAATTCAGCGTAGTGAATCTTACTGAAATTTGCCAGTTGTAACAAATATTTCTGTTTAAGCATAAACACTTAACATAATAACTACTCACAGTCTAGTTGTAATTTAAAATAGCTTACTTTTTGCTGCTGGGATGGGATTTTTAACCTGTATGTTTGCCAGAGATCTTAATGAATAGAGAATCAGGTAGACTTTCTTAAAACAGGAAAAAAGAGTTTTATTTAATTGCTGAAAAGAAGTTTTTTCTTCTTGATTACCTCAAAATATTTTCAGAAAGACATCAGAGAATGTCTAGTAAAATGCTTTTAATTGGAACACAGCATATTAGAAACTGTAGATATCAATATACACTCATTGTCACTGTCTTATGTTTACCAACATGCCTTTAAAACTTCTGCAGTCCGTTGATTTTATTTTATTTATCAAAATGTTTTTTCTAATAGGGTAGAGTATGGTCCAGTATTAAGAATAAGTAAAAAATAAAAATAGAAGAAAACATTATTTGTGTGAGTGCAGGGAAGCTAATACTTTAATTTATAAGGAAACAGCTGCTGTATTAAACTAATGTCGATGCAGAATCTGCATTACTTTCAGGTATTGGAGGTTTTGGACTAGGCCTGCTTCATCATCAAAGCTGAGGTGGCAAGCCACAAATTCTGCATTTCCCTTCAGAACATACTCAAAAAGTTATCCAGAGGAAACAGGTAATATCTGTACAGCTGTACAGATACATGTATCTATATCTATATCTGTATCTATATAAATATCTATGTGTATATCTATCTGTACAGCTGTAAATCATATATTTCCATTGGTATCATATAATGCAGGCTTTTTTTTCCCTTATTAAACTTTTTATTATTTCTACTAATTGTTCCTGATTTTTCTCTGTATTTTGCAAATGTCTGTTCTAATCTCTTACCTCTGCTGCACTCAAAATCATCTTATGAACAAGACACACGTCTGTCCTGGTTTCAGCTGAGATAGAGTTCTTCATAGTAGCTAATATGGGGCTATATTTTGGATTTTTGCTGGGAACGGTGTTGATAATACAGGGATGTTTTCATTATTGCTCAGCAGTGCTTACACAGAGCCAAGGCCTCTTCTGCTCCTCACACTACCCCACCAACGAGTAGGCTTGGGGTGCACAAGAATTTGCGTGGGAACACAGCCAGGACAGTTGACTCCAAGTGACCAAAGGGATATCCCATACAAGATGACATTGTACTCAGTGTATAAAGCTGGGGGAAGAAAAAGAAAAGGGTAGACGTTCAAAATGATGGTGTTTGTGTTCCTAAGTAACTGTAATGAATGATGAAGCCCTGCTTTCCCGGGAATGGCTGAACACCTGGGTGCGAATAGGAAGTGGTGAACGTTTTGCTTTGATTGTGCACATGGCTTCTGCTTTACCTATTAAACTATCTTTACATCAACCCCTCAGTTGCCTCACTTTTACTCTTCCGATTCTCTTCCCCACCGCACCAGGGAGGAGTAAACAAGTGGCTGTGTGGTGCTTAGTTGCCAGCTGGGGTTAAACCATGATACCGCCTTATATGTGAAAAGAAGAATTTAATTTTAAAAATCAACTATGCAATTAAAATGCAGCAAATAATTAATACTGTTAGTCTGGGTATAGTAAATTAGGACTGGCAGTCCAAAATTACTCAATTCTGATACAAACAAAACAAATATTACTAATAGTGCTGCAGTTAAAATTATTATGCAAGAAAAGGCTTTGTTCTCATGTTATGCTCACATTTTCACTGTTCTCCGAAATGCTGAAACTGATAGGTTTACATACAGCTGGGGGAATATCAGGTTGGCACCATCCCGAGCTCTTCCTCAAGAGGAATGTGGTGTTAATGATGGGGTTTTCTACGTTCTTTTCACCAACAGAAGCATGATGTCAATGTTGTAGGTCAATTTGGTTAGCTGGTTTAGAACAATAATTGTAGGTTTTCAAATGATCTGGAAAATAATTGGTGAATCTATAACTCTACCTGATCAGTTTCGGAAACTGGCTTACATATAACAGTATATTTCTAAGTATCTGTGCAAAATCTAGTGATGTGACAGGATATAGACATGAAAACATTCCTAGTGTGCACGGTGTCTGGCTTACTCATACCTAAAAAACTCATGAGCACTGAACTGCTTGAGAAATAGCAAAAGGAAGATAGCAGTCTTGCTATCTAACTAAATCTGAAAGTTGTATGGGTATTGCCCTTGTTTCTTATGACTATCCTGGCCTCAAAAGTCTAAGCATTTTACTCTCCAGTCACCTCACCTAATATGCACATATGTTGAGATACAGAATGGCAAACGTAAAGACCACTTTGACAGCTGCAAAGCCTGCTCCAAAAGCTGAGTAAATACTTGAATCATTAGCCCATGCCAGCTCCATTTTGCCATAGTTATATTGATTGATATGCTATCTAATGTTTTCTATGGTATCTGCTTCTCTGCCATCTCTCATCCCTTCTAGATTCAACTCCATAAAAAGACATGCAAGGAGGAAAGAGCTATCCTCACACTTTTTTTGACATTAATATTATTCTTTAGATACCTAAACTGATACATGTTTATAGATATGTATATGCTGCCTAAAAATGTAGATGCTTACAAATCATACTTGTAAAAAATAAGGGAGAGAATATAAGAAGTGGAGGGGAAGAAAAAAACCCCACAAAGATGATAAAATCACAATAGTGTTAAACTCAGTATATGGTTCTCCCAAGTCCAGCTGGGATTTGCTTACCTAGTGGATATATTTTAATTGTTGTTAGTGAACCTTTTCTTTCTGACTCAAGAGGTCACATCACTATGTGGCTGAAGCTATGCTTCCTAAATTATTCTGGCATTAATCACATTTATTGTTTGCAGGACCACAATTCTCTTATTTATGGGCACTACCCTTGGGAATGCAGGTCATTGTTATCTAACAGAAGAATCTACAGCTGCTCTTGCTGACTTCAATTTGAGTCTTACTTCCTTGACAGAGGTCATATAGAAACAATTGAAATTAATTTTGTGAGACATCTGTTATATTTGTGGTTATACTCCTTCTTCGAGATTGCCCTCTAAAGTAGCAGTTGCTAAAAGAAAATTGGGCACCTTGAGATGGAAAGAAAACCATGAAATGGAAGAAAATATTACAAGTTATTTGATGATTTTCGATGATGATGTTAAATATGACAAAGTAGGACATCGTTTTAAATGAAGAAACCCAGAATTTGCAGTCAATATATATTAAAATGTGAAAAGCACAACTCCAAAGGATTTTATACTTTTAAATCTGAAAGAATTCATTGTTGCAATACTGAAATACAGATACAGTCAAATACCTAAATGATATAGTTACAACCACTTTTTTTTTTTTTTTTCCCAAATTCCTAAATGGTTTCAGTTTATATTAGAGGATTGCAAATTAATACCTGTAAAACAAAGCAAATAAAATTCTGAATATTTAGAAGTAGGGTTTTTTTATTGGCTTTTTAGTTAATATGATGAATTTTCCTTCACGTTAATTGATACAAATACAGAAATAAACAGGAAAAGATGTATATATTCATTATAGAGAAAACCTTCTGAATGTAAGCGTCTAGAGACACAGCATGGCATTTTCTGTCTCTTAAAATGTAGGTTCCTACTTTGAGTTAGTAAGCCTGGACAGCCTGTATAGTCAAGAGGCATTTCTCAATGCAAATTTATCTATCTCACCCAAAAGTGCCATCTTTATTTATTAAAATAACTCATACACCCGAATTGCCTGCCTGTCTTTAGTGGAAATTCCTAAAATGAGGATCTCAGGCAAATCTATCCATCAATGTGAAAAAACAGCAATCTGACACTTTGATGGTGGAATTTTAGCAGCTGAGGAACAATATGGCCCCAGAAGACAGACACACACAGGCAATTGGGTGTGGTATAGTATAGTTTCAAGATAAAGATTTCATACATAGGAGAGTCGTGGGCTGGAAGTAGCACTGAAAATGTCCTGTTCAGTAGTTTTAAAAGTAGGAATTTCGTGTGGGTAGCAGGAATCTAACCTTTGCATTTTCAAATTCAGACATTAATGGTAGAGGGAAACACTGTAATAGTTGGTAGAGTGATAGACCATAGGAAGCTACAAATAGTTGTGGGTCAGACTATGGGAATTTCTATCATTAGGTCTTTATCTAAAATGCAAACTAAATAAACATTTTCTTATTTTTCTTTTTAATACATGGCTATACAATATTTCAGATTTGGAACTTTTTATTTTCTACAGAAAACTTACAATAAAAAAGAGTCCAAAATGACATATTACTTACAGACAGCTCACACTTTAGTACATAGACAACTTATTAGGAGCAAATACTGCACTATATTTATATATAGTATAAATATAGTATATATAGTATCTTTATTGATTTAATCAAGAATAGTTGTAAATGTCTCTCTCAGTTCCACTATTGTGAGGCTCCTTTAATCCTTTAAAAAGTATTTCCTTTAATGCTTTCTCTGTTATCAAGCTTACTGTCCTTACTAGATCCCACTCTAGAACTGGATTCCTTTTGTTAAGGCCTTATTTTCAAATTGTCTACTTTTGATGTCTTTTTTTTTTTTTTTTCCAATGAGTTCATTCTGTCTTTCAGCTGTTCACTGATGTATCTCAAATGTTGACATTAAATCTAAAAAGAGCATCTTAAGGGTCCATTATAACCAGTAGAGAAAAACAGGGTGTGTCTATGGTTGATATTAGCCAACTATACACTGTTATAGTTGAAATGAATAGAATCCTTACACTACTAATTTTTCTCCAGCTAGTACTACTTTTTCTTTCTAATACCTACAGGTCTCCACTTTTTATTGAGACTCTGTGATAAACAGAAAAGGTAAGATTGTGCACAAATTAAAGTTTACTTTCATGTCCATTCATCAAGAAAAGATGATGCTAAGATCAGACTAAAGAAGGAGGGCTTTGCAGCCCTGGGACTTTGGCAGAGTTCTTTGAGGTATTAGGCATGCACCAAGCTGAGAGGTATTTTCAGGGGAAAGAGACAAAGCCCTCTTCATTCTTTATTCGAAAATTCAGGTATATTTTGCTGTGTAGGGGATCAACTGTGTTTCATAAAATGGTGTCATTTCTTTCTCAGGAAAAGTGTCAGATACATACATAAAAAGCACTGTCCTGCCTTAAGCTTTAAACAATACAAGGACATACACCCTACTTTTGAAACTGCATGTTCTTATGCTACACCTTATGCTACAACAAAATAATATTATAAATATTTTACATGTTCATTCCTCGTTCCTTTATACGTATTTCTTCTCTTATTCCCTCTTTAGGTAAACTGTACATTTAGCAGTAAACAGAGTAGAAAATATGATACTGATGCAAAGTCTGCTGCTAATGACATGATTTGCTCTCAGTCCCATTATTTTCTGAATAATAATGACAGCTAATTTAAACTTAATGCACAAGCAATTTCTTAAACTATCCATGCCAACAGCTTCAGAAAGACAATGATGCCAAGGCTGAGTTAAGAAAGCGAAGCACAATTTATCAGATTTTAAGCCCATTGAGCAAAGATAAAAATTCTTTCATAAGATGTTGCAGTGCTCCAAATGAAAAACCATTCATTATTCACCAAACATACAAACACTTCAAGGACTCACTGTAATGCTAGAATCTTGTTCTATTAAAGGTACTTATGCATGAATATCTACATCAGTAAACCAGGGTGGTTTTTTTGTGTACTTGAAATTGCAACAATTGTGTAAAATCTGTAAGTAGATAAAGCCATCATTTGTCATGTAATTTTAAAAAGAAATTTAATTTCAGGAAGCATGCAGACTATACTGAAAACAGAAATCAATTATCAAATGATCATGCACTACTCTAAATCGAGCTCGTTATAGAAGATAGAATAGTATTTTAAAATTTACTTTGTGAATATTCTTGGTTTTCATTGTTTCAATAGCAAACGCTAAGGATTAACTGTTTGACATTCTGAATCTTGTCTTCCTTAACATGTCAAAAGTAGCATTGAACTCAATGAAACTAGAATTTCAAAACAAGGGTAATTGGGAAACATATCCAGTAAAACAATACAAGAAACCACTTCTTTTTCATCAACCTTTGCTCTTCAATTTATCTAGAAAAAGTATCACTGTGAAAACTAAGTCTAAATATTATGTCCAATTTTGTTTGCAGTTGCCCATGGCTGCAAAAGAAAAAATAGATGTTATTAAAATTAGGCCATATTTTGCTGATGAGGAGCAGGTGAAGAGGGCTAGCAAGCAGGGACTTAACAGCTAGGATGAAAGAAGAAATTATTTACCATGAGGGTGCTGAGATGCTGGAAAAAAAGTTGCCCATAGAAGCTGTGGATAGCCCATCCCTGGAAACATTGAAGATCAGTCTTTGAGAACCTAATTTAATGGAAGATGTCCTTGCCTGCAGCAGGGGCATTGTAACTAGATGATCGTTAAAAGTCTGTTAAAACTCAAAGCATTTAGTATTTGTCTATGATTGTATGAATGTTGTTATTTATTTAAAAACAAAGCCAGGTTTCTGCTTCTGCTGTTTCCTGATAAAGATGCGCCTACACCTTCAGCTTCACTGTTAACTGATTAAGCAATGCCAGGCTATTATTCAAACCCTGATGGGATCACCAGTTTAGCTATTGCAGTGGAGTGAAAATGAATGTGGCAACCTTGCAAGCAAACAAAGATTTAACAGTAAATGCATGAGAAAGCATGGAAGAAATTCTAGAGGAGCTGTTTGGATAGCTTGAAACTGCTAGAGACAGTAAAACCAAAGAAATTACTCACAGCAGAGTGCAGTTCCTATCACCAGCTAGACTGTATGTCTCAGCAAATTAGAGACCTCAACCCAAATAAGGGTCCCAAGGGAGGATTTTATCTGTTCAGGTCTCTTACTGCAGTAAATGCCTTGTGCTTATCTTTGTTTCTGGGGACACCCAAACAGAGACACCTTTCAGAGGTGAACAGACACCTGGTAAGGAACAAAAGACAAATGATGATGAAGTAAACTCTGATTATATACTAGTGGGGAAAAAAAAAAAAAAATCACTGAGGCTCATCAAACACTGAAAAAGTTGACTAAAGAGACTATAGAATCTCCACTCTTGAAATATTCAAAACTCAGCTGAGCAAAGTCAGAAGCAGTCTTACCTTCAGAGCTGGCCCTACCAAAGCAGGAGTTGGACCATGTGACCTTCAGAGGTCTCCTCAAATGTAAGTGATGCTACAATTCTGTGATGATGGATGATGATATCACAGGAAAATTCTCCTACAGAATCATATAAGGACCTCAAAACCACTTATTGTTTTTCTTCTATTTCAGACAGATTTCTAGTAAAAGTCTATGTCATAATCCTAATGAGCCAGTTCTGCTTGTTTTTAATTTACTCTTATTGTTATTAATAATATTACACATGCCAGTGAAATATCCATGAGCAATTTGATGTATTCACATAGCAAATCATAGCAGACTGAATAGTGATGTTCTTTTTCATAAGCAACCCCTTCAGCTCTTACATCTGAGATTCATGTGATTTCTTAACTGAGGACCACCAACCATGTATTTTATATCTCAAGGGCCTAAACCAGAAAAAGACCAGAATATTAATCATGTAGTGGTAAAACTACATCCTTAGAAGGATCTTTCCTGGAAGCTAGAAAAGGAGTATGCAGGCTTTCTTGAGTTTTAATTTGCAAGTTGCAACCTAATTTTCTTTCATGACCAAAACCACAGTGTGAAATAGTTAGAAGAGAATTAAATTTGATATAAAATCAACACCTGAATATGAACTAAAAGCCAGTAAAAAAAACCCCAACCAAACAAAACCTAAACATCTGAAATTAATTTTTCACTTCTTTTTTTTTAAATGTATTTCCACAAGCTATCATTTTTGCTATTCCACTAAGTGAAAGCATTCCAAAATAAAGTATATAAAGCCAAAACAATGCCAAATGAAAACTGTGTTGATAGATACCTCTGAAGGAAATTTGTATTGTCTTCTTTCTAGCCAGTGAACTCTGGAGGTATTTCTGGTCACTTCATCCTTCAGGAAATCTATTGATCAAAATAATAACAACAACAACAATAGTAACAATAACAATAACACTACTACCACTACCAACAATAATACACACACTCCCCTTTATACTGTTATGGTTCTCCTGAAAGCACTCTTTAATGCAGGAAACAACAACAATTTATGGCACTATTTTATAAGATTTATTTTCTCAGTAGCTAATTCTTAGATAATTTGTCCTTACAGAAAATAGTCTTACTCTAGCTCCTTACCAGAATCTAGGTTTATGGGGAAATCACATCATTAAGGTTTGCTGAAACGGAAATGTGAAGATATATACTGATAGAGGTTTTTAGTGAAATCACCTATTGTGGCAGAAATTGAGCTGATAGTCTGAACCAGGGGTGACATGAAGATCAGAAAATTAAAAAGGAGCTTCCTTCTGCATCTAGAAAAGACAACATAAATAAATGAATATTTAAATGGAAAAGACATTCAGTAAATGTAAAGAAGTTACAGTAAAGAATAAGTAACACAGGGGTATCACCTACTTATTAAATTAATGACAAATACCAGCGCTTGTGAATTGCATGACATTTTTCTCATGTTTCAAAATATTTTGCGAGGATGACCTAAGCATGCGTCTCTTGTTGCAGTTGGCAATAAAAGTATTTCTTTCCAATAAGAAATAAAAACAAATTTTCCAGTAATAAATATTTGAGTCTGTCAGGATGTTCAAGAATGAGAACACAGGCAATCCTGAGTCACTTTCTTGTGTCAGAATGCCAGAACTGCAGTCTACACATCTCTTTATCCATTCCACATTGTTTGATGATGCAAGATTCACTGGTGGTAAACCAAAAGTCTTCAGGGTTCACATAGATCTCAGAACATATCTCCTGCTTGATTTTCTATCTGTTGTTTATCTATTCTGAGGTTTCCAGTTACTACGATAGATACTTTTTGCTTGGATGTTTGGGAATCTGCCTCTAATAGGGGGAAATCACAGTTCCTGTTCAGCATTCTTGACTTCTAGTTGCTTCTGGGTTACTTCTGATCATATGCTCATGATAAGAGACCTATGAATAATATAATAATTTTTCATATTAAAAATGAGTAATAGAACATCAGAGTATGATTTTTATATGTGTGATAGGATATCACTGGGTTCAAAACACTGTGTGGAGGCATTTGTACACTTTGAAAAAGAAAAAAATGTCCCGGTCATAATGCAAGATAAAAAATACAAAATTGAAAAGAATGTCAAAATTATACTAAATTTCAGTATGTGTATTAGAAAATTAGTTTTGTTTTATAGGTCTTTTGAAGTTGTACAAACCTACTAAGATTTAAAACAAACTTTCAAACCCAACAAAAAGAAAACCTCACTTTGTACTTCAAGTAATGTTTTGTATAAAAAAAATGTGAAAAAAGAGAATTTTCTGAGTTTCTGAAGTTTAAAGAAGACGGAGAACAATTATTACAATATGTTTACTTGGATTTTAATTAATATTGTAAATGTGTGAAGAAACAACTTTTTTGCTGAACTTCCTTTGATTCAATAGGTATATGAGCAATCAAGACGAGGAACAATACTGAAGAGTAAAACATTGCTGCAATTGCTGCAATTGTTTTAGGAAAGGAAGTTTAAAATCTATGCTGGCTGGAAGCACCAATTCTGAAAGCATCCCAGTTCATTCTCACATGTGGTGTGTATATGTGTGCGTTTATTTATTTACAACTTTTTATTACTGTCTCTTTTGAATGAGTGTGGTCTGTCTCCTTTAACACTGTGTGAAAATAACATGCAAGGTTCTCCTTTGAGCTGTCTACAGCTCCAGGGAAAACAAAACAAAACAAAAAAACCCAAAAGATAACTAAACTAAACTAAATTAAACTAAACTAAACTAAATGGTCTATGCTCACTTCTTGTCAACAACTGCAGCAACTTATTGAGATAAAAAGAAATGTTATGGGCCTTCAGATCTTGTAACCACTCATGAACAGGTGTTTCTTGCTGCACTCTGAGGGAATCCTATAACAAGATTCTCTTTCAGCCACCTACTGCAGTACCTGAGACAGATATCTGGGACAGGAGGTCAGGAGCCTTGGTTACCGACCTATGTGCCTTCAATGTATGTATGCTTGGCATTAGAGACTGATCAGACAAGTATCTCTTCACACACCATAAGGTAACTCCTGCCAAGATCTAGTCCAGATGAACAGTTGTGCAGATGAACTGTGGTAAGAAAATATAAAAATAAATCCAGATGTGCCTAAGACTGAGGAGAAAGAAACAATTACCGTGAGTCTGGCAAAGAACTCAGAATGGTGACAACTCAATGAAATCCTGTCCCCTTCTCCTAGAGGTAGCCTGCAATGGTTAGGTTGGACTCAGAGGAACACTGTGAGAGTGAGCATAACTCCAGGGAAAATGATCTGATAATTGAGAGACACTTTGTAAAGGAGGGGGAAACAACAACCCAACAAAAAAAACCCCAAAAAAACCCCAAAAAACACAAAAAACCCAAAACCAAACCAAAGAGAAAAAACAAACCAGAAAAACACTCCACACCTGTTTAACTCATTTTAATGAGACTTTTCTGAGTTAATCATGCAATGTGGATTATTAGACTATTAAATCATTAACTAGACAAACAATTAATTCTAGGTTCCATGTATATGGTGTGTTCTGTTCTGCTATAAGATTTGTGAGTGAACAGTAGGAATGTCAATAAGTTAAAACACCAAATTTAACATTTCATTTTATTCCTCACAAAGCAGATGAATTTTCATAGAATATTATTCAATTGATAGAATGGATATATTTTTAATAGAACTGAGTTAGGAGGCATTGAGGTCTGTGCCTTTTTTCTTGCTCATAATTTTCTTTCTGGAGGAAAAAAGGAAAAAAACCCAACCCCATCTCCAGATTTATCTGCCTTTAATGCATGCATAGTATTTGTCTCCCTGCTACATAAATGTTGAATTATTTAATAAACATTATTATACTTAATATGTTTGCAACCTTTTTTTGAGTTTAATAGTAAGGAAATGATGAATACTAACAATCATATGGATGCAGAAAGAGTAATATCTGAACTCGTATGTTCTAATACTGCTACTTTGAAAGCTGGGATTAGAATTGTTTTTGCAGCTTTACAAATGTCAGTATCTGTAACTAATATGTTATTCGTAATGAACTTACATGAAATAATCATTGGTTTATGATACAATATTTAAAACCTAAATTACAGGTAGCAAATGGTAGTACTCTCACTTTAATTAAATAGGAATTAATCTGTGGTGTTTTAATGAGCTCTGGCAAAGCAATCATTATTTTATCACATTCATAATTATCCAATTAAAACCAAAAGCACTATGTTTTTATTTTTTATTGTTGATGGTTATTATTGTTGTTGTTATTATTACCATCCTCATCATTACTATATTTAATTTTTGATATACCGTTGATTTCAGTGGGAGTTACTCACAAACATAGAATCATAGAATCATAGAAGAGTAAGGGTTGGAAAGGACCTTAAGATCATCTAGTTCCAACCCCCTGCCATGGGCAGGGACACCTCAGACTAAAACGTGTAACCCAAAACTCCATGCAGCCTGGCCTTGAACACTGCCAGGGATGGAGCATTCACAACTTCCTTGGGCAACCCATTCCAGTGCCTCACCACCTTCACAGTAAAGAACTTCTTCCTTACATCTAACCTAAACTTACTCTGTTTAAGTTTAAACCCATTATCCCTTGTCCTATAACTACAGTCCCTGATGAAGAGTCCCTCCCCAGCATCCTTATAGGCCCCCTTCTGATATTGGAAGGCTGCTACGAGGTCTCCATGCAACCTTCTCTTTTCCAGGCTGAACAGCCCCAACTTTCTCTTCAAAAATCCCACAATAAATGTATTCAGTCTGTGTACTGTGGCACCTAAACAGATTTCTGAGACACTGGACATAAGCAATACTGGGTTCTGATCTGTTTTCTTTGTATTGTACACATATTTGTCATTAGAAATTCATTAGACAAAATGCATGCTTAGTAATACCAACTCTGATAAGAACCACATCTTACCCTATTTCTCATTGTAATGAACTCATCGGTGTAATACAAAATCAGATCACAGTGTGTTTTTCCCCTCTGTGATCTTGGATTCATTTCTGTACAGGAGGTAGTTTTCAGTAAGTGAAACATTTCTTAAACATTTGGAAATCATGCAAAGAAGAGCTCTGCACTTGCCGTCTCTGAGTGCATCAGGTGAAGAGCTTAAATTCATCAGGCCACCTGTTTTGTCAAAGCATACTGTCTGACATTCCTTACAAGCTATCTGTAGGTGGCACCCTGAGCAGAACGCTGGAACAGCAAATCATTCTTCTAAGTACCCTGGAAATCTGTAAAGTGAGGTATCTGCTTTGTTTAACCATTCTTTGGATATCTTAGGGGCTCTCAGCATAGGCACATAAATCACTGTATAAGAAAACAGAGAAATGAAGAAAGATAAGATGGAGAAAACAACATGAAGGAGAACACCAGCACATGTAGTATAATATGTAGTATGTTACACAAGCAGTACACATATAATTCAATTCTGACCCATAAAATTGCTGTGCAGCTGATGCTGTCACTAGATACAATGATAGGACAGCTTTAAAGTGGCTCTGACACCATCTCTACAGAGACTGTAGTATTTTATATCAAGAAAACACTCACTGCATTTGTTGTAATTGGTGGTAGAAATATATCTTCTAGTGCACCTAAATACTTTTTAAAATCTGTCTCTATTCACTTTTATTCTGTGAATGTTAATGATGACATACTGGTGGTGGGGTGCAAAGTGTTTACAGGAACAGTACTGATGCTATCAACAAAGCCATCAGTAGGAAAAGATGCCATCTACAGCATTCCAGAAAAATGGTCATGTTCTAGAAGTCTATTTTTTTGTTATTAATATTTTTTCCGCTAAAGTCTTTGGTTTTCAACTGGAGACAGAGTTAGGAACTATTAAATAAACTCCTTTGTACTTCACAAATAATGTAATCATTGGACAACGTTATTTAATAATTCTATAGAGTGTGGTAATTGACTATGATCCCATGAAAATTTTGAACACTTTATTTATGTTTATAAAAAAAATGTGAGTCCCTACATAATTCCTATATGCAGAGTACTTAACAGAATAAATTATCAAGAGTTTTCACATCAACTATTTAGCACTCAATTTGTTTTTAATTATTCATTAACACTTATTTTTTCCTCTTTTAGAGCAGTCTCTGAAAATTTATCACCACCTGTAATAATGGGAAAAATTCTAAAGAAGAATCTTACTTGAGAATATCAATACAGTATTTAGTTTTCACTAGAATTAACTGATGAAACAATACTGTCAAAACATGAACGGCAAATTAAAGAAAAAAGTTTTAAAGGGAGAGTGTCATCCTTAGGGAGGAATTTGTGACTCCTAAATAAAACAGAATTTTTAGTCTACCTCAGTTTATAATGAGCTGCTTTGATTAAATATTCAAAGGTCATGGCTTTTGAGAAACTCTAAGGACTAGGAAAAGGACTAAGAAACTAGCTACTTGGGATTTATGTGCTTAATCATAGAATGATAGAATGGTTAGAGTTGGAAAGGACCTTAACAAGCAAATCAAAGATATGAATATCTAGTAGTGAGGTGCCAAGACATATAATTGTATGGATGTTTGATACTAAAGATGAATACTTGATCTGAGTTAAACAAGTGGGTTTAATTATGTGCATGTTTTTATGTTCGATGCATGGGAAGAGTTACACATTCCTAGAAGAAGCAGATACGCTTCATTGTACTCTTCATTTTCAGAGTATTATCCTGAGGAAAGTACCATGCTAATAAAGTGATTAGGTGCCAGACTAGATTGGATCATGTCTGACCAACATGGGACAAGAGCTGAGTGAAAGTGTCCTCTAAAATGCTATCTAAAGCATCTGCAATTCATAAAACACATCCATCTATCTTGTGTCATTGTTCATACAAAATATGAGGAAACCAAGGATGATTCCTAAGGGTAAGAAATTTACTGGACAAGAAAAATAGTATTTCTTACTGGACCAGAAAGAGAAGGAGAGGTTTTGATTGAAAGTAAGGATAGATCTTTATTCATACCTATTCCAGAGACTTTTAGTTTAATATGTCAGGTGTGTATATAAGAAAACCTAGGAGGAGCTGACTGCAAACCAGGATGTCTTTACACCAGGTAATTCCCTAACAAATCAACTGTAGAATAACATATTCTTCCTGTTTCTTTTTGCGTCTTATAAAACTTCTGCACAATGCCATCGTCTCATATAGGTGGAAGTACTTCCAGTTCCTGTGAACTGCCTCCAGTCTAGAGGGTTAAACCTCCAGCAACAGAGGAAAGAACTGAATGTAGATGTTCTGGGTGCTCAGTGAGCTCTGAACACCACATTTGCCATACATACATATACAGCCTTCTCTGTACTTCATAGGGAAATACAGAGAAGATAAAGCCCTTCACGGTACTCACATAGAAGTATAATTGTTTAAGAGATTTGAATATAGCTTAGCATTTTGATCATAAGGCCTGTTAAAACTGCACAAAGGTCAAAAAAGAATAAGCAGACAGCTGTGAAACAAGGAAACACAGAACTGAAGTTTGAGATACACAAATAAATGTCACTTATGTCCCACTTTGAGTACCTCTCTGTTCTCACCTCTCAGTTCCTGCCCCAAGGCATATCATTACCTACTCCCTGATGTCAAAGTTTCCATTCATATTTCTGCAATCTTACTTTCCATTTGCTTTAACTGCTTTAAATGTGGCAAAACCACTTTAGGGATGAAAGTAAAATAATGCATATGAAATCAATTGGCATAACACATGGAAATGATGACACATTCCTTGGAGGGGCTGAAGGTTAAGAGGTTAAGAGCTAAATTAAACTTTTCTCTTTTCTCTTGTTGTGGTAACAGCAGGGAGGGACGGCAGTGCCAACAACTGGATCAAAATCAATAACAGCATCTGTTACTGAGCTAGCCAGAATTTTGCCTAGATGCCTGGGTTTTTTTGTTTGTGTTTTTGTTTGTTTGTTTGTTTTTAATACAAAAATAAGAGACATTTATCCTGTAAGCTGAGGGAGAATCAAAGTACTCTCAGCATTCTAATATAATATAGTAATTATGATTAACAATGAATTCCTTATCTAGTATAGAGAAAACCTTACTGGAATAAAATCAGAAAAGGAAAGAGACCTTTATTTATAACAATAATATAGAAGACCCTTACCTATACCTCCTTTAGATTCCAGTTTGTGTTCCTGTGGTGGTTTTACCTGGGATAGAGTTAATTTTGTTCATAGCAACCCATATGGTGCTATGTTTTGGATTTATGAGGAAAACAGTGTTGATAACACAAAACTGCTTTAGCTATTGCTAAGCGGTACTTACACAGAGTCAAGGTCTTTTCTTCTTCTCACTGCACCAGCAAGTAGGCTGGGGCTGCACATGAATTTGCTAGGGGACACAGCTGGGACAGCTGACCCCAATAGACCAAAGTGATATCCCATAGCATATTATGTGCTCAGCAGTAAAAGCTGGAGAAAGAAGCAGGAAGGGAGGACATTCAGAGTCATGGTATTTTGTCTTTCCAAGTAGGTGTTAGGTCTGATGGAGCCCTGCTTTCTTGGAGATGGATGAACACCTGTCTGCTGGTGGGCAGTAGTGAATGAATTCCTTGTTTTGCTTTGCTTGCGTGTATGGCTTTTCCTTTCCGTATTAAACTGACAAGTTTTCTTACTTTTCTGGTTCTCTCCCCCATCCCACTGAGGGAGAGTGAGTGAGCAGTTGTGTGGTGCTTAGTCTCTGGCTAGTGTTGAACCGTGGTAATGTGTGAAATATAGTCATGCTTGTTGCTTTTTAAAAGCTAGTTTAAGCATTTGATTTACCATACACAGATTCTGATTCTCCTTACCAGTTCTGCCCCCTTCTCTTCACCTTTCCCAACAATTTGAACTCACCACTTTTAGTCCTTGCTGAGAAGTTGAAGAAAAAGACAGTTGTAAAATACTGTTTGGATTTTTTTTTCCCTAAGGGACTAAAAATATGTTGTGAATTTGGTCTCTAATCTTTTGCCATTCATTTGTTTTCAGTAGACTTTTTTTTAGAGTTTACTTGATAGCTCAAAAGTAGATTTATTAAAAAAAAAAAAAAATCTAAGTAATAGAGATTTCTGAACAGGAGTTGGAGGGCGACTGTAATAGGAGGAGATGTGCTGGTCCTTGTGGTAGGAAAGATCAGGAAAGACCAGAGAGGGTAGGAGAAGAGTAATAAGGAGAGTGGTAGTCTATCACATCAGATGAACGTCTCTCCAGGCCTACAGCTGGAAACTATTTTCCCTGAATTCAGTGTTCCTTTTTCATTCTAAAAACATGTGTGACACCAGCTTACAAATCTGAGTGTCTCCATGCTTCTGTAATGTGAGGCTCATGGAGAAGTTAACAGCTACCTTACTGCTATATTTTACTCAATTAGTTCATATGATAAGGGAACTGAAACTCTTGTAAAGATTTCAATCTTGTTAATGACGTAAGGGGGAGACTACTATTCTTCTATGTTGTGCTTTTTTTCTTGTATTTTTTAGTGCATGAAAATGATACAATAGTGAGTATTAAAGTTACGAAGCAATCAAAAAGTAAGGAAAAACAGAATTAAAGGCTGCCTGTCCTATAGGAAAAAATAGCTTATAATAGTGTTATTATGCCACATTGCATGATATTTATCTGCCTGGGGGCTGAATTGTATTTGCAGGTGTAACCTTTACTCTCACATTTCCTAGACATCTTAATGATTTATTTTTCAAGTTTTGTATTCTTTTAACTACATAGCTATATGGACATACCCTTAACATGAACATGTAAAAAACATAATTAATTCAGCTTTAGACTATTTCCCATTTCCCATTACAATTACTCATCAGTACACGGAATTCTTAAGGTTTAGAATATTATCATAATCAGGAAAAGTAGTACTATCACATCCTGAGAATAGGTAGATAGTTATACAGTCATGGCTTATCAGAAGTTTTCACAAGGACACTTAAAATTTTTTTAGTATTCTCAAAAAATCTTGATTTATTTCTAAACATGTTAAGTTTCATCACTGCATGGTTTTGTTTTTATTTGTAAGTGGTTTATTAATTTATTATAGATAATGTTAATTGCCATAGTTCAAGAATGTCATATATAAATGTTTTCTGTGGGGAAAAAATATCTTTAAAATGTTATTGGTATTTTTCATCACAATAACTGCAAACACTGCATGGTAGCTGATAAACAAAGACAATGCAATTAAGTACCATAGTCTTTTGTGATCATACTTTCTTCTTTTTTATTGCAAATCCTATATTCATTTAGAGCTTTATATCTTGTTCTTGGGAAAATGTTAAAGTTTAGTAGGAAAAGACTTTAAATACATTGTGTTCTCCATGCAGGTGATAAAGCTGAGAAAGTTTGTAGAATGTCCACTTGACAGTCTTAAAACTGAATCATCTATTTCCTGCATAAAACATTGTTTCTTATCTAAAACATGACTTAATGTGACTCATCTAATTTCCTGAGCAAATTAATAACTTTTCTTTCATATTAACTGTAAAGCTCTGGGGGGAGAAGATTACCTCAGAGAGAAATAGGTGTCTTTTTGAACATAAAGGAGAATGTTGCAAATATAAAACATGTATAGAAGCCTAATACTGGCAGCTGCTGAAACATATGTAGTTGTAAATTATATATGACCGTGCTTGAAGACTTACTTTGGTCTTCATCAGTAATGGGTAATTATCTTAAAAAGTTTTCACATCAAATGAATATAGTTTGTAAAATTAAAAGAACAAATGTCAGTCTAAAGATGTTTTTAATGCAGTTTACTATTACACAGTTAGGTGCAAATGAAAGAAAATACGATTTTCCTGGGACTTCCTTCCCCTCCAAGGTATGAGAGCTTACGCTACTCTGTTGCTACTTAACAAGGAGAGATATCTAATTGTGAATGTATTTACACTGTTTGCACTTATGTTCTTTGTGAAACCATAGAGAATATAATCCACATTTCTTGAACCTAATACAATTTTTTTGTTCACTAGCTTACTTGTTCCTCAAATAGCAAGAAACTGGGTACGACAAAGGAAGACTTGCTTTGTTCAAATGGTTGGCCTTCCAGAACTTTGGGACACAGGAACATGTATGTAGATTTTTCATTTTGGGAAGTCTATGTATTAAATTTGCCAGGCAACTGTAAAACTATGATAACTGTAATGCAGGATTTGAAACTTTTTTACTTAACCTCTGCCCATCTGATTTTTTCCGAATCATAATTTAATATTTCATTCATTACGAGCTCATAACATATGCACCAATAATTTTATACCTATTTTGCTAGTTATAGCTTTGTTATTAAAATGATGCTTAGGAGAACCTCATCTGAGGACCTGGTTCAGGTTCTGTTTGAGAGTAATGTATACAATTTTCTTAAATGTAATGACCAAAGGAACAGGAATAAAGGGAGAAGGAAGAATGACAGGAGAGGACTAATTTCTATTTATTTTTGGGAAACTGAGATAGCACCACTGTGCTGGTGATGTTAAAAAATGTTCTTAACTCTATAGATTACTAATGTTTCTATTCACCATTGCAAATTCTTATTAAATATTTGCCTACTTCGGGGCAAACTTCAAATTACTTTAAAAACAAAATTGTGTGTAAATACAAACCAGACGACTTATTGTGGAACTGGTCTCCATAGACTTCTCCATCACTGGAGAGAGAAGGAGCCTCATTCAAGGGCTATTCAGGAGTTTAATTTTAAATGTTCTGGAACCCCCTCTGAAGAACAGATTTCTCTCCACTAATCATAGAGGAATTTTAAGGCACCAAGCTTGTCTAGTCAATTTTTGTGAATGCCCCTCTTTTCTCCTCAAGATAAAAGTAAGGATAGATCTGGAAAAGATTTCAGCATTTCAATACTAACCATTGTAGTACATTGAGACCTTAGAGCAGCCTTCTAGTCCCTAAGGGGTCCTACAAGAAATTTAGAAAGGGATTTTTAGAAATCCGGAGAGGGACTTGGAACAGGTTGCTCAGAGAAGTTGTGGATGCCCCATTCCTGGCAGTGTTCAAGGCCAGGCTGGGTAGGGCTTTAGGCAACCTAGTGGAAGGTGTCCCTGTCCATGGCAGGGGATTGGAACTAGATGATCTCTAGGGTCCCTTCCAACCCAAACCATTCTATGATTCTATGAAAATTCTATGAAAATTCTTTGTGTGTTTGTGAATGCTTTGGGTTCTGCAATGGATTATTAAGTATAGGCATGATACCAAATTCAGGTTAGTTTTCAGTACACAGCATGCTTTATCCAATATGAGATTCTCAAAACTCTGTACATAACATAGAATAAGACTGTGTAGCAATCTTGCTGCAAAGAAAAACCTTAGGTGAAATTTGATGCTGCCTTCATGTACCCAGGACAGGTTATGTACAGAGCCACCATAACGCATCAAATCCCTGTGATCCACACAGGTAGTTTAACAACATTTGAAAGGTCTTCACAGTTATATGTTAGTTTGGACATCCTAAGACAGTGGAGATACTATTTCCAGTCCTGTGCTTTTACTTGAATCTTGGACACTAGTTTATACTCTGGCTTTATGATGTAGTGTGAAAATAGGTTATACCTATGGACTCATTTTCTTGTGATGCTAGTAAACCTCAGGATTTTTTCTCTCCTTGAAAGAGAAAGTCCTCTCCCTACTACCCAGCTAGCTTTGCTTCCATGATTCCTTTTGTGTAGAGATCTGGAACATGTGCCAGTATGGATTCAGTCTTCCTTTAAACTGCCATAAACTGAAAAGAGTTCAGACAGCAATAAAAAAATCGAAGTATTGTAAGGGGTGATTTACAAGGAAAGATTAAAAAAGATAAATATCTACTGATTGAGTAACTGATCACTAAGTCATGTTTTGATAGGTCTATAAATATTTGAAGGCCAGGATAGAGAGAGATTATTGTACCTGAAGCATATTTATGTATGCGCACATTATCAAGTAATCTTTTAAATTCTCTTCAAAACCAGTATCTCTCACTGCGATCTTCAGCCCATTGTTTAAGCCTTTTTTCTGTCTATATGGTTTTATGAAGATTTAAAATTCCTGCTTAAAATCTCAGCCACCAGTCTCACCCTCATACACTGGTAGTTCTCACTTCTCCCTAGCTGACTTTCCGCTCTTCCTGGGGTTTTAAAAGTGTCTTATAAACCCTCTCATATTTGTAAGAGCATTAATGTATCTTATTCTCCTGATAGCATGCAATGACTTTTGTTTAGCATTAGCTTTTCTGGAGATATTTCTTTAAACTTTTGTTAGAATAGAATATAATTATTTTTTATTTCTTCACTTAGGCATTTCTACACTATACTATGGGTAGTTTTCAGCTGATACAGAGTTAACTTTCTTCTTAGTAGCTGGTATTTTGGCTTTAGTCTGAGAACAATGCTGATAACACACCAATATTTTAGTCGTTTCTAAGTAGCACTTACCCTGATCAAGAACTTTTCAGTCTCCGATGCTCTGCCAGTGAGAAGGGGCACGAGAAGCTCATTCTCCATGGATGACAGTTGAATGTACTTGATTTGATGGCAGTATGAGGAAATAAAGAGTTGCAGACTGTAGGGTCATAGGAAGTTGATTTATTTTGTGAGCTAGGACAGTTTTTATTAAGATAATTTGTGAACGGTGGCATTTCAAATCATGTTTCTCCATATTAAAGAAAACAGTATGTGCTGTGTGTGTAAGAAAGTTATAAAATGTCAACAAAACACCTTTTCTGTTTTTTTTCCCCCTCAATAGTCAAAGATTATACAATAGATAGAATTATGTAATGTTCTAGATCTGAGAATCTTGGCACCTGGATCAGATCAGTTCCAGATCTGGGAATCTTCTCCCAGGATCATTCTGTGAAAGTCATCTTTTGTTCTATTCTCTTGTGCTTATTCTCCTACTCTTTATTCATAGTCTTCACTTTACTGCCTACATCCCCTGTCAGATTTTACTTGAAGATAACTATGATGAAATTTCATCTGAAATTTCACCCATCTTTGACAGCTAAGGATTGTTGCTTCACTTTCAAGAAGGCAACACACACAAGCATAAGGTAATGGTTAATTATAGCTATTTTTCAGTCTCAAGAGTTGGTCTATTGTCTTCTTACACTTGGGTTGCTCCTCATTTATTGGTTTTTTGTTTTTTTTTTTTTTTGTCTCCTGGTTCCCTTGAAGATCTCTGGTTGAGATAAAGGTATCAATCTTTACTTATAAGGCTAATAAAGCTCATCTAAGTACTTCTCTAGAGTGGGTGTGTGTTCCTTCCACCAGCTCTAGACACCTTAGATTCAAGTGTCATTATCTTAAACTTCCTGTATGGAGACAGATGAATATGTAAGTCATTAGGGCCATAGGTGGTCTGTGTCATCTGTTGGTGTTCTGATTTTGACTGGGATAGAGTTAATTTTCTTCATAGTAGCTAGTATGGGGCTATGTTTTGGATTTTGATGGAAACAGTGTTCATAACAGAGATATGTTTTAGTTACTGCTCAACAGTGCTTACACAGAGACAAGAGCTTTTCTGCTTCTCACACTGCCCAGGCAGCGAGTAGGTTGGGAGTGCCGCACAAGAGTTTGAGAGGGCATGCCTATGGGACAGCTGACCCCAACTGACCAAAGGGATATTCAGTACCATAACATATGATATCATGCTCAGCAATATAAAGCTGGGGGAGGAAGAAGGAAGTGGGGGGGGGACACATTTGGATTGATGGTGTTTGTCTTTCCAGGTAACCCTTACATGTGATGGAGCCCTGCTTTCCTGGAGATGGATGAACACCTACCTGATGACGGGAAAAGGTGAATGAATTCCTTGCTTTGTTTTGCTTGCATGCACAACTTTTGCTTTACCTATTAAACTGTCTTTATCTCAATTGATGAGTTTTCTCATTTTACCCATCAGATTCTATCCCCCATTCTGCTTAGGGGACTGAGTGAGCAGTTGTGTAGTGCTTAGTCACTAGGTGGAGTTAAACCACAACAGCTGGTAATACTGGAGTATGGAACTGACAAGAAACACAGAATCACAGAACTCTTGAGGTTGAAAGGGACCTCAGGAGGTCATCTGCTTCAACCAGCTTGCTCAAGCAGGACCACTTAGAAGTGGCTGCCCAGGACCAAATCCAGACAACTTACCTCTGGTTCTCCCACTGGGCATCCCTGAAAAGTGTCTGGCTCCATCCTTTTTGCACTGCTCCTTCAGGTATTTATATGTATTAACAAGATTTCCTCCCACTCCCACCCTGGGCCTTCTCTTCTCAAGGCTAAACAGTCCCAGCTCTCTCAGCCTTTCCTCCTAGAAGGGGGGCTGCAGACTCTTAATTATCCTTGTGACCCTTTGTTGGACTTTCTCCAGTATATTCATGTCTCTCTTGTACTGAGGAGCCCAGAACTGGACATAATACTCCAGATATGACTTCACCAGTGCTGAGTGGAGGGGAAAAGTAGAAGGGTCTTAAAAACCACCATGCCCCTTTTGGAGGTAACTGAAGGAATTGGAGGTAACTATGGAATGAATTTAAGCTTGGGAACTTAAAATATCTTGCTGTGTCTATTTCTACTGCTGTTAAATAGTGTACTGAACGTGGATCTTTGGCTAATATTTATCTGAAGCAGAATTCAGAAGCTAAATTAAGTAAATCAACCTGAAAGTTTTCACTTTTGCTTTAAAAGTCACAAAGGCACATTTTCACATGTTAAATCCTTCAGGTGCCTAGAAAATAACTTACTAGAGTGATCAAAATTGCTTCTGCCTTGTTAGAAAATAAAAAAATGAAAAAAAATTAGCACAGATTTACCAGTGAAGAAAATGCAGAATACTCAGATGAAATACCCAGTTCCTAAAATTCCTGGGGTAAAAAAGCTCAGTAAATGGTCTCAGGTGCGTCTACCACACGACAACAGTATTTACTTTGGCAAAAAAAAAAAACCAAAACAAAAACCCAAACCAAACATAAATGATAAATGGAGAGTAATGTAGTCCCTTGCTCAAAATCGAGAGAGTAGAAAAAGTAGATTAGGTCTCTTCTAAGTATACAGAGATTCAAAGATTCAAAGTCATGGTTTTCCCCTAGAAATTATCTGAAGTATGAGTGAGAATGTCTCTTACTGCTGACTGAAATTTTGTGATTTTCCTGCAGGAAGTTCAAAATTAACCATGCCTCAGAAGTGGGTAATTTGGACATTAGAGATCTAGCTGTGAAAGGAGAATCATGGGGATTGTCCCTTCCTTTTCAGATCCCAGTCAACTAGATAAAAGGACTATTAGCCAAAATTTTAGGCGTTTATTCTAGGGTAATCACTTTGGTTTCATCCAGATGTAAGAAACTTAGATATCCAATCTTAAAATAAGTGTATAAAACAGACTAAAGGAATCAAACTCTGGATATAGCCTCATCCCACAGAGAGCTCAGAAGACTACTTTATACCAGATATTTTAAATGGCTGAAGCAAGACAAAATTAATTCTAAATTCAGGCTTTTTTTTTTTTTTTTTACAGTAAATATAGTGAAATAAGCAGTTCTGTGGAACATTTTTTTAAATCCATAAATAAATAATTAAACTATGTGAGATGAACAGTACTTATTTCTATAGCCTGAGAGAACTGAGAAGGGAGTCAGGGTTAATTAAGTCAGATGTAGACGGTTATTTCATAGACATCTCCATTTTTTTGGTGATTTATTCTGCCCTACAAGACTTGTGACTTAGCAAGAGCTTGTGTTTTAATCTAGCAGAGTGTAGAATAGTAATGATAATATTTATGTAAATGCTGTTGAATATTATATAGTTTTAGAAGGTTGAACACACCTGTTGAGTAACATGATGTTAATTGGATCTCTTTAATTTCTAAGTTGATTATTTTGTGAAATTACATACAAACCTGACATTTGTGCTGATCAACTCCTCTAAAGACATTATTTATGTCAATATCTTCAATGAATAGTGATCTCCTCTACAGTATGATGGGTCTAGAATCTTATTTGTACTTCTCAGTAGTGACAGGATGAAGCATGATGAGTTCACTAATTGCAGATTTATTCAACCTGTTGCTACTGACAAGAAATATATTAAACACTGTATTATAATGCTTCCATTTTCTCATCTCATAGGTACTGGCTTGTATATTATGATCATCTAATTTACTTTTACTGATACTTTTTGCTGGTAACTTTTGCTGCTCCAGGTTTGTTTGTTTCTGAAAATAATGGTAAATATATAAAAGGATTTAAATATTAGAAGGACTTAAATCTTAGGCTAAGCAGCTGTCAAGGTCTGACTGGATAAAACTCAGTGTCAGAAATAATTCATTTGTGATCACCAGAGTGAAATTAAGACGCAAGTGAGGTCAAATACTACAATTGGTCAATTTGTTTATTATAAAAAGATAGTTATTAGAAAAGGTGATCATTATAAAAAATATAGTAATAGGACAGATCAGAAAAGAGGATAGATATTAAGCAAGCATTCAGAGTGCAGAGATACAGTGACCACTGTGGATGCAGCAGCGTCCCGAGGGTCCCTAGTCTTGATCTTCGGTTGTGGGTGGCCACACAGGTGATTACCTTTTCCCCTTTTATTATGTGTTAGGGGGAAGTACCTCTGTTCTTAATGTCATGTACTGCACATTCCTGGTGAATCACGTGCATCCAGTTGGTCAGTTGGTCTTGCAGCCAGCTCTTCAACTGCGCATGTCTGCCAGCAGTCTTCGAGACAAGAGACCTCAGTTCCTCACACCAATCCTTGAGACAATGGACAGTGGAGTCTTAGCTCCTCACACCTATCTTTGAGACAGTGGACCTCAGCTTCTCACACCAATCCTTGAGTGAATGGATGGTGGAGTCTGATTTCAGTTCAGTCTCTCACAGCAGCACCACAGAAGATGAACAGATTGAGTTGAGTTTCTGAGAGACCTTGCAGAGATGAGGTCCTGAACCCCTAACTGTTTAAAAGGGAAAGACCAGATTACATATCAGATAGAAATTCCTGTGATGGAGGAAATCTAGAAAATTATGACTTCTGTCAACAAGAAAAAGCTGCCTTCTCCTCCCACATTCAGCTCCATAGGTTCTGTGGCCTGGTAGCAAAGGAGGGTGTAGAAGCTATATGTGAGCTGTCTTTAAGAGTCAAATGAGAAATGATAATTGAAATTAGTTTGAGAAAACCCCATTTGCCAACCTGACTTTTGTCGCTAGAAGTTTGTGGCTTTTCTCAGGTGCTCAGGATGGGGATGTTGAAGAGAAGCTTCTAAAGCTCATCTGGGCTTCCATTACCTAATTGGATAAGAAATCTGGCAAAAGAATTCTTATAAGGGCATGTAGCGATAGGACAAGGAGGAATGTCTTGAAACCGACAGAGGGTAGATTTAGATTAGACATTAGGAAGAAATTCCTTACTATGAGGGTGGTGAGGCTCTGGCACAGGTTGCCCAGAGAAGTTGTGGCTGCCCCATCCCTGGCAGTGTTCAAGGCCAGGTTGGATGAGGCTTTGAGCAACCTGGTCTAGTGGAAGGTGTCCCTGCCCATGGCAAAGAGGTTGAAACTAGATGATCTTTAAGTTCCTTTCCAACCCTAATCATTATATGATTTTATGATTATCAGCCGTGCAGCTTATTCATGTAGGTGTAACCAAAGCAATAATTTACCTCTAGGTGAAAATGCTGAATGTTCTGATTGTGGCTATTCAGAGCTGACTGTATGCAAATGAATCACAGAGACCTGATTTTTAAATGTGTTTCAAAGAGCTGTGTCAGAGGGATTCACATGAACCTTATGAGTAAACCCAGGCAACTTTATAATGGCCCTGCATACACAGCAGTTGATCACAAGAATTTAAAATTATTGCATTTAGCCTATAGTATACTTCAATGTATTTGTTTCAATTAAAATTAATGTAAGGACATTCTAAGTTTAAAAAAAAAAAAGTGGAAATTAAAAAGATATAGATTTTCAACATGTGCTTTCTCTAGCCAAAAGTAATCACTCTAAATTTTTTTGGCCCGTATGGCACGATATAAAATTGAGGATATCTGAGTTCATACTTAACCATATTTTACCACTTGTAGTCAACTGAGAAATGGTTTGTGAGCGACTAATGTTATTGAACCATATGACAGATAAAATGAATAATACCAGAAAAAAAAAAAAAAAGCTCTAATTACAGATTTATTTTGTTTGTTTGCTTCTTGGGCAGGGCGAATGTACCTTCTTATAAAATAAAAAAAGGGGAGTGGGGGGCAGCAGGGAAAGATAAAAATTAAAAAGAGAAAGAGAAAAAAAAATAAGCCAAACACAAATACCTAGACCCAAACTCAATGAAAAACAAATTTCCATTTTTTTTTCAGAATATAATATGCTTGTAAATTTAACTGGTTGGGAGGTGAGAGCTTGATCAGGCAAAAAACCCCAAACCAAACCAGAAACCTTCTATGTATCTTGATAACTGGTTTCTGACAGAAATCCCTAAAGCTTAGAAAAAAGTAGTTCTCAAAGTCCAGAAAGGTTTCCAAGACCTTCTTGAGGTAAACCGACCCACCAGCTATTTCTAGAGTTGGAGATCCCAAGCTTACTAAACCTAAGAGATCTGATCAAAACCATGTAAATTCTTGCATACATCTTTCAGATACATGATCTTTCTTAACTCTTGCTAATTGCTGTTGAGTTTCAAGATGCCACGTGAAGCCTGTCTGAGCTTTAGGTATAATTACTACGAAGTTAATTATCAACAGCTTCCTTTTGACCAAGAATCAAGTAACAATAAATAATAAAGTCAGAAAGTATATTACCAACATATATCACTTATATACTACCACATATATTACTTAAGGAATTATAGATCACTGCAATGCATTTACAAGACTGATCAATCAAGCCAGTTTCAACCTCTAAACCAAAACTTTACTAGACCTTCCTTAGCACAAATTATGTTAAGAGATATTTCGTACAGGTTATGCTTCCTATTCCATGTTGCTAATCCGAAGCGGTGAATCTTCAAGACTTTTAACCTAGGCTTGTTGTGAGTGTACAATATCATGGACCTGGTGCCCTGAAGTTAGTGTCAACAACTGCGGCCCTTGATTGCTGTTAGTCATTGAAGTTGTGAATAGGCCCAAGGATGTTGGGGCCTAAGGCAGCACCTTCTTCCTTCTCCTACCCCAAACTCAAGATCTCCTTTTATAAGATGCTTAAATCTCTACAGCTCGTATCCCTTGGCTCTGTCCCTGGACTATGCACCATGCAGTGATGAAGGTGTTACTTTCCCAGCCAACAGGTGTCACAGCCTGTTACTCCAGTTGTTTAGCTACTTCTTTTCCTACAGCCAAAGCAATCTTTTCCCGGTTATTGAGGATTTAAATGATTTAAGCCATGACTTCACTTTGAATTCCCTCCACTGTGTTGTCTGAGAGGAAAATCTATAGTTACCCTCACAATGTGAACAAAAAAAATAAATTGCACATTACATGTATTGTCCTTTGGAACATGTTGCATTTGGAAAGACCTTGCCTACAAATCTTGTAAAAAGAGCAACACACTTTGATTATTTAGTTATAGAAATAAGTATCAATAGTAGATATGTAAGCATATGTTAACCTTGCTGATTTCGTTTTCAATATCAGTTTGCATATACACATCAAATGATTCAGATATACCTAATATATTTCTTTAAGAAAAAAGGATTATAATAATGGAAAACATTTGATAACATTCAAAAAGGTGATATAATTACATTTTACATTGTTCTTAATCTCACTTGCAGTAAGCTTGTACCCTGGTTTCTTGGATGGAGTATTTGGTATTATCCTTTTATGCCTGCTGTCATTCACAGCAGAAACAGAAGTAACTTCCTTATCCTAATCAATTTGCATGAACAATCCATTTTGCATGAACAATCAGTAGATAGCTCATTAGTGTTCCTTTAGAGCAAAGATGCTCGCTGGGGATGCTAGAGACCTACAGATCTGTTCTTGTATATGCAAGAAATAAATGCTATTGAAGGAATGTATAAGAACTGTGCATAGTTGAATACACACAAAGAAATGATAAATCTATAATCCTGCCTCACAGTAGTTCTTTTTTTCAGAATTCCATTTATTATAGAAATAGCAAAATACATTACCAACCTGTAATTACCTTCTCCCCAGATTTAAATCTTTTTTTTAAATGATTTAAAGTTAGTTAACATCAATATCTTATAATGGATGTTCTCTTCGAAATTTCATTAGGAAAGTTCCTCTGTTTTTCCTTGCGCTAAAGAAGCTTATGTTTCCATTGATCTCTGTTGGTTTTGGCTGAACAATAGATGTACATGTTAGAAGTTCTAGCTAGAAATTCTGCTTCTGTGGAGGCCTCATTGAAATTAGCTGCAAAAGCTCCCACTGTTTTTCAGTAAGAGAAGAAATATCTTCCTTAGTGTCACAGATAGCAACAACATGATGGATCAAACATCACAGAAGTCTATTTTGCTAGAATTCAGAATAGAGCAGCAAAGCCCATTTTATCTGCCTAGGAGTGAGCTGTAGCAAAGAAAAGATAATGTCAATGCATGTAGTTATGAAACATGCTTACTTTCTCAACAGTTAGTGTTTTAAGACAAAAATATTAGTAACATTCAGTGAGTTTCCACATGTAAATAATTAGAAACAGAAAAATTGACACTCAAACTATGTGTTTAAGGAATGTCTTTGATCTAGAGATCCCAGCATTAAATTGTCTGATCTTATTCTCCTATTGTGAATTGTGACTGAAACAGCAACTAAGGGCAGAATGAACATCATTGGAGTAATAACATATTGCCTCTCCTTCTGATGACTGGGAAAACATTTCTGAACTATGGACACGCGGTTCTGAAGATAATTTATTTTTGGGGGGGGGGGGGGTTGAATTTGAAAGAAGACCTGTCTCAGTGGTCCAGAAGAAAAGACCAGTAGAAAATGTATTGTATCTAGATCTCATAGCAGCCTTCCAGTATCTGAAGGGGGTCTATAAGGATGCTGGGGAGGGACTCTTCCTTAGGGACTGTAGTGGTAGGGCAAGGGGTAATGGGTTCAAACTTAAACAGGGGAAGTTTAGACTAGATATAAGGAAGAAGTTCTTTACAGTGAGGGTGGTGAAGCACTGGAATGGGTTGCCCAGGGAGGTTGTGGATGCTCCATCCCTGGCGGTGTTCAAGGCCAGGTTGGACAGAGCCTTGGACCACATGGTTTAGGGCAAGGTATCCCTGCCCATGGCAGGGGGGTGGGAACTAGATGATCTTAAGGTCCTTTCCAACCCTTACTATTCTATGATTCTATGATTCTACATAAAAATAGTGGTGGTCAGTAGTGATATCAAAAATAATATCATCTGGGCTTCTATGTTCTCCCACCCATTTCTCTCTCTGGAGAATGTACTATCATGAAGATCTAAAAAGATGAACAATTACTTTCTTTCCTTCAAGTAATGAGCAGAGGGTGCAGCTACCCTTGGCTATGGCTTGCCATTAATGTGTGGAGGAATGCATGCATTCTTTCTTGCACTTCTCTGAGGGTTAATACAGTTTAGGTCTGTGCCATGCCACTTGACCTCTGGACAAGATTGGGTTCCCTGACCTATGCTGATTACCAGCATCAGTCTAAACAACGAATCTAAATGTCTCCATTGACATCTTATCTTTAAAACCCAGTTATCTTAAGTAGAATGTCCAAATCTTGCTTGGCTCCTTCCTTACATGTTCTCACAACTTCTTCAGTTAGCAGAGAGACAAATTAGAAACAAACCTTTAAATGCTTTAACCAGAGCTAGATGCCTAAGCAGGGAGAGATGACTGCAGCTTAAATGTCTAACATTCAGATTTGGAAATTCAGATATTTTGTTGTAACATCAAGACCTAGAGAATCATCTGCATCAGATTTCTTTTATCTTCATTAATATATGATACTCAAAAGGCAAAGACCTAATGTTCTTTTTTTTTTCCATTATTCAAAATATTTTAATGAGGCTTTACTTTCTGTTTTGCTTTATAGGCACTTAGGTATTTTCAGCTTCAACGTTTTATATATTGCACTCCATATGTAATCTCTTTTAACTTTCCATTTGAACTTTCAGTTCCGAGTACTCGTGGACAAAATCATCAGTACTTTAATCTCCCCTCCATTGCTTTTGATAGGTAAAAACACGCTCTCCAGCAGTATGACTGTAAAATCTGCTGCCTCAGAGGTGTAGTTCCCACATACAGACAAGCAGCACCCTTGGGGAGTGGTTAGTTGCCATGAGCAAATCATGTACTTTAAGATACCCCTGCTGATTGAGAGTAGTACTCACTGATCTTTCCTACTGGGATATTTCTAGATGTTTTTTATTTTTTCTTAGCAGTCTAGTGTTGTAATGTATAGGCAGTAAAAGAAGACAGAAAATAAAAGTCCCTGTAAAAGGAACAAAAACATTTGTAGTCCTGCTGTGGCGAGAGGATAAAAGATCGTCAAGTACAAAGAGAAAGCGGTGAACCCCTGTTACTCATCCAGCTACTGTCTCATTTTACTCTCCCCCAGATGCTTTTAAAAATATTTCTTGGGGATTCAGTTGTGAACTAGAATTTATCTCGTGGAACAATGTATCCATATGTTTTATTAAACAGCAAAAGCAAGACAACTCAGAATGTGAAAATTCAGTCAACCAGAATTTCAAAGGGGGCTGAAAGCCGACCTTCAATGTTTGCATGCACAATTTCATGAAGAGAAGTCACTCGAACACACAAGATCCTTCGTTTGATGCAGTTACATTAAAGCTTCATGAATTTTACACTTGGGTGGAAGAATAGCTACATTTTGAATATTTCAGCCAATTTATAGATATAATATTTTTGCAGCATTTTATAAGCATTTTGCCCAACTAAACATAGAATATTTTAGTTTGCTAAAGTTGGGGATTCTGTGCATGGAATCCAGAAACATCTATCTCAGCAACCCTCTCTTCTGTCAGTAGCCTCCTAAGACTGCATTGAATAGCTCATGAACTAATTAATACTAATTCTCATTAACACATCACCTTCATTAGCACATTAATTATGCCTTTCACCATACAATAACCTGATGCAAAAGATACTATGAAAGGGAACTCAGTAAGTAAACCTAAGATGCAAACTTATCTGGAAGAGTGAGATTTTAAGGAGGAATATGCACATCATGTGGAACTAAGTTGGGGCCCAGACTGTAGACATGTCAAATGAAACCTAATACAGGTTTAACAGGCAAGCCAAATGTCTAAGGCCCTACTATACACACTGTATGTATAAAGTGGGATTCAATTGCCTAAACATAAACACTAAGTGCTATTTCAGATTTCTAAGTGCTTGAAATATCCACATAAGCCTGGCAGATATGATGCAGGATTAATAGCAGACATGCACTTTTCTGGTCAAGCACCTGAGGGCCAGATGGGATACACTAGGTCATAAATGTTGCATTCAAGCCTATGCTTAAGTAACTGAATCCACACTTAGATCTTCATTGAATATAATGGAAATTCAGAAACCTCTCTCACATGCTAACTTTAAAATGTAGATGCCAAAATTGACATGTCTACAGTCTACAGTCCGGATCTAAATCCAGACTGGATCTTGGTTGCACAAACTTTAGTGTCTAGAGTAATTTGAAGTGATCAGTGGTATTTCACAGCTTTCAGTCAATACTACAGAAGAAGCAGGTATCTTTTAAATCTTTGGTCATATTTATCTTTTCTGTATGCCTGACTTGAATACCCTAGAATCTCAACCTAGGAGGCTATGTTCTGTCAACTGCATTCTATGGTGTACCCCGGGCATCAATACTGGGTCCAGTCTTGTTTAACATCTTCATGAGTGATCTGGATGATGGGCAGAGTTCTCCCTCAGCAGTTTGATGATGACACAAAACTGGAAGGAGTCGTTGATACTGCCACATGGGGGGACCTCAGCAGGCTGGAGAAATGGGCTGACAGGAACCTCATGAAGTTCAACAAGGGGAAGTGTGAAGTCCTGCACCTGGGGAGGAACAACTCCAGCATCAGTATACGCTGGGAATTGTCTAACTGGAGAGTGGCTTGGCAGGAAAGGACCTGGCAGTACTGGTGGCGAATAAGTTGAACATGTGCCAACCACGTGCCCTTGCCACAAAGAAGGCTAATTGGCTGCGTTAGGAGGAGTGTTGCCAGCAGGTTGAGGCAGGATATCCTTCCACTCTAATCAGCCCTGAAAAGGCAACACCTGGAGTGCTATGTCCAGTTCTGGGCTCCCCAGTAGAAGAGATACATGGACATACTGGAGGAAGTCTAAAAAAGGGTCACAAGGATGATGAAGGGCCTGGAACATCTCTCCTATGAGGAAAAGCTGAGAGAGCTGGGACTTTTCATTTTAGAGAGGAGAAGGCTCAGGGGGAATATTGTCAGTGTATGTAAATACCTGAAGAAAGTATACATAGGGGACACAGCCAGGCTCTTTTCAATGGTGTCCAATGTCAGGACAAGAGGCAATGGGCACAACCTGAAACAAAGAAGGTTCTGGCTGAACATCAGGAAATACTTTTTCGCTGTGAGGGTGTTTAAGCATAGGTTTGCTAGGGATGTTATGGAGTCTTATTCCATAGAGCTGTTTAAAAGTTGTCTTGATTTCGTTCTGGGCAACTGGCTCTAGGTGGCCCTGCTTGAGCAGGTTGGTTGGACCAGGTGACCTTCAGAGGTTCCTTCCAACCTTAGCCATTCTGTGATTTTGAGAACTGTATCTAAAATACATTTCCAGTTTTATATCGTATATCCATTTGCTAACTTTATTTTTCTATGTCCAGGTTTGGTTTGCCACTGATTAAAAATTAACAAAAGAGTGACTACATTCCTAAGTTCAAACAAGAGAGAATTATGTGATCCAGTTGAGAAGTAGGAGTCTCATTTTCATATTTATCTTTCTCCATTGATATGAGAGATGCAACATGAAGGCTATACTCCAAATCCCGTGAGAACATTAGCATCTAGAATCTATAAATTACAGATTAAAACATAAAATATAAATTTTATGTAAATTTGAGCATAGGAACTGATTTATAAAAGTACATTTGACATTTCATGCTGATTTTCGAATTTTTTTTTTTCCCTCTGGAAATGTCATTGTGCTTGACCTTAAAGAAAAAAAAATAAAAACAAAATCAACTTTACAAAAAAATGCAATGTACAGTTAGATTTTTTTTTTTTAGCATGAGACTTATTAATATATAGGTAACACTGATGAAAATAAGTAATTCTACTTTAAAGAAGGAAGGTAAGGGACATATTATATGATAAATATCAAAATTTTACAGTGAAAGTTTTTCTGACCTTGAGAAATAACATCATTTGTTACTATTAAGTTGCCGGCAGAAATATTTACATGGCAGCTTGCATATTGCAGTTCCAGAAGAATTATTTGGAGCTCAGGATATATGTTCTTTTTCTACTTTACTGACAATTAATAGGTTAAATAAGCTCTAACCTTATTTGGAAATCTAATTTATTAAGTGCTATCATAGTGGTCTTGCAGCCATATACAGGTTCCAAGTTCTGCTTAGATTTTTCCAACATATTGGAAGATTCCTTTTTCTTATACCACAAAAAAAGTTGTGGATGCCCCATCCCTGTTCAAGACCAGGCTGGATGGGGTTTTGAGCAACCTGGTCTAATGGAAAGTGTCCTTTGGCAGTGGGATTGGAACTACATGATCTCTAAGGTACCTTCCAATCCAAATCATTCTATGATTCTGTGATTCTATCTTTGATTCTATGAAATGAACTCATTCACCTAACAGCAGCACTCATTTATGCACATTATTGATATAGTAAGAGAAATATTGTGCTTCTGATAGTAATATAAACTCTTTGATATGTTTTATTCTTTTTCTTTGATGTTTTATGAAATCATAAGTACTTCATTTGTCAGTTCAGAAGTACCTCACTAATCACTTCTACTCCTGTTGACAGTCCTTAAAAATTACTATATTTTGTGAAAACCTAAGTTTTCCTCTTTTTGTTACAGATTTCACTATGGATATAGGTTCATCTGATAGAATTCAGGACTACAACTAGGATTAGACCTAGGAGGAAAACCCACTGCAATTATGAAATCAAAACAATTTCATATTAATGCATCTTGAAATGTACTTTATTTTTTTTCTTTTTTTGAGAGTGAGAGTTAACTTTTAATTACTTGGTAACATCTCTTTACATGTTGCTCTTATGTTTGCTAAAAATAAAAAAAAAAAATACTATTAATGTAAGATTCTTGGCACATTGTGAGCAATATCTTTACTTATTTTTCTATGCAAATTTAAGTTATGTATTGATTATGCGTATATATGCTAGTTAGTACTTTAATTGTGTGATAATTTAAATACCAAGCCTAAACATAATTATATTATAAACTGAAATGTAAGGGCTACATTAATGATTAGTTTTGCATTCTCATCTCTACTTTATTGTCATCTTTTTTCTTTTCTTTCCCTGTTTCTTTCTGGCATGTGATTAATTTTAAGGACCTAAAAAAATCAAGACAAATCTCATCTCATTGTTCTTGTGAAGAAAAGCTGAACATACAGATTAACACCACTATTCAAAATCTCTCTTCTATAAACATCAGACATTAGTCGCACTTCCCTCCTCATGCTCTTTCTTTCACGCATGCCTCAATCTGTCCCTCAGGGTCTAAGAAAAAACTGACAAATGTTGATTAGGTTTTTGGAGATCCTCCAGATCGGTTTATAGATTTTGGAGGCAATGTTGCTAAGGCTGACACTGATAACCCTAGTGTTACAGCCAAGTCCAACTGAGCTCTGTGCCTTTATAAGAAGATCTACTGGCATATAAATATGAACACCATGATCTATTAGATTACACAAAGTAAATTTCTGCACTCATGCCATATCTCTGGTGCTCTGTCCTTTATTTCCAAGTCATTAACTTTTCTCCCTTAAATTCCTGTGAAGTTAAGATAGAATACTAAGTACTTAACATCTGTGAAGTACAATATAAATGACAACAGGCATCAAATTTACACATTGCTCTGGAGTGTAGCTGGTAGCCTATGGATTTGGGTCACACACTCTCTCTCTCTCAGAAAGCTATATCTAATTCATTGTGCTGGAAATTTTAGGAAGCACAAGCCGGGTAGAAGTTGTTGATATTTGCCCTGTTCACAAGGAATCTAGCAGAGCTGTAAGATGTATTCATGATATTCTCTTTGTAAAAGAAATATAAAATTCTAGTAAGAATTGCAAGGTCTGAACAAGTCAGTGAATCCCTTCCGCTGTCAGGCTGGCAGAACGCACACCAGTGTGACTGTAAAAACAGAAATCTGACAGTAGCAGTGAGCAATTGTTCTGGTCTTCTACAGTTTGTTCTAACAAATTAGCATAACGGTCTGTTTAACTAGTTGAGCCCTGTGTATATAGTACAATATATTTTATGGAATCTAATATGTTTCAGCTTCAGTTTCTTCAGTGGTGGGACCTTTGATCTTGATGGAGTTAATCCTGATTTTTATCTGGGTAAATCAGAAGAGGGTAAGTGCCAAGATATATTGACCTTTTATGATAAAAAAATTGGATGCTAGGTATTATCTGGGGAAAAAAACCCCGAAAGTCAGACATTTAAACTTACTGCATTTGGTTGGGGGTTTTTTTTGTTTTGATTTTGCTTTAATTTTGGAAACCCAGCATGAACACCAACCAGCCATTTTTAATACCCGCTGACATGCTTTTCCCTTAGAATTTGACTTCAAAAAGCCTTAAATCTATGTTTTTAGAGGACTATATGCGTAAGAAGCCCTTGTCATAATCCTCAGTCCATTCACTGTTACACCCATGAGAGTCAGAAACAAAGAAAAGAAATCTGCCTCTATTCACAGGAAAAATACTTTAAAAAAAAAAAAAAATCCCCTCTCCAAAGAAAACAGTTGTGTTCATAACTAAGAATGTTATGTTTTGGCTTCTAGCTATAACACTGTTAAGATTCGGACTCAACATATCACATCTCCAAAAAAGTGAAGTGAGGAGAGCTTCAATTTGAATTATTAAATAAAAGGCAGTTTAAAAACATTAGGGACACTGGTGCAATGCAGAGAAATTGAAGTATTCACTCTTACACTGAGCTTTTTATCATAAATAAACTATAATAACCTCTTCTACAGAAAGACCACTGTACAGAATTCAACATACAGAGAAATGTAGCAAGTTTTCTTGGATACCCAGTATGTTGTGAATATGCCTCCATCTGCATCAGCTGAAGGTTCTGATTTAACTTGTTTGGTATAATTTGTTAGATGGTAACTACATAAATGGTTCAGTTTTGGAATAATTTTAATGGTATCTGATCATTTTAAGGACTGACCAAGTAGAATAAGCAGAATACATTTTCTTTTAATAACGTTATCAAAGTTCTTCAAATAATAGTTATCCTTTTACAATTCTTGTTTTGATGTAACAATTTCATAATGTCTTCACAGTATATTACAAAAAGGGTAACTAGAAATCACTCATGAATTAGTCTATATTATCTTAGATGTATAGAATTCCAAAAAGAAGCTCTTAAAAGAAGCTTAAAGTGATTATTGTGGGTGACTGCCTGCTGCAGGGGGCGGGGGAACCCATCTGCTGACCCAACTGTTTGTCTAGAGAGGTTTGTTGTCTGCCAGGGGTTTGAATTAGAGATGTCATGGGAAGACTAGCAAGGCTTGTCCACACATCTAGCTCTTAGACCCTGCTGATTTTTCACGTGGGCACCAGTGATAACAAGGTTAACTTGGGGACTATCAAAAAGGATTTGAAAGCTACGGGGCCAGTGGTCAAGGGCCTGGGTACCCAGGAGTTTTCTCCTTAATGCTGCCACTTAGGATAAATGACAACAGGGGGACTAGATGGATTCACCAAGTGAACAACTAGCTCTGTTGCTGGTGTTGGCAACAGTTTTGGTTTCTATAACCTTGGGAGCCTGTTTGAAGATCAACAGCTGGCTGGGAGACACAGGATCCACCTCATTCAACAGGGAACACACATCTTTGCCAACAGACTGGCCAACCCTGGTAAGGAAAGGTAAAAATTAGGAAAGGTGGGGGAAGGGGAGAGTCACAGAGGCCACCCACATAAACAAGGCTTGAGGGGGGGATACCTCTAGCAAGTGCATGCAGCCAAAGAAGTGCTTTCAGTATGTGATTATGGGGTATCCTCTTGCACCCCTCCTGGGAAATTGGCACACTTGAAGAAATGCCTGTATACCAATTGTCCTGGGTTCAGCTGTAGCAGTCATTTTTCTCCTTCTTAGTAGATGGTGTAGTGCTGTGTTTTCAACTTTAGCCTGAGAACAACGCTGATAACACACTGATGTTTTAGTTGTTGCTAAGTAATGTTTACTCCAACCAAGGACTTTTTCAGTCTCAAGCTCTGCCAGGGAAGAGGGGCACGGGAAGCTGGGAGGAAGCAGAGACAGGACACCTGACCCAAACTAGCCAAAGGGGTATTCCGTAGCACAACATGTCATGCTCAGGTTATAAAGTGGGGGGAGTTACCTGGAAGGCCTGGTTTGCTGCTCGAGTCAGGCTGGGTATTGGTCAGCGGGTAGTGAGCAATTGTATTGTGCATCGTGTTTATTGTTTTCCTTTTCCCCTTTTAGTTTTATATTCTCTCCCCTTATCATTATTATTATTGGTGGTAGTAGTAGTGGTTTTGTATTGTACCTTAGTTACTGGACTGCTCTTATGTTAACCTGTGGGATTTGCAATCTTTTGATTCTCGTCCCCATCCCTCTGGGAGCGGCAGGGGGGAAGAAGGGGAAAATGAGTGAGCGGCTGCGTGGTTCTGAGTTACCAGCTGGGCTTAAACCATGACATCAATGTACATAGTATGGGAAACAAACAGGAAGAATTAGAGGTCTGTGTGCTGTCGCTGGGCTTTGATCTCATTACAATTACAGAGATATGGTGGGATAGCTCACGTGACTGGAATGATGTCATAAATAGCTACATGCTTTTAGAAAAGGCAGGCCAGGAGTATAAGGCTCTAGTAGACACCGGTGCAGAGTGTACCTTAATGCCATCAAGCCATTAAGAGGCAGAACCCATTTGTATTTCTGGAGTGATAGCGGGATGCCAAAAGCTAACTGTATTGGAGCCTGAAGTGAGCCTAGATGGGAATGAATGGAAAAGCACCCCATTGTGACTGTCCCAGGGGCTCTGTATATTCTTGGCATAGACTATCTCGGAAGAGGGAACTTCAAGGACAGAAAAAGGTGTTCATGGGCTTTTGGTATAGCTGTCTTGGAGACAGATGAAATTAAGCAGCTGTCTACCTTGTACTGTGGGATGACTGAGGGTCGAAGAACAACAGGTGATACTGCCCTGGGCAGCCTGATTTAGATGACCCTTGTCATCTCAATATATCTCAGTGCAGCAGTCAATTCAGTTGCACACAAAAAGGTGCTGAGTACTGCATGAGATATGCTAAGGAGACCACAGCATTCATGAAGGGCATTTAAACACAGCGGAGGTTAACGTAATACCATTGGGAGATTCGTGGCTTCTTGGACTGACAGTCAGAAGCCCCAGCCTACAATCTCAAATGATGACATCTGTAGTTGAAATAGTTGAAACCATAAGGTCTGTATGTGAACTAATTTTCTTATCTCCTGCTATCGGCAGTGGTGACAATGGACTCATAGCAGTCAGAAGGCATACTCGTTCTAGCGTGACGTGATATCTATAGCTATATATATCCCCATGGTATTCAGCTACACAGAAAAACATCTAATGCCACTTAAAGCAATGCATGACATCTCAGTCATGTATACATAGATGGCAACTATGACATGGTTGTGAAAGACCTGTGCTCTTTTGGAGTAAAGGCTGGAAGTCAGGCAATATACAGGATCTGTGGGACCACAGTGACAATGTTCCATTGCACCTATAAAGGATACCAAATACATGATTTAACTTTCTAATGTGATTGGATCAAGACATTTGTGCTGCTAACTTACCAGTCTATGATATGCATAGTTCTCATGATTCCTGCATATTACCTATCCATTCCATATAGCTGTCTCTGGCAAGATAAGAAATCTCAAATGACAGTATATGTGTGTCTACTGAATCAAGCCTAAATTTTGGTCTACAGTCTGGAATTGTCCTAAAGTTCTAGAACTCCTTTGCTGTCTTGGCAATCCATAGAAATATGAGGAAAGAATTAAGTGCCAACACTGTTGATCCTTCTGTTAGCTAAACTGAATTCTGCTATTACTCCCAGAGTTTTTGAAATTATTTGCCTTAATTAGAATGAGAAAGACTTTAAACAACGACATCGTTAGCACTAACTGGCAGTAAATCTTTTTCCCTTTAGAATGAATATGTGGTGCTGCTGTTCCTGGCCACCTAGTCGCCATTTAATTTGTTGTCTGGAGGTGGATTTAAATACTTATGTACGCAACCTAATAAGTGTAAGTCTGTGATGCACTGAACATGCATGAAGAGAGAGTGACACACCTAGCAATGAAATTAAGGATTCTGACACTCCTTTCCCTTTGCTAGAATTAAATTACAACAATCCCCTTAGGAAAAGCTATAATAGTTGCTGTGCTTCATCCTTGCATTCTTCTAAGCAGAATTATTAATGTATCATAAATGATTTGGACTGGCCTTGAAATTTTTTAGGTAGTAACTTCCAGAGGAAATTTTAAAAAGCTATAAGGACAAGTAAAGATTTTTGCTGATGTGTTCAGCCTTAAAGAAGTCTTGCTTTTATCCCTCCAGAAAAAGATCAAAGATGAAGAGGACAGATGAGAACTTTTTACACTAATACTCTTAGATTTGTGGATGATAGCCTTCTTAGAGAAAAAAAGAAGTAAAAGTCTTCACCTTTCATCCATAATTATTACTACACACACACACATATACCCCTTCCTATTTATATTCATGGGATTTGGGGGAAAAATTGGAAGATGTGTTATTAATTCAATGTAATACTTTCTAATTTCTCTGCTAGACATAATGGAGGTCTTAATAGATCAAAATCTAAGCTTATTGATTATATTTCAGGCCAGGTGTAATGAATTCCACCATCTTGTTTAACATCCTGAATATCACAAATTTAGAATTGTATCCACTGTATTCTGTCATGAGCTCATTCATATATACTAGTGACTGATGAGAGATCAAAGTTGACTGATATGAAGAAAAGAACTATAAACTATAAACAAATTTTTACTTTCTACGTAAGTTGCACAAAATGAAATGCAACTTGTAACAGTACATGGTTTTTCAACACCATGTCAAATTGTCTTAAAGATCAAAAGGTCATTCCATTTGAACAATGTGCACATGCTTGAGTTTTAGAAACTTGATCAGTGGGACTTCTTGATGTTTCTTTAATAATTTCATGAACTGGAATTACTGTTCTGGGTTCAGCAGTGGCAGTCGTTTTTCTTCTTCTTGGTGGCTGGTGCAATGCTGTGTTTTTGACTTTTAGCCTGAGAACAATGCTGATAACACACTGATGTTTTCAGTTGTTGCTAAGTAACGTTTACTCCAACCAAGGACTTTCTCAGTCTCATGCTCTGAGGAGGGGAAGCTGGGAGGAAGCAGAGACAGGACACCTGACCCAAACTGGCCAAAGGGGTATTCAATACCACAGCATGTCATAGAATCATAGAATAGGGTTGGAAAGGACCTTAAGATCACCTAGTTCCAACCCCCCTGCCATGGGCAGGGACACCTCCCACTAAACCATGTGGCCCAACACTCTATCCAACCTGGCTTTGAACGCTGCCAGGGATGGAGCATCCACAACCTCCCTGGGCAACCCATTCCAGTGCTTCACCACCCTCACAGTAAAGAACTTCTTTCTTATATCTAATCTAAACTTCCCCTGTTTAAGTTTGAACCCATTACCCCTTGTCCTACCACTACAGTCCCTAATGAAGAGTCCCTCCCCAGCATGCTTATAGGCCCCCTTCAGATACTGGAAGGCTGCTATGAGGTCTCCACACAGCTTCTCTTCTCCAGACTGAACAGCCCCAACTTTCTCAGCCTGTCTTCATAGTCATGCTCAGGATATAAACTGGAGGGAGTTACTCGAAGGCCCAGATCGCTGCTTGGGTTGGGCTGGGTATTGATCAGCAGGTGGTGAGCAATTGTATCCTCTCCCCTTCTTATTTCCCTTATCATTATTATTATTAGTGGTAGTAGTAGTGGTTTTGTATTATACCTTAGTTACTGGACTGTTCTTATCTCAACCCGTGGGAGTTACATTCTTTTGATTCTTGTCCCCATCCCTCCAGGAGCGAGGGGAGGAGGAAGGAGGGGAGTAAGCGAGCGGCTGCATGGTTCTGAGTTACCGGCTGGGCTTAAACCACGACACTTGCATAGTTGATTGCAAAATTGTGAAGAATTTACTCAGCATATAACTTCAGTAGATTAAGCAAAAGATTTTTGAAAGTTAAAGAGAACAATGAGCTATGGGGAAGGAATATGATTAATCCATGGCCACTTTTGAAGATTCATCAGGATGTTGATTCTGGGAAAAGGTTATCAGGGAAGACTTTTCATCTGGTTGCTTTCAATAGAAACTTTGCAAATTGCCCCAAAAGGTTAGCTTTCACTGAGATTTCTGTGCTCCACTTATGGGGTAGGTGGTGAATGTGCCGTGTAACTGCCAAAAGAGAAAAAAATGCTGGACAATGTAAAATTGATGAGAAGCCTACAGGTGAAATACTGTTCTCTTTGAAGTCAGTGAAGCCAAGATTTTATCTCATAAAGCTGTTCAGATTGCTTTGAAATTGAACTTCCATGAACCTTCTTATGAGACCAGGCTGTGAAAATTAAAGTGTGAATCCTATTCTCAGAAGTCTTGTAACACTTCAGTGGTTTTATTTATGCAGAGAATTCTGACAAGGTACCCATAAAAAAAAAAAAAAAAAAAATCTGTTGAATACCTGGTTTGGTGATTGTCAAGATGCTTGTTTGCTTCCAATTGTAGAACATACTTCAATATTACCCAGAAAACCAAAAAACCATACAAAACCCCCACCCAGTTTTGTAAAATATAGTAATTTTTTAAAATAATTTTAAATATATATATAAATCTTGAGACATGTCTGGAGTTTAAATATTTCAGTCATAAGGCTACTATAAAAGTTTTAGGCTTTTCAAATATGGCTTATTAATAAATGTATGTTAGTAAGAATAGCAATAAATGAAAACAATTTTAAAGCTTTATTTCTAGAAAGTAGTTAGTTCTTTATTATATCAATCTTTAAAAAATCTCAATAAAGTTCAAAAATTCCATTTTTAAGCACTTTTTAGTGAAACTGGAAGTGTCAGTATTCAACTGGGTTCCATCACATAAATAGATTACAAAGCCACATATTGAATGTTAAAAGTACATTATAGTCTGCTGTTCTGGTGTAGGCTTAAAGCTTTTTGTTTATAACCTAGCTTATTGTTGTTTTCAGATTCTATTCTTTATTTTAAAACTTTTTTTTTTTTCCCCAGGATATTCCCATGTAATTTCTTCTGAAATAGGTAACATTTTTAACTGTATCTTTTCAAAATGTCAGTAAAAACAGAGAAGATAATGGAATTATATTTTTCTTGGAAAAAAAAATTACCATTCCTTTCCACAATATTTTTTTTTTTAACCTGAAAAAATCATCAGGTCTATCAATAAGAAGCAGAATTAAAAATGTGTTAATCATGCTTTCCAATAAAAAGAAAACAAGTCTTGTTAAATGAAGTCTGATGAGCTTTCTATGAAAGAAATTTGCTGGAGACAGTATATACTCCATGGATTTATTTTTCACTGCTTGCTTCTGCTGTATTCAGTAAAGATGTCAGTTTTAAAATTAAAACCAGGCCTTATGGTCCTTTTAATAGTGCGCTTCATGTGATGCATTAGGAGACTCAGTGGTCGGTTAACCCCTAGGTGAACAGCTGCTCGCTTACACACACACACCAGGGATGGGTGACAGAACAGGAAGAGAGGAAGGGACGGGAAGTGCAGGGAAGGGCAGGGAAAAGAAGGGCAGGGAGGATAAAGGCAGGACAAGGGAAGGGCAGGGCAGAGAGTACCAGTACAGACTATAGCTTCACATGTTCAGGATTAATTTTCCATTTTCAGCTACATATTTTAACTTTGCAGATGTTTTAGAGAAAAGTAAATACATTCTTAGAGAGGAATATAACATTGTTTTGCCCAAGTTAAAGAAAAAGATTTGTTTCCTCTTAACCAGGAAGTCATGTAGGAAGATTCCTAAGTGCTCTGGGCTCTTTAAAACAGTTCAGTGATAGGTTCTTTTTTTCATGGATAGAGTGCTAAGGCTTTCAAACAGATTTGAAGAGCCTGATTGTCTTCTGTGTACTTCGGGCAGAGAGCTCATACCTCTTCCAGAAAAACAACAGTCTTAGTTTGAAAGTCAAAGGCCTGAAGCGTAAGTACAGAAATTAAAAACTTGCATTAACAATAAAAGAGGTGATTAATTACCATTGACTTATAAATACAGAGAACAGGTCAACAAAAAGAGTAACTCTCTACAACAACGAACAAACTTCTTATAGAACTTTATTTTCTCTGAAACAGTTTATTTTCTCTGAAAATAACAGTGTAACTGAGTTTCTATAAAAAGCATGTTTGTGACATTAAAAGCTAGCTAGCAGTGTTTCTGATAGGTGACTGACTTATTTTTTCCAAGTTAATATTTAACATCCATTTCCAGCTGTTTTTTTTTTTTTTTAATCTATGACTATATTGGTGTGTGAAACCCATTTACACAGCTTTTCAAACAGGGCTGACAGCACTAGTTGGAAGCATAGATTTATAACTTGCTTAATATTAAAACAGAGAAAGCACTTACCAAGTATTTTGCCATTGTGATCCCCAGGTTCATCACTTACATAGCTGAAAGCTACAGAAAAATTAAATATCTACACTATGAGGCAAAACTGGCGTTGGTGTAACTAAACATGTATTAAGCCATTGAATATTTCTACTATTCAAATGGCCTTAACCACAGACTTTATTTGTCAGAAGTCCATTATCAACCCTCAAGAATATTAGACCTAGTACTGTTTCTTTGAAAATTTTATTTATTCTGGAATAAAAGTGAAATACCAGTTTGTGAATATTTTATAAAAGAAAAGTGAATGATTAAAAAAGCACTCCAGGTAAAAAACCCCACTAATCCAACACTTGGTGAAGAGAATCAGTCTGCATTGCCCCTCTTATTTATATGCATCTGCAAAATCAGGAATTTTGCATTGATGCAGGTTGATTTCCCTTTATTAGGGAATGTAGAGGAATGTTAATTTTATTAACATCCCTTTTTGCTTTTTCTTCCCTTTTAGAGTAGCAAAGATCTGAAGTCTCATTTATTTAACTATTCTACAAAGCAAACAACTCACTTTCTCTTGGACACTACCAGTCTATTTAATATGCTTGTAACTGTTATTTGTACATTTGTAGGACCATATTTCGCAGATGTTACATTTTACACATCTTAAAATTTGTAATTTTAATAAGGCAGCCTTTACATTTTTCTAATGTATAATGCTCATTTTTCTTGTGTTTATTCATTTAACCTATTACAACTAATTTCATACAATTTCAAACTTCATGGCAAAAGTCTGAAACTTCTGAAGCTGTTCTATTCTTTTCCCTTGTTATGCTTTCCTTAGCTGTACATTCTTACATTCCTTTGCTGATACTGGGATTATGTATAAAGACAAAACTATGCTCAACATGCGTGTTTTCGTCCTTCTTGCTGCATGTTTTTTTGTTATCACTGGAATGTAGAAATACTATGTTTCATGACATAGAATACCACATTCTACTCATCTTCACTGCTGAAGTCAGACATGCGCTTTTCAGTTGTGTTCACTTGTTTAATTTCCTTTTCAAAAATCCCGTTTGGACTTTTTTCAGTATTTTTTTCTGTATTAAAATTACAACACTAAACCAACATGTCTTCTTTCTTGGATCATGTGCTATTTCTATCCATCCTTCCCATGTATATTTATTTTGACACAAAATAGAATTAATACACTATACGTTCCCAGAATTATTATTATTATACTGTGTATCCTAATATGATGTTCCTCAACAGTTCTGGGTTCTTTTTCATATACATCAACTCAAACTCTCAATTTTTATTTTTTCTTTTTAATCTGAATTTTACATTCCTTCAGCTAGCTTCCAGATCCATCCCATACCTTTTTCATCTATAAAGTACAGCCCACTGAAGAGGAAACAGTGTATATGTGATATTTTTCTCAATGTCATAAAAGTCTCTTCATAAAAACATCTCAAGTGTATACATAACTGAAACTCAGATAATTTTTATTTCATTCCTTGTTTCAAACATCATTTTAAGTCTAAAAATATATGTCCTGCTAACTATGTGATCTCATCTTCAAATTACCCTGTTAATCAGGTAGATAATATGCGGGGAAAGAGCAGGGAAGGTCTTACTGGTGCTTATGGAAGTACAGGTGGCAGTGGGCTGTTCAGACAACTTGCCATTACAGTTTAGTGAGTCTTTACTTGCATAATTCTTCGAATTATCATAAATTCGAAAATTTACATCCTATTACCTATAAAAACTTTAATGTTTATTCCAAGACACCTAACACCAAAACAATAGAAATCTGTAAATAAACAAACAAATAAATAAAAATAGGTAATTCCTATCCGGTTTCATTATGGATAGCACAGTGCAACTTTTTCAGCCCCAGAGTTGTATTCTGGCAGAAGTATTTGATATATAAATAAAAAATTGATTGTCTTGAAATGAAACATGCAGAACATGAAGTTTCAGCTTACACATTAAGCTGTTAACAGCTTTGTTAAGTTCTAGATAGAAAAAATTAAAGAATTTACAAGAAGAGCATTGTCTTCAGTAATGCTTAGGACTATCATTTTGCCATGTCTTCAATTTCAAAATTTAGATTTTAAATGTGCTATGAGTACTTAAGCTAGCAGATGGACCAAACACCTATGGTGTTTTTTTTTACAGATCCCTCTTTGTCATCAGAAGGGAGTAAATTTTAGTGATTATTCTGCACACGTAAAACTGATCTTTCCATAAGGAGTTGTCCTACTCACTTGGAATAAAATTCCATTACTTCTATTATATTTTTGAAAATAGAACATAAAGTTGTATTACTGTAGGTGCAGATACATGTCAGATTTTTTTTTACATTGAATGCACTCTAATTTTTTTCATTAAGCCAGCTGTGCTTTGGAAAGTGTCTGATTCAGAACCTCTAAAACTGCTATTACTTTTGTGATTATTACAGAGTAATCCTTCATTATTTTTATTATCAACTACCTTTTCAGAAACAAGCATGCTTTTTCTTAGAATGTCATTGTAATTACTGAAGCACTGTCTGCATAAATTTTCTGTCCATTCTTTTTCTTTTGCAGCATGCATAGTTTTAAAAGTATTGCAATATATATTTGTATATACTTATTTCAGCTGTGTACTTTTCTGTTCCAGAAACTTCCAAACAAAATGGTAACAGACTCAAAAACTTAAATGGTCTTTGAAAAATTTTTATATATATATACACACACATATATGTATGTATATATACCTGTGTATATATACATATGTATATAAACCCAAGAATGTGTAATATGAGTTTCAGAAACTGTCTAAGACTTTTGATAAAGGTGAGAGGTTTCTTTTGTTTTTTTTTTTTTTTTTTGCTATTCACTCTTGCAGTTAAAATATCTTGAATAAAATTAAATTTTAAAGAGATGAAGGGTTTGATACAATTACTGATAGAATAAATACCATTGAATTCAATATTTATAAGATTAAATTTATGGATAGATGATCAGTGAATAAAGATCATAACTAAAAGTATAATGGGCTAAATAATGTATTACAAATGAAACTAAAAATAGGCCTGTATTTTACGAGGTAATTAAATATTTAAACTGATTGCATTTCCTATAGCCAGTTGACCTTAACATAAGAGCAATATACAAAGCACCTTACTGGTTCTTTCAGCAAAAGGCAATGCTTTGGCTAAATTCATTTGTTTGTTAATGAAATAATCTTCATGACCTGTTCTAATGCTTTTTGTGGTCTGTGGTCATGTAGGTTTTACCACCCTAGCTGGGATCTTCAGACATTCTCAAAATTGCTGTTATTGTGTTCTCATTGAAGTCAACAGAAAAAAAAAAAAAAGTTTTAGTGAAGGGACTATGTTAAATAGTTTTGAATGTCATTATGACATCCTTCTCTGACTCAGTAATCATGAAAATAGTTTCAGGCTTGATGAAACTGAAGTATATGTGCGTTTGACTTTATGGAAAGTCCTGTTCAGAAACAAAAAAACCAAAACCAAAAAAAGAAACCCCAATAAAAACAAAGGAGAAAGGGAGAAAGGAGAAGAAATATATTCTTTCTACAAGGTTGTGAACTCAGGTTAATATCATTATCAGCAGTAGCACTGATCCTTTTTGCATTAGATCCTGATACTTTTTTATTTGTCTGTCCAACTTTCTGTGTAGTTGATTTAGCTGATGTAATTTTTCCAGTTTGTAAATATTTTGTAATGTTCATCAATCAACATTGCTTTTACTTAACAGCTTCACTATCCAAATTAATATGAAGTTTTCACACCCACTGTTATTGTCTTTCAAATCATGATGGTGACAAAAGTTTTGGCTCTCCTTGGAAGTCTTAAAAATTCTATCCCTGCAATGGGGAAGTGAAAGACTTGAAAAACCCCAACATAAGTGCTCTGTTCCAATTTAGAAATATACACAAATACAAGTGAAAAGGCACCATGAAGTCCAGCCAGGAAGAGTACCTGCTGAAAAAGCTAACAGCTTAACACAGAAAGGAAAAAAATTTAAAACAAGTCCAAGTCCAATCACTATCTTCACTTCACGTATCAGTAGAAAATACTGAATAGGAGATAACCACCTGTACTTTCTCTATACACATAAATGTCATCTTTTCTGTCTCCAGACTGGTAAAAAAACCAAACAAGCAGGCCAAAAATTCCAGTAGTTAAGAGTAAGTGCAGAGGAACATAGGGGCATTCAGAAGGTCCAATATAGACTGGATTTGCTCTGTTGATAGGTTAGCTGAATAATTGTTTCAGCTTCCTTTTTCCACTTGTGCAGTCCCTTCACTGCTGTCCTATGTGACATCTGCTGCTCTTTCAATTTTCTCCCTTTGTCCATGATTCTAACATTTTTTAATTACTTTTTCCCATTTAGTCAATTGAACTTTTCACTCCAGACCATCAAAGCTTGACATTTAATACTTTTTTATTCTTCTTGACACAATCCTATTGTTTCTCATTTGAAGTTTTAAAGAACAAGAACAGTCTGATGCGCTGGGTTGTACTATGTTTACTATAATAGGAATCCCATTGACTGAGTCATAGGCATGACTATTTATAATAAGTACTAGCTGGGACTTACTAGCCATGACTTCTTAGCCATGAAATAAAGTTGTTCTTTTATCTGGATCACTGTAATTACACCACAGAACATGTCACAAAACAAGTTAGTCTAAACATACATAGTTAGTGAGATTGTTCTGGGGTTTTTATGGCAAGACTGGGCTAGGTGAGGGCTGCAGGGTAGCTGATGAAAGAAAAGATCAGAAGTTACTCCCATGTCAAATAGAGCTAATTCCAGCTGAACCCACTGCTGGCCAAAGCTGAGCCAATCTGCAACGCTGGTGGTGCCTCTCTGAAAAAACGTTTAAGAAAGGGTAAAAAAATGCTGTGCAGCGGCTGTGAGAAAGGAGTGAGAAAATGTGAGATAAACAACTCTACAAACACCAAAGTGAGAGAAGGAGAAGGGGAAGGAGGTGCTCCAGGCACCAAAGCAGAGATTCCCCTGGACCACTTCACCCTCATGATGAAGCAAGTTGTTCCCCTGCAGCCCATGGAGGTCCACAGTGGAGCAGATATCCACCCTTTAGCCCATGAAGGCCAGAGCTGGTGGATGTGCCCAGATCCCCTGGTGGGATCTCCAGGCTGTGACCCCCTGGAAATCCCACATTCAAGCAGGCTTCTTGAGTGTGGCCCGATGAAAAGGAGCTCATGCTGGAGCAGGTCTTCTGGCAGGACTTAAAATGCTGTGGAAGATTCATGCTGGAGAAGTCCATTCCTGAAGGACTGTACCCCATGGAAAAGACCAATGCTGGAGCAGTTTTAAAAGAACTGCAGCCAGTGGGAAGGACCCACACTGGAGCAGGATAGAAACATGAGAAAGAAAGAATGGGAGGGATGAAGTATCATGAACTGACTGAAACCCCTCTGTTCTCCATACCCCTGTGCCACTGGGGTGGAAGATGGAGAAGAGTTATGACTGAAGTTGAGCCTAGGAAGAAGGACAGGGTGGAGGGAAGCATTTCTTTAGTTTTTGTTTTATTTTTTGCTAACCTACTTTGTTATTAACTGGCAATAAGTCAAATTAATCTTCCCTAAGTCGACTCTGTTTTGCCCATGATGGTAATTGGCGAGTGATCTCCTTCTCCTTATCTTGACTCACAAGCTTTTAATCTTATTTTCTTTCCCCAGAAAGACATACTGGGGAGGTGAAGTGATAGAGCAGCTTGGTGGGCATGTGGCAGCCAGCCAACATTAAGCCACTACAGAAGTTCAAGTCACATCCCTTCAGACATCAGAAATGTACCTAGGTTAATTTTCCTGTAGTTTGTATTTTATCGTCTGGCCAAACCAGGTTTTTTTATTATTTCCATTTGATCATAACTCTTTCTTCAAAAAGATAAATTGTTTACTTTTTTATATTTTTCAATGGATTTGTTGTTTGTTTGTTTTCTTTTTTCTTTCTTTTTTTTTTAAATCAGAGAATATTAATATTTTTCCTCTGTTTAAAGGTTCATAAAAGTAGGACTGGGTTTTTTTGCAGAATTCTGTGGTCTGCATTGTAGTTTAGCAAAAACAAACTCAGACATAGTTCTGATCTGTGAGCAATATTTTCCTGTTTCCACTCTGTTATGATCCCTCTATATTCTATCTCAAGTGATTAAGAATTAGTTTACCAGCTAGATACAGACACAGACTCATTAGCTTTTACATAAATCCTGACGCAACTGAGTGAATGTAGCTTGCAATTTAATTATCAGTTTTGTATATCTAATTCTGCACACCATTTACATCTGTTTCTACCATTCTTGTTCCTGAAGAGACATAAATTGGTCTAGTTGAAGATTAAGTGGTTTTATACAACTTAGAAAATAGAGGAGAAACAGTGATTATCATCAATCCTACAGGGAAAAAAGTCTATTTTCTTATACTATTGCTATCCCATAATACAGTGTCTCACAAATCAAATATTATTTTGGGGGAATGTTGCAGTATAGCTGTTATTGTTGAACACTTGTGTATAGCATTTACCTGTATTTTTACTTTGTATATGAAAGAGAAAATAAAAAAAAGTTTCTTTTAGTGTCTTTTCTGCTTAGATTCTGCAGTTTTGTTTATTTTAATCATCCAGAGGTTGCTTGGGAGGTCACTTTTCCTAGTTTCCTTGTTTATGTAAAGAACAAGATTCCTGATATAAAGTGAGAATAAGTGTGAAAACCTTGAGGGGAATGGTGAGAGGGATATAACATAAGCAAAATTATTCCATTTTTTTATCTGTTGTTTAACAGTTGAATAGTTTCACCCAAAGCTCATAAATAGTCTATGCCTTCTGGCTGTAACTCTGAGTAAAGGCTGGAATATAACATGAATATACACGTAAACTGTATATATGTTTCATCTGAAACAAATGGTTATGGCTACGATTTATTTACCAGGTGGAGTCCCATTTTGGTGCCATGCAATTAGTACACTAGAGTAGAGAACATTTGAGATGTATGGGAACATAATCAAGATAGATACTAAATTGCAAAGCTACTTATCAAGAGAGTCAGAGAAAATGATTTAAAGGTTTTAATCAGAATTTTGCATACAGCTTTCTTCTTCTCTATGTAACATATACAGATACCTTACAATATCAAGAAATTTTGTCCATAATGTGAATTAGAACTGAAAAGTTTTATATTACAAATTCTATGAAGCTCAGCACACTTAAGGCTATGTTCAGTAACCAAGAAAGATAATTATGTGTGCATGTAGATAATGAACAATACACTTTAAGTAGAATTCAGTTAAACAGAAAGTCTGTCAGAAAGACACTGATAAATGAGATCACCAAATTTTGAAGGGAGATATAGTGAGTTGATGATGATAAAGACAAAGAATCACAATAACTTTGAAATAATTTGCATTTTTCTTTTGAAGTTTAAGGATATGGTCAAGGTAAGAAAATAATTCTTTTCATGCGTTCATTGTTGAAACATATTGTCACTGTTCTAATGCCTTTAATAGAAGAATAAAATATCTGTAAAGGGCGCCAGATGTCCATATCTGGAATTAGGTGGCAATTATTGCCTACCTGCAAAAATTCTTTTCATAGGAATGTAATAAGGTGATTATAGCCCCTTGAACATGTTGATTTTAAAAAAAGCAAGAATCAGTTCTAGCGAGGTAAAGAAATATTAGAACTGGTTGGAGAAAGTTGAGAGTTTTGTTCTAGTCCTGCCAGGTATAATAGCATATTAAAAGTAGTGAAGGGGAATGGCAGAGAGAAAAGGAAAGAAAGCAAGGGGGGCAGACTGAGAGAGAGGGAAGGATCTTTAGTAATACACACCCATGCTGAATGTCGAATATCTGAAGAAATAGTGAAAACCAGAATATCTTTTTTGAAAACTGAAATTCTAAACTACTCTGGCACTGCTGAGCATAGAAAGAGACTCACTTTGATTGCCTTTTATTGCCAGTTGCAACTCCAGAAACAAGCTTTTGAGAAGCCTGAAACAACCTTTTGTGAAGTCCATGACACTGGCTATCCAAGAAATGGCTTAAGCAAGGAAGCAGAAACCCCAGAAATCATGAATCTAAGACATGTCCAGGAAACTGGAAAAATGTTTGTTTAATAAACTGCAGAGCAATGGAAGCTGGTCAGTCTCAGAATGGCTTATTAAAAGGTTCAGATAGACTATATGGGAAAAAGCTGGACATTTAACTGAAAGATATTTAAGATGACAGTAATTAAGGGGAGGTACTCACAATCTAGAGAGGCCAGACAAAAAAGAATGCTATCTGTCCAGCCACAAGATTTCATGAAACTGGTTTATTCTCTCTAGTCATTACAGACTGATTCAATTAGCATTATCTCTTACAAAACTGCTCTTTCATAACATTTATGCTCATTCTCTAAATGTCCATGTTTGAACGCTCTGCTTTTCTGGGTCAATTCTTCTTGATACAGAAAGTGCCATTTCATAACAAAAGAAAAAAAACCAACCCAAACAGTGAGAAATCATGTTTTATGCTGAAGAAGATCTTTTAGATTGCATTACAACTATCAGGTTCTTTAACTTTTTTTTCTCGTTTTCACCACAGAAGTTGTGGTGAAGTTCTGCTAAAAATAAATACACACACACTCATAGTACCAAAGGAGGGGAAAATGAGGGATCCTAATTCTAAGACCATCTAGAAAAAGAAAGATGCGTCATTGTTCATGGTGTGTAGTTCATCTGTCCTATTTATACCAGACACTTGTAAAGAAACAACCAAGTCACAAAGAAAGAATAGGATTTCCTCTCCCAAAACTGGGGCAGTATTTCCCTTAATTTTGTGTCACATCTGCTGTGAGTTTCTTCTTGCCTCCTTGTCCACTAGTATGTCTGGAATCCAGTGATCTTCCATAGGAAAAGAAAACCTTGTTCTTCTTTGACATCTCGTGACCTGGTATTTATGGTATTTTGGGGAGATCTGAGTCTTCCAGTGTTCCACTTCAGCCTGAAACCATTACGCCAGGTTTAGAGCTCTAATACCTTAGGAATTACACAAAAGACATTCATTAGTACAGGAATATTTTTGAAAAGAGGAGGACTATCCATCTAACCACCTGTGAGCACATGGAATCAGATAATCACAGGGGAACTGAAGGTAGCCACAAGAAATACCCATACATCTCAAAGGCATATTTATTGAGTGAGATGGGTATAGCAGGTAGACAATACTTTCTGTTTCAAGACTGCTATTCTACAACTCTCATACCCTTCACAGTCACACCAATCAAAGCCTTGACCCCTCCAGTTCAGGTGTGACCGGCAACATGGACCTAGGTGAGAAGACACTCTCTAGCTATCATTCAATAACATACAGAAGTTCCACCATTGGCTCAGACATCTATAGGATGTTGGATGCCCATACTGAATGTTCCCCATAATCAGGCACTTTTGTCTTCACTATTTCACTACTGCTATTCTAACTTAGATGGTTAGATGCAGATGACCTCATTGACTACATCATTCCAGGCCAATTTACTTGATTTTCTCCATATCTGAAAGTCTCTTAGAAGGTACTATTGGGGCTCCTATTACCCAGTGGTCTCACTCCACCATTGTGTCACAAGGAAGTGAAGTTTTTAACAGGTCATCTGTGCTTGTTTGTTCTGTTGTGGTTTTCTGTTTGGTTCGACCCCCCCCCCCCCCCCCAGCTAAACCTTTAGGGTAGCACAGACATAGTACAGACCTCAGCTGCAGTGCTTTGAGGTAGGCCTTCTCATAAGCGTTTGTGTTTGGCTTGTTTTTCCAGTGCATACCAGAATCATCTACTGAATTAAAACCAGGCAGATGTCTACAAAGTCTCACTTACTTGAGCAGTGTTTCAGGCAGGCTTTAACCTGTGACAGTGTAGGATTTGAATTTCTCTCTGGATGCATATATGCTTCTGTCATCTATAGAAAGTGCATGATGTCAGTGGGTGGGATTAGCTAAATGTCTATAATTCAGCAGTATGAATGTAAATTTTTATGTATAGCTTGAATCACACATCTAAAATCCAAGGAAATACTGTACTCTCCAATATACAAGTTTTCTGAATTGCTCTTGAAATGCTTCAGTATCTTCCTCCTTGGGCCCTGTGTGAATATGCCTACCTTCCACAGACCAATGAACTCCGGCCAATATTCCCACATCTTATGATAAAGCAGTACTGTACTTTACTTCAGACTGACTTTGTATGTACACTTCTATGGGGAACCTAATTTAGACTATCTGAGCTGCTTTCTTCAACCCCTGTTTTAAGCACTTTTTTGCAGCCTCTGTGATGGCATTTAAAATTGGTGGTGTAGATCTTGTGTGTTTAGTTTTTAGTAGTACCTATTGTCTTTAAATAAGTGATAACAGTAACTCAAATCCAAACTGATTTAATGTCAGAATATAACAGCGTTCCGAGAAGACATTTTTTCATCCCCTTAAGCTATTTTCTCAACCTCTTTAGCTATTTGGTAAAATAGCCCAAGGGAAGTGAAACAGTCTTAAATCTTTTACTCCTGAGTAATCCAGAGAGATTGGTGGCTCGAGTTACACCAACTGAAGTTAAAGCACTAAATAACACTAATCATTGCAGAAACATATCTAGCAGTCTTTTGGAAATATCAATACTAAAAATCATACTACGACTCTTTACTTAGATTTTTAAAAATAGACATGCATTTTCAATGAATGAAAGGCATTTTCAATCTCTTTGGTATGAAAGAGATTACTATTTACAATTAGTAATGATAATCAGTATTCAGTACCTAGAGAAATGAAATCCCCAAATACTTGAGATATATAGTAGAAACAAAAAGGAAATTGAAATTTTTTTTTTTGTATGAACACTACACATTAGAAAAGATTCATGGGAGGCATGTAGATAAACAAATAAACCCTTCTCCCCCTAAATCATAAAGACAAGAGAAAATAATTATGTCATCAATGTACCTGGGTTATTTGAGCAAATCAGTTCTGATTCAAAGGCTGGATTCAAAGCTTAAATAAATTTTTAAAAAGGAGGAATATTTTCTATCTGCAATAATAATGTAATTTACAAATTACGAAAGACTCTACTTCAAAGAACCAGCTAACTGCAAGAACTAATCAAGGCATAGTTATCAGCAACAGGAAACTTGAAACAAAATTTTTGAAATATACCTGAAATAATGTTACACATAGATAGGAGACAGATAGGAGATTCTGTCTCTAGGCATCTCTGATTATGCACAGAATGTGAAAATAAAAGATCAAAAGTTTCCCCCCTCCCTCCCTTCACTGTTCTTCTTTTGGACCCATCGCATGCATTGGGTTAAATTTTGTCTTTTCTGTTTCCATTAGACAATTCGAATTTGGGATGATGAGGCTGAAGAAGATTAAATAAACTATGGTAAACAAGGTTAGCAAGGTAGGACAGAGACTTGTAGGTCTTAAATGGATTCCAAAAGCAAGGAAGTCTGTAATAGAAATAAATAGTTTTAGCTACTCAGACATATTTATGAGCTAAAGTTAATTGTAGTCATTAATGAAAGTTAGCTTGTGTTTTAGATAGCTTTAATAAAACATTTACCAAATACTGTTATGAATAAGGATACACTAGCTTTTTTTTTAATTGTTACATTACTTAAGGAAAAGAAAAGTAAGAACATTGAACTGATGAAAGACAACATAAGGACTTAACCTACCGAGCTTATCATAGCATAAGACATCTGTCAAATTCTAAAGACAATATTTTAAAAATTGGATGAACTTACATGATCTGTAATATAGTATTTTTATATTACTGGAGAAAAAAAAGTATGGAAATTTGATAAGTTACAGTATATATCAAGCATTATTTCAACCTTTAAAAAAAGTAAAATTTCGTGCTTCTTGCATATATTAGTTTCCTTTACCCTTTTTGCAAACTAATTAAAATTCTCTTTTTATTTGAGGCATAATTTTGAGCTAAATGGACACTGGTGAACTGAAGTAACTTTTGGATTGTTGTGTGGTTTCTGTCTTCAGAGATCTTTTTTAAGAAGCTTTTTTAACTCATCCCTATAACGAATACCTGTTAGTTGTTGGGCTTTTTTTTAAAATCCCACATACAAAACCCCCAAGCAAATAAACAAACACACACACACACAAAAAAAAATGGAGTTTGTCTTGGAAGTAGACTTTTTTTTTGGTTTTTTTGAGTAAATATTCAAGGAGAGAACACTCTAGCCAATATGATTTTGCAAGCTAGACAGATTTGTGTCAGGAATTCAGTAAGTTTATAGTTACACTGGGTTAGGGACTGACTCTATCACCTTCAAAAATGTTGTTGTTTTCAAAGGTTGAAGTGATTTAATTCCTCTATTGTATTTTTGCACATGCAATATATTGGGCCTAAGATCTGTCATATCCAATGAAATATGTTTCTGAGCTGGAAGAAGAAAAAAGGGAACTCTTTCTGCAAACAAGAAAAAAATCTAAAATGAAAATAAAAGAAAATAAAATTTGATTTTGTTGATGAGGTAATATTCATGTAATAGGACTTGGCAAAGATTTAACAGATTGTAAGGGAATTCCTAGTGTACCGAAAGGAATAGCAAAGATACTGCTGACTTCAGTGGGCTAAGATATTCCTTCCTACTAAGGAAATTACTCTAGACTATGAGTGGTTTAAGTCTTTGATCACTTTAATAATCTTTAAGTCAAATATGTTTATTTCAAGCTAGTTTATTATTTGTTTGCAAATGATTGTGTCATTTTTCTGATTATTAAAGAAAAAGGAAACTGAAAAAATACCAACCACAAAAATCACAGATATTTTTCAAGTGTCTAACATCTCAGTACAGATGGACTGAAAGGACCAGATTATTCTAAGTAACAAACATCATAATCTATAATTCTATAGATAATATATAGAATTCTGCATTTCTTTTCTGAAGAGCAATTGTGTAAAATTGATCCATTTATAGGTCTATTCTTTATATGTACTAAAGAAAAACCTATATTTTATGTATTCTCAGAGACACATTTTTAATTATTTTAATGGTTAAAGTTTTTTATTCTGCTTGCTTCTCAGAGGCACAGTAGCACAAAGCAATGGGACAGTTAAGATAGATAAATCCTTTTCTGGTGTGTGCCTGATTGGTGGCAGAATCTCACTTGCAGAAACAATACATTTCTAATAATGGCACATATGTACAGAAATCAATGAATCCTTAGAAGTCCTACTCAGAACTTGAAATTTCTTGGTGCATCTTCATTGTCATTAAGGTAAAAATAGCTTGACTTTTGAAATCTGCTTGAAAAAAAATGGACATGGTAATTATTAGCAATATAACGCTTTCAGTTTTGACTAAGTTAAACCAAAAATCTTTAACGTAGTACATTGAAAAACAGAGGTGTAAGGATAAAATTCACAAAAAACATGTTGAACAATAGGATACCTAATCTAAACAGCAGAAAATATCAAAGTTTTGTTACTTTTTCTCCTAGGCCAGGAACACTATCTCCAACAGAGTCAGATGCTAAAGTTGAGGCTACGATAAAGTCTGAAATCACTTCCTAAGCTTAGATTTCTTTTACCATAACATTATTATTTTTGTTATTCTTATTTTAATTGTAATGCCTCATTTGCAACAGATGATAGGAATTCTTTATAACGTATTTTTTCTGGATGAATCAATAAACAGTAATGAAATCTGAAGTCTTAGCACGTGTGGGATCACCCAGAGACATAGAAGAGTGGCAAAATGCAAGGTCCAGGCAGTGTTTCAAAACTTACGTTTATATACCTAAAAATGCATCCATTCTCTCACCCATACATTTTGCATCTTGTTCTTAGTATTGATTTCTTTGAGATCTCTTTTCTTATATAGGATCTAATTTTCACCAGGCAGTGACATTAAGAGAATCTTTTGGGTGCTCAAATAATATAAGCCAGCTTCTAAATGATTAAAGTCAAAGGGAGATTTATGTCAAAGGGTCAAAGGTAGAACAGCGATGGGGGACATTACGGTGGGGATCTGTTACAGGCCACCTGATCAAGAGGACGCTGTGGATGAAGCACTCTACAGACAGATAGGAGCAGCCTCACGCTTGCAGGCCCTTGTCCTCATGGGGGACTTCAACCATCCTGATGTCTGTTGGAGGGACGGTACGGCCTGGCAGAAGCAATCCAGGAGGTTCCTCTATTGTGTGGAAGACAACTTCCTCTTTCAAGCAGTAGAGGAGCCGACGAGGAGAGGCGCCATGCTGGACCTCGTGCTCACCAACAGGGAGGGACTGGTTGGAAATGTGATGCTCCAGGGCAGCCTTGGTTGTAGTGATCACCAGATGGTTGAGTTTGAGATCCTCAGGACAGTGAGAAGAGCATGCAGCAAGCTCACTGCCCTGGACTTCAAGAAAGCAGACTTTGGCCTCTTCAGGAACCTCCTTAGTAAGGTTCCATGGGATATAGTCCTAGAGGGCAGGGGGGCCCAAGACTGCTGGTGGATATTCAAGGATCACCTGCTACGTGCTCAGGAGTGTTGCATCCCGACTAGAAGAAAGTGCAGCAGGAGGGCCAGGAGACCTCCATGGATGGACAAGGAGCTGCTGAGGAAACTTAGAGGGAAAAAAGAAGCTTATAGAAGGTGGAAGCGAGGACAGGCGGCCTGGGAAGAATGCAGGAGCATTGCCCGGGAAGCTAGGGACCAGGTTAGGAAAGCTAAGGCCCAGCTAGCATTAAGTTTGGCAAGGGATGTAAAAGATAACAGGAAAGGATTCTATAGATATATAGCAAATAAAAGACAGACTAGGGACAATGTGGGCCCTCTCCGGAATCTATCAGGAGAACTGGCTACCATGGATTTGGAGAAGGCTGAGGTTCTTAATGACTTCTTTGCCTCAGCCTTCACTAGCAAATACTCCGACCACACCACCCAAGTCTTGGAAAGCAAATGCAGGGATGTGAAAATGAAGACCTTAGGCCCACTGTAGGAGAGGATCAGGCTCAAGACCATCTTAAGAACCTGAACGTGCTCAAGTCCATGGGACCTGATGAAATCCACCCGTAGGTCCTGAAGGAGCTGGCGAATGAAGTTGCTAAACCACTGTCCATCATATTTGAAAAATTGTGGCAGTCAGGTGAAGTTCCCGATGACTGTAAGAAGGGTAATATAACCCCCATTTTCAAGAAGGGGAAGGTGGAAGACCCGGGGAACTACAGACCAGTCAGTCTCACCTCTGTGCCTGGCAAAATCTTGGAGCAGATTCTCCTGGAAAACATGCTAAGGCACATGAAAAACAACGAGGTGGTTGGTAACAGCCAACATGGCTTCACCAAAGGGAAATCGTGCCTGACCAATGTGGTGGCCTTCTATGATGAGGCTATGGAACTGACGGAGAGGGGCAGAGCAGTTGACGTCATCTGCCTGGACTTGTGCAATGTGTTCAACACTGTCCCGCACAGCATCCTTGTCTCTAAGTTGGAGGGACATCAATTTGATAGATGGACCACTCGGTGGATAAAGAACTGGCTTGATGTCCACACGCAAAGAGTTGTGGTCAATGGCTCAATGTCCAGTTGGAAAACTGTAGCGAGTGGTGTCCCTCAGGGATTGGTGTTGGGACTGGTCCTGTTCAACATCTTTGTCGGCAGCATGGACAGTGGGATTGAGTGCGCCCTCAGCAAGTTTGCTGACGACACCAAGCTGTGTGGTTCAGTTGATAACACTGGAGGGAAGGGATGCCATCCAGAGGGACCTTGACACGCTTGTGATGTGGGCTGATGCCAACCTTATGAAGTTTAACCAAGCCAAGTGTAAGGTCCTACACCTGGGTTGGGGCAATCCCAGGCACAGCTACAAGTTGAGTGGAGAAGAGATTCAGAGCAGCCCTGTGGAGAAGTACTTGTTTGGTGTTGGTTGATAAGAAGCTTAACATGAGCCGGCTTCAGTGTGTGCTCACAGCCCAGAAAGCCAACCGTATCCTGGGCTGCATCAAAAGAAGCGTGACCAGCAGGTCGAAGGAGGTGATCCTTCCCCTCTACTCTGCTCTAGTGAGACCTCACTTGGAGTACTGTGTACAGTTCTGGTGTCCTCAACATAAGAAGGACATGGAGCTGTTGGAGCAAGTCCAGAGGAGGGCCATGAGAATGAGGAGGAGGCTGGAGCACCTCCCATATGAACACAGGCTGAGAAAGTTGGGGCTGTTCAGCCTAGAGAAGAGAAGGCTGTGTGGAGACCTCATAGCAGCCTTCCAGTATCTGAAGGGGGTCTACAAGGATGCTGGGGAGGGACTCTTCCTTAGGGACTGTAGTGGTAGGACAAGGGGTAATGGCTTCAAAGTTACACAAGGGATGTTTAGATTACACATAAGGAAGAAGTTCTTTACAGTGAGGGTGGTGAAGCACAGGAATGGTTTGCCCAGGGAGGTTGTGGATGCTCCATCCCTGGCGGTGTTCAAGGCCAGGTTGGACAGAGCCTTGGGCGACATATTTTAGTGCAAGATGTGCTTGCCCATGGCAGGGGGGTTGGAACTAGATGATCTTAAGGTCCTTTCCAACCCTAACTATTCTATGATTCTATGATTCTATGTATGAGTTAAATATTGTCAGTGGTGAGCAAAACCTTTTCTCAGAAATTTTGCCGGCCACGTAAAAGGATAGGATCATGCTGCCAAAAATCCATCAATATCAAAGGGTAAAAATCGAGATTCTTGGCTTTCTTCGGCAGCTCAGTAAGTGATACATTCCTTTGTGACAATGAATACTACCAAACTGCAATAAAATCAGTGAGAACAGAGAGGTTTTTTGACATACATAAAATACATCCTTTAATACTGAGGTGGTTGGTTTTGATTTTTGTTGTTGTTGGGGTTTTTTTGTCTGGGTAAAGGTCAGGATTTGTGCAAGTCTTTAGTTTGAAATACTTTAAATGTTAAAAAATCTTAGAATTTCTTTCGTAATAACCACTTAGGAAATAAGATGTCTGAATTTCATTTTTTTCATGTTTTGTCAAAACTGTGACACCTTCAAATCTATAATTCATAATTTTTTAAGTTACTGAAGAAAGAATGCACAGGGAAATGCTACTGACAGTGCTATGCACCTTGGAAAAAAATATTAATAAATCAGTTTTATTACTGTGATATTCAAAACTCATATTAAGCAAATAAAAACTCAAGAATACAAATTAACTATAGGATTGTGTTAATTTCTGTTTTATTAGATTCTCAAATTACCATTTTGATAATAATTTTAAGCAGATAACATTTTCAATTACTATATTAAAAAAAAAAATCTTCCAGTAGATGGATTATACTTTCATATATATATATATATATATATACACACACAGAGAAAATTCAATTCCAAGATGACAGGATTGATCCATGTTCCAGTTACACAATGTTTTTGTTAAAAAAACATTACTGTATTATCCTTATATAAATTGTATTTTGATATAAAACAAAGGATATAGAATCCCATCAAATATATTTTCATCAACTCAGAAGGATTTCAGGAAAGTTCTCATTTTCAAAATCAGAAAGATTTCATCAACCACTTTAGCTTATTAGTCATGTTTCAGTTTGCTCCAGTTTTTTATCATCCTTATTCTTATTCTTGCAGGTGCTTATTGCTTTAATAACCTCGTCTTCCTGCTGCCCTCTCTACTGTGCAATGACAAAGGGTAATTAAATATTAAAACATTCAGTATTGGACTTCTGGTAATGCATCCAAAAGGTTAAATTGTTAACCTCTCTGTAAAAGGATTTCAAGTCCAAGAAATATACTGAGATTTTTAACCCCAAACTAGCAGCATTGTTATATCCTAAATACAATAGACAAAATATTTTGTTGTTGTTACTAATATACTAATACTATAGATAGAGGTACTTTATCTAAGTGTATGGAAATGCCTGTCTTTGGTTTACAACAAAGATGATGTATTCCAGAGAACAAATGAAGCTCAGAGGACACATTCCCCAAGTTTTTTCCATTTTCCACGCTACTGCTTGAGGACTTTGGCATGTTCATTTGGCCCCTTGCTGATTATTATCATTGTCTTTTTTCACTGAGTTGTCATTCCTACTGATTTTCTAAGCACTAGTCATTTCCATTACCTATCTTGACTTAGATGCCATCAAGTGGCTTCACATCTCTTTAAGTAAAATTTTCAAATTTTGGCTGTCTCGCTTACTACACTGAAAATGAACTAATTTTGAAGTATGATGGTGAAGATTACACTTCCAAGTACTGAACTTCTCAGACAGAGTTTGAGTGGGTTATTGCGAAGCCTCTGCTGTTAGACTGAGTCAGCTGGAACCAGCACAGTAAAATAGAACTTTTCCAAATGTCTTGGGCAATATACAATTACTGAAAACCCAGATGAGACCACAGCTGTATAGTCTTGATTCCACAAAAAGTGAAATTTTCTTCTTTTCCAGGATAAAGGGGTAAATATAAAGCTATTTTGCTTTCTTCTAAGTTTATGCTTCTGATTTCATCGAAAGATGCAGAATCAAAACTTTCATAATTTAGGGCGGGACGAAAAATGTTGTTTGTTTGTATTCCCTTCATGGACTTGCCTTCTTTTGTGCTCTAGTACACAATTTAATGGTAGTTGAGTCTCTGACCTACCAATTTCCTTCTTTAGTGTTTATATCAACATTTTTTCAGCAACAAAGTTTTTTGGTTTTTTTTTTTTAAGACATTTGTGATGGCTGCTGCTTATGTTTTCTAAAGCTGGGCTCTTTATTTCTGTCCGGATACTTCAATGTTGCTTTGAATTACTACAGTGAAGAGGAATGAAAAGAATACTTGTTTTCTTAGGCTGATGCCGTAATTGAAAAGCTAATGGCCGGCTACTATATAGCTATTGCCTACAAAAAAAAAATATTGAAAGTTAAAGTACTAGAAGTGTTTCTAGGTGAAATGATTTTAATTTTTTTTCCTCTCAAGAGGTTAGATTTGGTTTGATTAATAACAGCTACACTGCCTACTCACTGAATTCCATGTATGATTTTTGGTACCTTTTTTTCTGTTACCAAGTTCGTGGGGTGGGAGAATCATAGAACTATAAAAATATACCTAGAAGTGATGCCAGAATGCCATCTACTTCAGTTTTTGTCTTAGAAAACATTCACTTTCTCTGTTTCTCTTCCAGCGATAGTAGACTCCACAGTTTTCATAGACACTGTTTCATCAGTATTCTAGCTAAATGATTGCATTTTTTTCTTCTAAAATTTATCAAATTCTCTACAGCCATTTTTGCTAATCTCAATAGATTTTCTTTTTTTTTTTTTTTTTTTTTCCAGAAAGAAAAAATAGAGAGTTTTTGGTTTTGGTTTTTTTGGATTTTTTTAAGTTTCTCCTTACTAGCCATTTTTTCATTCCTCTGTGCAAACAGAAGAGAAAATATTTTGCTGAATGTTAGTTAATCACTGATGCTTTTTTTATTCCATTCACTGTTTTAGTCCCTGTTCCTTTCAGGGGTTTCAAATGTGTTTCACAATTGTTCCTCCATCTGTGAAGTGTTCAATCTATCTACTGATAGTTAAAGAGTGCTTATGATTTATGCACACTATATATATAAATTCCAGAATGCAGGGCTTCTAATATGTGGCATTAATATTTATAGGCCTTTTACCGAAAGGTGTTGAACATTCACAGGTATGATTTATTTCTGTTTCAGTGAGTATTGATGATACTCAAAACTCTGAAGGATATCCTAAGCCTTTTCAGGATTTTGTTAAGTTGATTTTCCTGAAAGAGGACATAGCTGGCCAGACCTGGAAAGCACTTATCAGTGTGAAATTACAAAATAATATATTTTTTAGTCCAGTAATCTCCAAGAATATCATAAAAGCAGAAGAAATACAGTTTATATAAAGCTCAAGTGCAATGAATTTTATTTTTATTCTTAAATTTTATTTAGCAAAGCTTTTTATTTTCTGTCTGTTCAAGTTCTTTTAATAGTTTCTTCTCATGCTGGTACAGGTTTTAACTAGAATGAAACATTTCTGGTAGTAATTTCTAACTTCCATCCAACTGCAAATCATCTGCCCAAACTTAAATTTTATCCTTTTCTGAACTTTATATATCTTATACATAGCTGGCATAGTCCTAAATTCAGTACTGTTGCAGTTGTAATGCATTATAGACTAGGATTTATTTCCAGTACAACCCTGAATATTTTGCCCTTTACCTCTCGTATGTGAATGCCTCTCATATTTACCTCTTCCCTCCCCCATTTTAAAATTTATTTTTGCTTCTTCATTCATACTTTTATTTAGAAAAACGTGTTCTTGCAAACTGATATTTTTCAAAGAAATTTCCAGACTTGTGCAAAAATCTCATTTTCATAAAAATTGAATTGTTTACTAATAATTCATGCTGTCGTAGCTTTTTAATACAATCCGTCACTAAATTCATGCAGACCTTTTACACTTTGGGGTTTTGTGTTGAATTTTTGCTCTGTCAGACACAGAAAAAGTTGCATAAGTAAGGAATGAACATACCTCTATTTTGTAAGGGCCATTTTAGGACTTTGCTTGCAATTTAGGACTTTGCTTGTCTCATTTTGTGCACCTCATCAATATGAAAAGCCAAAGCCTGAAAAAGCCCTTTGAACAAATATGTCATTTTGCTCAACATTGTGCTTAAGCTTTCTTTATGGCTAAAGGTGTGAAAACTAAATACACAAACTATTTGAAAAATAGTCTTTCCTGTATTATTCAACCATGTAAATTTCCAGACTCAGTGTCCACGTACTGAAACAGCATTTTTTATTGCTATATACTGCCTGAAACACATCATTTATTACCAGTTTGGGTAGTAGAAGTCAGCTGCATGTATTTAGTTTGTCATTTATTTCTCAAGGTTACCAGAACAAGGACAGAAATCCATTTACATACTTCACTTATAGAGTAGCTCATAACATACAATTCTCAGTACATTCTGGGACTCAGAGGTCCATCCCACTTCACTTCTGTAAGATGAAAGAGTTGCACATATTTCTAGAAAATCATTCTCTGCCTCTGGCAGAAGCCTTTGATAAGTGCTTGGATATTGGACTGACAAGTAATATGCCACTTTCAGCAGAACAGTCAGGTCTTTTTGTTTGTTTGTTTGTTTGAAGAAACCCTGAGAAGTTCAACAAAGAAACTTATAACTTGTCTTACCCATGAGACAGGAGGTCAACCAACCATATCCTGTCTGAAGAGCTGCAGAGTTTCAATCCTGCTAAATTACTTTTGCAGTCAAAGATGCAGCTGATTGTAGAGCTAGTCCCGAACCTGTTCCTAAACTGGAGTTGCTTTACACTCTTGTGCTTGCCCCAGATGCTATTTTTTATCTGAGCTCAAGCAGAAGAGTTCAGACTGGGTTTATTTAGAGTGGGAAATCGTGCTGTAGTTAGTGAGCACTGCAATACAATATAAAGCTATTCTGAACAATTCAACCAAGCAATTCATTTAGATCACTGGTAATCCAATCAACAGTGACGTGCCAGAAAATGAGTATAAGGCATTGATCTACTTTCATTACAATTTCATAGTGGAAAGGAGAAAAAACAAAACAAAAAAGAAAGAAAATCACTACAATTTTTATCCACCTCCTAATCAAATACCTGAATTCCCCTTTTACAAAGGTAAAAGACAAATTCTTCTTGTCATGAAGGTGGAATATCTTCCAGTTTTGGAATAATATTGCAAAACCATACCAGTGTCATTTAAACTTTTTGTTTTGAAAATTCCGTAGGGACAAATTTCTCAGTGAAGTGTAAAAGCACTATCTAGAAGTATATAGATAAACACCCATACACAGACTATACATTAGCACCCAATAAAACTTGTGCTAGTGCATTAAATAGTGTACTGCTGGAGATCACTTAGTATGTGAACTTGAAGTGGCATATCTGAAATAGAATAAAGCATAAAAATACTTTTCACCTCCAAGAAATAAGACCCTTTTTCCCTTACTGACAATTCGTAACTTTAGATACATTTTGAAACAAATTTATATAGACTTTAATGAAATTTTTAAGATTTTCCACTACTTTTGATAAAATATGAAATTGAAAGCAGAACAAATTCAACATTTTTAAAAACTTGCAATAAAATTCTCCTATGTCCAAGA